>NC_140176.1:12697912-12872529 GCF_963971535.1 Notolepis coatsorum
TACTTTAATTACTGGCCATACAGTACATGATATCTAAATATGATGAACACTTTCCACAATGAAATCGGTTCCAGACAAAGTAATTATCAAGTATTTAATGGAGCAAAAGGTACATCATACACTTATAGTATACTTTGATTGCACTTGTAAGGCAAAGGAATATGCGTAGGCAAATCAACACTGAATGTCCATTCTCTGGTTACGCAGGAGGCAATTATACAACCTGGCTCTTAGGGAATTATATCTATGGTACACTAGTGATATAGCGGGAGATACTGGAAGGGTCCTCCCGGTAGTAAGCCGGCAGGGGGGGTAGGAGATCCGTCGGTAGTAGAACGTCTGGTCAACGACGACTAGGGAGACTCCGAGTACAGGAGACAGTGCGATAGCCTCTTGAACCACGGACGAATACAGCTGTTCTCTTGTAGACTGTAGCTCCACAGTGAAGAAAGCTAGTCGGCCTCAGGCTGTCTGAGGCGCCGACTCGACTTGACTCCTCGCGGGGTAAATCCAACACTCACAGGTGTCGGCGATTATCCGCTCCATAAATCACAGGACCAAAGCAAATATATCCCAGCCGCAAAGGGCTATGTAGTCGTCGGGTAGATTAATCCAGTGTACATGTCCACACAGCCCTCGCCTAGGTCTCCTCGGGTGAAAGCGCCATGAGGTCAGCCCAGCCTGGATAAGAACTCTAGCTAACACGAGGAAGCGTTGGAGATGCTGGTCACTGTAGAACTCTAACCGCACGATACACTATACACAATAGACTATTATTGACTTAATAGAAATATGTCGCACTCGACGGTATAGTGCCAAACTCTGACAATTCAGTTATTAATTCGCACGCGGTCTCAATGCTATTCTGGGGCCAAACAGGCCATACTTCACCGCACGTTGTATCGTGGGTGAGGCTTCACGTTTAGTCACTAAGACTAAGTGCTTCTGTATTCACCTGCGCTATATTTATATGCCCGGTGAACAAATAGTGCCACTCTCATTTCTGTCGCCGTATCCCTGGGCAGGGCCGGGGCAAGTACAGACATGTCGTGTCGGTGACTTTGAACTTGGCTCTGGAGGCCGGTCCCTGGCGCCTGTGGACCGCTGTCCAATAGGAGAATGAAATATTATGGGCTGTAGCAGGCTAAAGGGATATTCCGTGTATATGTACAAAGAATATACAAGGGATATCAAACGATATACAAATACTATGCAATATATATCAATAAATAAATATATATATTCGGTTTAATCTGATCCTTTGTAACAGCCGCCCCCTAATTAGTCCCACCTAATTAGCTAAGCAGAGACAGATTAACCGCACTGTCCACTACTCAATGTCTGTTGTGAGGGTCAGTCAGTTCACAAAGTCATGGGGTCATGGTCGTCATCGATAGTATCGAGGAGCCTTGGCAGTTCTATTAGCCTCGCCACGGGTCGGGTGTAGGTCCGCCCTTGGACGAGCACTTCAGCTGCTCGGACCTTTCCATCGGCACCGGTGATCACTTTGCTTACGCGGCCAGCCGGCCACATAGCTCGGGGTAGTGACTGGTCGATAATCATGACGACTGTTCCTTCTGTCAAATTGTCTCTCTCTTTTACCCATTTCTGGCGGGTCTGTAGAGACGGTAGGTAGTGGAGTAGGAAGCTGTTCCAAAACTTGTCAGCCAATACTTGACTGTACCTCCACATTCTTCGGCCGTTCGCTTCTTCAGGCCTGTACATTGTCTGGGGTAGCGCGGGGTCCAGCCGCCCCATCAAGAGTGTGTTGGGGGTGACTGGGTCGACATCTGCTACATCACTTGAGACGTAACCGAGGGGCTTTGAGTTCAATACTCCCTCGATCTCCGTGAGGACTGTCATTAGGACTTCTTCCGCCACGGTCTGGGCCCCAAGCACGGCGTACAGGGCTGTCTTTATGGAACGTACTTCTCGTTCCCAAGTTCCACCGAAGTGAGGTGCGTTCGGAGGATTAAACTGGAAGTCAATCTGGGATGGAGCGAGGTGGGTCTTAAGCTCTGGGCCCATAGCTTGGAAGCTCTCTCTCAGCTCTCTTTCTCCGCCTTTGAAGTTTGTCCCGTGATCAGACAATAATATAGACGGTTTGCCTTTCCGCAATGTGAATCTTCGGAAGGCCATAAGGAATGAGTCTGTGCTCATGGTTGGAAGGAGTTCTATATGTATCGCTCGGGTGGTCATGCATTTGAATACAATACCCCACCGCTTCTCGGTTCCTCTTCCTTTCTTTATATACAGTGGGCCGAAACAGTCCATACCGGTGGAGTGAAAGGGCTTGTCACCGAGTCGGAGGCGACAGGGAGGTAGGTCAGCCATCCGGGGTATACTGGGCTGCGCTCGCCACTTACGACAGTCTAGACAGGTTCGCTGGAAGCGCCGCACTGCTTCTCTCCCTTGCAGTATCCAATAACGACGTCTGATCTCCGCGAAGACTCTCTCTGCCCCTGCGTGGTGCACATCCTCGTCGTATTTCTTTATGATCAGCTCTGTGACCTTGTGTCGGCTGTTTAAGACTATCGGGTACTTGACGTCATCCGGTAAGTCTGGAGCTCTCCGCAGACGACCACCCACTCTGATGAGACTATGGGCGTCGCTCTCGGGGGCTAGGTGGAGCAGTCTGCTGTCTGATGGGACGGGCTTTGCTCCCTGTAGACAGTCTAGCTCATCGGGGAACGAGTCTCTCTGGGCTCGTTGTAGTAGAAGAAGTTCTGCTTCTTCGTAGTCAGCTGCTGTAATGTCAGTAGTGGGCTGAACCTCTGGGTGGTGCCACAGAAATGTCTTTAGCTGCGCACTCTCTAGGGTGAGGCAATCGTCTATGTCAGGGTCTGTGGAGACGAGTGTGTTCAATCCACAGAACATAGATTTCTTGTTTTCGGCCTCCTCTTTACTCGCCTCCCGTGGGGTGGGTGTAGGCCACTCTTCTTCCGGGAGCTTGAGAAACTCTGGCCCGTCACTGTATAGGTTGTGACGGGTGAGGTCATCCAGGGACATTCCCCGGGTGATGACGTCAGCTGGGTTGTGTTTTGTGTCCACATACCTCCAGCTCGCTACTTCTGTTAACTCTTGAATCTCGGTGACTCTGACTCCCACGAAGACCTTGTATCTGCACGAATCAGACCGGATCCATGTGAGTACTGTCGTGGAGTCTGACCACAAGATTGTTCTTTGCACCGGAATGGTGAGTTCACGTTGGATTAACGTGGCGAGCTGCGCTCCTGCTAGGGCTGCGCAGAGCTCTAGACGCGGGATGGATTGTTGCTTTCGTGGGGCTATTCTTGAGCGAGCCAGGATGAAAGCAGTATGTATTTCTCCTCCCTCCTCTCGGGCACGCAAGTAGGCCACCGAACCGTAGGCTACTTCGGAGGCGTCGCTGAAGACGTGCAGGTCCATCTGGCATGTCTCCAGCCTCACTGTGGGTGGGAAGTAGCTGCGGCGTATGTTGACACCTGGGAGTGAGCTGAGTTCCGTCTCCCACTCTCTCCATGTGGATGCAAGGTGTTCGGGTATGGGGTCGTCCCAGCCCTGGTCCTTGTCCCATAACGCTCTTACAATCATCTTTGCCCTGGTGGTGTAAGGTAGAATACATCCCAACGGGTCATATTGTCTGGCGAGTGTTCTGTATACACTCCGTCTGGTGGTCGGTAGTGCAGTCGACCTTCCCTGCTCCTTGGTCAGGGGTGTGTGTCTATAATGGAGCGAGTCCGTTTTGAAGCGCCAGACTATTCCTAATGTCATTTCTTGGGCTTCTGCTGGGATGGTCGCCATCCAGGTCTCGCTGCTTGCTGCCTTGTCCTCGGGGGAGAGGCTGCGCAATACTTGCGGGTCGCTGCTGGCCCACTGCCTGAGATCAAAGCCGCCTTTGATCAGGGAGGCGCGGAGCTTGAGTAGAAGAGCCTCGGCTTCTTCTGGCGTCGAGACGCTTTGCAGACAGTTGTCCACGTAGAAACTATTTCCTACACTTTGTCGGACCTCTTCATCTGCTGCTGGGTCCTCTGCGACGTGTTTTTGCAGTGCAAACGTAGCACAGCATGGGCTGCATGTGGTTCCGAAAGGGAGGACTTCCCATTGATAGATGGCTGGTTGCTCATCCCCGATCCTCTCTCTCCATAGGAACCGCAGCAGGGGCTTGTCCTCCTCCACTAGTCTCACCTGCAGGAACATCCCTTTGATGTCGCCGCTGATGGCCACCTTGTCCTGGCGGAAACGTAGTAACACGCCTAGTAGAGAGGGGCCGAGTGTTGGGCCGGGCAAGAGCTCTTTATTCAGATTTTGTGATCCGATCTGGTAGCTGCAGTTGAACACAATACGATCCTTGCCGTTGTGGTGGACTTTGTGGTGCGGCACGTACCATGATTCGGTCGTCTGATCGGCCTCTTTAATGTCAATTTTCTTTATGTGTCCCGCTGTGATTAGCTTGTTAATCTCAGCGCGGTACACAGTCTCTTGAGCGGGGTCTCTGGCTAGGCGCCACTCTGTGTTCAATAGATACCGCTCCGTCGCTTCTTTTGTGGCGTGAAAGGTGGGCATACCCTCTCGCCTCAGGAGTGGAGTTGCGTATCTCATCACTCCGTTGACTTTGACTCTCTTTGTCCCTTGCTCGAGGAGGGCTATAGCGTAAATGTCTTCCTTAGAACGAATGTCTTTCTTTTCGTTCTTAAAGGGCATTGTCTCTAGTGTCCATAGCCTCTCGACATGCTGTAGGAGGGTGCTGTCTTCTTCTGTCACTCTGGAGTGGAGGCAGTTAGTGGCTGCGGTTCGGTTGAGAGACTTAGCGAGGGGGCCTTGTAATGTCCATCCTAGGCGGGTCTCGACTGCTGCAGGACAGCCTCTGGGTCCTGTGTGGACCCGGTCTATCGGGACTATGAGGTCTGCATGGTCGGAGCCTATCAGCAGGGTCGGGGTGGCACCGTCTATGAGCGGGATAGGTAGTTTGACGCAGGTGCACATATTTATCCATCAGCTTGGCGATGGGGTAGGTGTACTGCGACAGGCCTATTTCTTGGCTGGTGAAAGCATCAGTAATCCTATACCGTCTCTCTGGCTGCCCGCTTGCTGCGATAGTGAAGGAGACATTCTCGCCCTTTATCGTCTTTAGATCTCTTCTTATTGTCCGAATCGTCATCTGGTTTTCGCTCCCCCGCAGCCCCAGCTGGGCCGCAGCGGACGCGAGGAGAAGGGTCTTCTCTGACCCATCGTCAAGGACGGCGTAAGTGTCCATGACCTTATCTTGGTAACTCAGTGTTACGCGGACCACCTTTAAGAGCACCTGGGCGCCCCCGCTGCTGGCGGGGTCAATGTACATAACACTTGCCTTTGTGCTGCTAGAGGGTGCAGGCTTTCTTCTGTTACTGTCGTGTAGGACATCTAGGTGGGCTCCGTCACACCGACTACACCTCTTCTTTAAGCGGCAATCGGCTGCCATGTGACTGCGCGCACATCGGTAACAGCGTCGGTTGGACTTTATCCATTGACTCACCTCGTCGGCGGTCATCTTCTTGAACATGTCACATTGTGACAACCAGTGTTCCTTTTCGCAGTACGGGCACACCATCTTCCACTTCTCTTTTATCGAGGGGGTACTGTGGTTCTTGCTGCTCGGTACTGATTCTGATTGGTGCATGACAGTCACCAATCTTCGGCCATCGTTTGCTCTCCTAGGTCCCTCTCTGGAGCTTGGTGTGCTCCGCACGAACGTATCCAATCGTAGGCTGCTGACTTCTCTCGCCAGGAAGTCGGCTAGGTCTAGGAGGGATGGCTCGGGACCGTTAGGGTCACGGTGGTCTCTTTGCCGCCTGAAGCGCTCTTGTCGGGCGGGCGGAAGCTTCTCTAAAATCCTCTCGACATTAGAGTTTGCGTATAGTTCGTGCATACCCTTTTCTCTTTGCGCCCCCAGCATCCCTACCAGGGATTGTACCTTGATAGACAGGTCATCTAGTGAGCGATTGTCTGTGGCTGGGGGTAGGCGGTCAATATGCCTTATCTCTTGTATTACGTAGTCCCATATGCGTCCATATCTTTGGTCGAGTGCTGCTAGAGCCGCTGTGTATGGGGTAGTAGAGGTGGCATAGGCCAGCGCTATATTGTGCGCTCGGGGCACCTTGAGGTGCTTCAATAGGATAGCATACTTGTGGCGTTCATCAGCTACATCAGCCATCATTGTCTCTAAGCACATCCGTAGCTCCGTGTACTGTGCTCTGTTCTCATGGGTGAAGTCTGGAAACGTCGGTGTGCCAATGTATGATGCCGTAGATGGCTGGCACATCGGTGAGCGTTGGAAGAGAGGCCTCCTAGGCGAGTCTCCTCTTACGCCTCTCGGTGGGCTGGTACCGGCGGGGTACCATGGCCCGCGTATCCAGGTGCTATTCCTCGGGGCTGGTCGTGCGTCAAGCTCACCCGTGAATTGAGTCGGGGGTCTGTAGCGCAGAGCCGCGGGGGTAGAGCCTGGGCTGTACTGGACCTCCTGGTCCTGTGGAGTACTGTGCTGCTGTCGGGCTTGACTCTCCTCCTCTCCCTCTTCTTCTTCCTCTGGCAGGTCCTCTAGATCCTGTAGTCGTCTATTTAGCCTCTCCGCGGTGTAGACCGTTTCTTCCTTGTAGCTGGGTCTCACTGGGACCGGTCGGGGAAGGAGTTCGGAGGGGGGTATAGGCTCCTTCTGGTGGTCGGGCTCAGGGTCGCTTGATCGGTTAGGGGAGGGTGCCCTTGACCCGTGTCTTGACGAGGCCCTGGAACCCCGTGCAGAGGGAGGGGGTGTTGCCCTGGCGATCAGCTGCTCCATTAGCTGCGCTTGTAATCGGTCGCGCTCGGCTTCGCGCTTGGTGAGAGCGATGTCGCGCTCTGCTTCTCTTTGGGCACCGGCAGCGGCGCGCTGGGCTTCGGCGGCGGCGCGCTGGGCTTCGGCGTGGTCTCTTACCATATTCTCTTCCGTCTGAAGGCGTCTAATCTCTAGACGTATACGATCTTCGTCGCTCCGTTGCTGCGCTTGAAGGCGTTCTCTTTCCATGGAAGAATGTTCGCGCTCACTAAGCGTCTGTGCTTGGAGTCGATCGCGCTCTGTTGAGGCTGCTAGGCTGGCGAGGAACGCCTGTGCCAGCATCTTGTCCGCCTCGCTGGGGGAAGACGCTGGTTGAGGTGATCCGCTCCTGGCAGTACTCGTTGGAGATGCGTTCTCCTGCGGGGAGTCCTGGAGCTCTATCTCCTGGGCGCTCTCCTCTTCTTGTACCGGGCAGAGTTCCATCTCTGGAGGGTTGTCTTTCTCCTGGAGCTCTCCGGGGACTACTTCTTCGGTCTTGGCGGGGGGTAAAGTCGTGTCAGTTCCCTCCTGGTCCCTACCGTGAGCTTGGTCAGTTACATTAGAACCCACTAGGGCCTCTGTTGGCGGGGTAGCCTGGTTGATAGGGTCGGACATAATTCTACTTTCTACTTTTTCCGCGTTTACCGTCTGTAGAAGGCTAGGTAGTATACTGGCAACGTAATCCTCTAAGTACTGAGGTGGCTGCCGTCTACGCTGCGGGCGATCTACTTTAGGAGGACCGTTTTGTGGAGTGTTCATCATAGGCCATTTCAATATTAATACCACTATATTAATATTACACTAGTTACCCTCCGGCTCGAAGGACCAATTGTAACTGAGGGGTACAATTCCCTGACTGTATTGATAAGTATGGTATCATTAAACCACTACCGCTTTATGTACTTTAATTACTGGCCATACAGTACATGATATCTAAATATGATGAACACTTTCCACAATGAAATCGGTTCCAGACAAAGTAATTATCAAGTATTTAATGGAGCAAAAGGTACATCATACACTTATAGTATACTTTGATTGCACTTGTAAGGCAAAGGAATATGCGTAGGCAAATCAACACTGAATGTCCATTCTCTGGTTACGCAGGAGGCAATTATACAACCTGGCTCTTAGGGAATTATATCTATGGTACACTAGTGATATAGCGGGAGATACTGGAAGGGTCCTCCCGGTAGTAAGCCGGCAGGGGGGGTAGGAGATCCGTCGGTAGTAGAACGTCTGGTCAACGACGACTAGGGAGACTCCGAGTACAGGAGACAGTGCGATAGCCTCTTGAACCACGGACGAATACAGCTGTTAAATCAAATCAAATCAAATCAAATTTATTTATAGGGCCCGACAACACACGTTAATGTCCCCATGGGCCGTACAGGTCTTCTTTAAACAGGTCAAGAAGACAACATAACAATAAGTCAAGAACAGAACAAGAACACCATAGGGTCCAAACATTTTTTAGATGAATGCAAATAAATGAAAGAATGCAAGCACTCCCAGACATACCCCACGCGAAGGTAAGGAAAAACTCACTAAAACCTAACAATAGGGAAAAAAGCTGGAGGAGAGAAACCTTAGAAGGGCCGTTCAAGGGGGGATCTCCCTTCTTAGATGTTGGTGATAGTAGTGTTGCAGACGGACAGTTGGTAAGCATGCACTCATGTGTGTGGTGAAACACAGATGAGTGCATGCAATAGCAACTGTACATTTTGAAAAATTAAAGATAGAGCTAATAGCGATAGCAACTGAACATTTTGAAAGATTAAAGATAGAGTTGATAGCGGATCTATTTGAGGCACAGGGGCGGCGCAGAGAGGGTCACGTCCTCCCCGTCTTAGTCACGGGACATTCAACACTCCGGTCGTTGCTCAGGGACTGTTCTCTTGTAGACTGTAGCTCCACAGTGAAGAAAGCTAGTCGGCCTCAGGCTGTCTGAGGCGCCGACTCGACTTGACTCCTCGCGGGGTAAATCCAACACTCACAGGTGTCGGCGATTATCCGCTCCATAAATCACAGGACCAAAGCAAATATATCCCAGCCGCAAAGGGCTATGTAGTCGTCGGGTAGATTAATCCAGTGTACATGTCCACACGGCCCTCGCCTAGGTCTCCTCGGGTGAAAGCGCCATGAGGTCAGCCCAGCCTGGATAAGAACTCTAGCTAACACGAGGAAGCGTTGGAGATGCTGGTCACTGTAGAACTCTAACCGCACGATACACTATACACGATAGACTATTATTGACTTAATAGAAATATGTCGCACTCGACGGTATAGTGCCAAACTCTGACAATTCAGTTATTAATTCGCACGCGGTCTCAATGCTATTCTGGGGCCAAACAGGCCATACTTCACCGCACGTTGTATCGTGGGTGAGGCTTCACGTTTAGTCACTAAGACTAAGTGCTTCTGTATTCACCTGCGCTATATTTATATGCCCGGTGAACAAATAGTGCCACTCTCATTTCTGTCGCCGTATCCCTGGGCAGGGCCGGGGCAAGTACAGACATGTCGTGTCGGTGACTTTGAACTTGGCTCTGGAGGCCGGTCCCTGGCGCCTGTGGACCGCTGTCCAATAGGAGAATGAAATATTATGGGCTGTAGCAGGCTAAAGGGATATTCCGTGTATATGTACAAAGAATATACAAGGGATATCAAACGATATACAAATACTATGCAATATATATCAATAAATATATATATTCGGTTTAATCTGATCCTTTGTAACAGATACCGATATACCGATATTGTCCAACTCTTAATTTCCGATACCAATATCAACCGATATCAACCGATACCGATATATGCAGGGTTTCCCCCCCCAAAAAATGGAATAATTTCAGGTAATTAACATTACATATCTCTTGAAATTAACACAACATTATGCATACTTTTGACAATAAATAAAATCAGAATTTGTTCTTACTTGCTTGCCTGGGTAAATAAAGGTTATAGAAATGTAAAAAAAAAAAAAAAAAAAAAAGATATTGAAAACCGATACCAATATTTTCCGATATCACATTTTAATGCCGATATCGGCCGATAATATCGGTAGGCCGATAATATCAGACATCCCTAGTTAAAACCCATCCCCTCCAGACTCACCCTCTCAGCAGCCAAACCTTCAGTGGCTGCCCCAGAACAGGGAACAGGCACAGAGATCCGTGTGCCTGAGAGAGTGCCCGCGGCAACCAAGGAACAGGCCACGGCGGGGCTACCAAGAGCTGGATCAGGACCGGGAACCACACAGCCGTGCCCCGGTCCGGCGCGATCAGGATCAAAGTCCTGCGCTCCCGACGTACCCGCTCCAACAGCTGAGCTACCAGGTGTATGGGGGGGAACTCGTACAGAATCCCGGGCTGCCATGGATACATCGAGAAGGCATCCACCCCCAGGGGAGGATTGTCCCCCCGACTGACCGAGAACCATAAGGGGCACTGGTGAGACTGTCTGCTCGCAAACAGATCCACCATGGCTTTCCCGAATCGGTCCCAGACCTGTCTGACTATGTCTGGACGTAGTCCCCACTCGTCGGGATGAGGACCGCCCCGCGACATCACAGCCGCGCCCACATTCTCCTTGCCAGGGATGTGGAGCACCCTCAGGCTGCGCAGATTGAGAGTCGCCCATAGCCAGAGCTCGACCACCGCCCGGTGCAGACGGATGGAGCGTACTCCACCCTGTCTGTTGATATACGACGCTGTCATCGTGTTGTCCGTCCTGACCAAGCCCAAGTACTCCACCTGTTGACTGGGAAGAGGAGTACTCTTCTTCCAGTTCACAGCAAAACCTAGACTGGTGAGGAATTCCACCACCAGCCTGGTATGAGACCTGGCGACCTCCTCCTCTGAGGAGCAGAATGTCGTCGAGATAGAAAATAACTCGTATCCCCTGACGACGTAGAGGCTCCAGCGCGGTCTCCACGCACTTGGTGAATGTGCGAGGGGCCAGAGAGTAGCCGAACGGCAGCCTCTGGTATTCGTACGCTACACCCTGAAAAAGGAAGCAAAGGAATTTCCTGTGAGGAGGGAAGATCAGGATGTGAAAGTACACATCCTTCAGGTCTATGGAGGTGAACCAGTCTCCCACTCTGACAGCGCCTATCAGGTGTTTGACGGTCAACATCCTGAACCGCCTCGCCACAATCAGCCGATTGAACGCAGACAGATCCAGAATAGGTCTGACACCTCCCGATTTCTTGGGCACTAGAAAATACCGGGAGTAAACGCCACGCATCACATCCTCCTTTGGGACCACGACGATGGCTTGCTTCGCCAACAGAGATTGGATCTCGTCGGCCAGAGCTGTCACTGCTGCTGACCCTGACAATAGGGTCTGTACCAAACCTAAAAACGGAGTGTGGGGTTGTGCAAACTGCAAACTGCGGAGCCGGGATATCGCACCCTGACACTACCAACGAGGCAATCGCACCCAAGGGGGGACCCGACAGAAAGGGCCGGTCTGATACGGGGGAAGCTGCCATCACATTGGGTGACATAAGCTCCCCTTCTGAACATCTCCTCGGCATGTACTGCTGAGGAAAGCTTGCTCTGCAGCTGGACATGCAAGGCGTGTGGTCCCCACACTGCCCGATAGGGTGGGTTCCTACACACCGTAGCCCTGCAGTGATATTACTACCACCCAAACCACGCGTGCCTGACTGACCACCGCCGGTCTTCCGGCCGTGAGAGGCACTAACGTGATACCCGGCCTGGCGAGGGCGAGGCTGGGGGAACTCACGCTGTGACCTCCTGGGTCTCGAGTTCCCCCGCTGACAACCTTCTTCGTTGACAGACACAACACCAGGCTCACCAAACACAGATGCAGAACGTGTGGCGTGGGAGCCGCTTGACAGCACAGCATTCTCACAGGCAGACCCAGGCCTAACTAGCAACTGGGTGTCAGCCCCTGTCCCCATGAGAAGCGAAAGGCATGCGGCCCGCAGCCAAAGGGGACAAATCAGAGCCTGTATCCCGCTGGTGTTGGGGGGGGAGTGACCGGAGAGCATGCTAGACACAGCTAGACGGCGACGGTTTTTTAGGGCGTGCTCATCTAATGTAGCCGATCCCTCGCCCGCCAAGGCTGTCGGCTTTGTGATCACCTGTTGTCTTTGTGCCCAGGGTACCTCAGGCGGGGGAAACATGGCCGCTGGTCAGGGGCCTCGCCACAGCCGCTGGCGAGGCCGCACCCTCACCTCTGGCTGCGTGGTGTGAGGCGGTGTGGGGCCTAGGTCAAATACCGCCCGCGCTCCTGCGGAAAGACCAAAGAGTCCCTCTGCGGAGAGCTGAGCCCTGAGGAGGAGAAGCCTTTTCTCCTCCTCAAAGGAAGGCTGCTCCAACCAAAGATGTCTGTGAACAAGCGTTGACAGCATCCTAGTCCTCCCTGCGGTTATAGCTTGCGACTGGGTTAAAAGCTGTATAACCTCAAAAACACACGCAATGTTTTCGACGTCGGCTGGCCCTAAGGCCCCACTACCCGACACCATTGTGGACAGAAAAGCAGCCAACTGAGCAATGATACTGGTTGCCGCTATATTCCGTCCTGCCGCGGTATAAACTTCATCAGCCCATACAGCCACCTGCCGGGCCGACTCGCCCTCTGGCGTCAGCTTCCGGGTGGGACACTGTTCAACCATGTGAGGGCAAAGGACCGATGCTACCTGGCTCTCTAGCCACGGCACACCTGCCTTGCGCCCTGTCGTCAGCCCATCCACTCGTATAAAGGGTAAATAAGCCTCAGCAAAAAAAAACACATTAGACACCAATTGACCTTCAGCAATGAAACGGTTAAGAGGAGGGAAGAGTGGCGACAGCCCACGGCGTGGAACAAAGGAACGGCGTCCCAACATTGTAGCATTAGCCGCACGCTCTAGGGTAGTTTGAAAAACACCCAAAACAGAATCATAACGACCATGCATGTTTTCCCAAATATCCTGCCCCTCGCGCCAATACATCACTCTGCTGTCTCACGGGACAACGAGCAGTATTACTCATGCTAGTATCAATGCCTGATAGCGCAGGCCCTACCTGTGCACGACGTAGCTCGACTGCTAACCGTCACGCGACGTCCCTCGGTCCGCTGTCACGAGACGCGGAAAACCCAGGACAGGCCCGATGTGCTGTTAGGATGTGCCGAGAAGATTCCAGGGGCTGGTGAACCTCTGGCGAATACCCAACATTGTGTAATTTCTCCCTGCGTTTCATAATTCAACTAGTTCAGGGAGTGCACTGCTACTTCCGTGTTGGAAACAAAAAGAGGAAGGTGGAGTGTGACCATGTCCGGCGTCATATAGTGGGACGCAGGGGCGTGGCCTGGTCACGTGCATGTGAGTGCATTTGTTTGTTTCGTGAGCACATTATGTGCTAGGAGATAAGAGTTATCTCATAATGGCGAAGAGCGAGACGCGATTGCCAGTATGATAATATAACTCCTGTTCTCTTCTGTTCCTCGTCGGCACTTCACACTTCTCAGAACCAGTACGTGACCAGTGGTGCAGTGGTGGTCCCCGCGGTACCACGCCGACCCAGCAGTTTTCTGAGCAGAAGTACGTGCACGGATGTGCATGCGTATATGATTACGCCTTAGAATAGTTTGGGATTTATCAAAAATTATTATAATTATTATTATTTGAAGATTCCTCAATTGCAGACTACTCTCAGGCTGCTAGAGGACATGAGTAGTTGGTGTACCTGGACATTGCTTACAGCGCAGCTGAAACTGACAAGAAACAGCAGACAAGAATAGATACAAGAAAGCACTGCTGCTGTGCACAGAGCAGTCCCAGGCTGTACAGTTATGAATATATATGGCTGCACTGTATGTATCTATGCTGTAATGTAATATATAATGGAGCAAATACAACACAATAATATATTTTAGCTGAAGTTTATTATTAACAGTAAACAGTAAACCGTGAACAGTAATTTCTTTGGTCACTTAAATGGTTATTCATTCAAGGCCTCGTCATACTTTAAATTGAATTTGATGACATGATCAGGATCAGTTTGTTATTGTAAGCTAACTAGGTTAGAGAATGGAACCTCTCTGGCTTCAGTCTCCATCTCCTGAGCTGCTGGTCCCTGCACACTTTCTGTGGACTGTTAATGTATCTTCTCAATGATTCTATGTTATAGCTATATGATCTTTCTCTAATGTATAGTGGAATAGCTTACTCTGCTCGTTGTGTTTCCCGTTAAAGTAACAGTTCATTCAAATGTGGTCCTTTGGAAATCACGTGGAGGCGGAGACAGCGCTGCGGGTGAAAACGGTTCTGACCGTTGTTTTATTGGAATATCCAACAGCTTAAATTATCTGGTTCACAGCATCAATTATTCTCTATCTCTAATCAGCTTTTCCCGGAGGGCTTCTTAGTGGCGTCTCTTATTCTCGAACTGGTGGGGTGGATTCTC
This sequence comes from Notolepis coatsorum, assembly GCF_963971535.1. NCBI lineage: Eukaryota > Metazoa > Chordata > Actinopteri > Aulopiformes > Paralepididae > Notolepis > Notolepis coatsorum. The sequence continues at coordinate 12,712,142 of NC_140176.1, forward strand.
CGTCTCTGCTTTTCCGTTCTCCCTGCGTGTCTCTCTGCGTCTCAGTGTCTCCGTGTCTCTGTGTCTCTGTCTCACCTCCATCATTCAACCTGTAGGTTTTATAGAGAAGAGAGAACCCCCCCCAACCCTTGCGCCATCCAGTGCCGTCACCCCAGAGAGCCTGCTTTCCTATTGGCTAGAAGGTCTCCCCTCTCAGTGATTTGGGTCTTGCGAAACAGCGTTACAAGGTGACCTTACAGAGGGGATATGAACTAGTTTCCTTTTAGAATGATTTACCCAAGTGTCCCTGAATGCGACCCTCATACAGATGGAAATATAGTACCCATTCAACCTAACAGTGGGTATCACAGAATGGCCTGTTTGGTCTGCTTAGCTAAAGTAAACAGAACTCGGATGTTGGCCTTCAGGCCGTCACTTCTTGACTTAAAAGTTTAGTTATTTGGCGCACCATCCCTGTTCGTTGTGGAGGAAGATGTGTCATCTGTTTGCCATTTGATCTGTTCTTATTTTTATGGCACTCTGGGCTTTTTCCTATAGCTGCTAGGTGAAGGGTGAAGGGTTGCACTATTAGCTTTTGACTGAATTCTCCTGTGGCCTTTTCCAGAAACCGCTAGATGATTTTAATCCCTCCTGTAATGCTTATACGGGTCATTTTGATCAATTTAATTTACGACAATCCCTTCTCTGAGGGGTCTACCCTCATTATGTAACCAGTAAATTTCAAAATCAAAATGATATAATATTTCCATAAAATATAAACAATTTTTTTTTTTTTTTTTTTTTTTTTTTTTTAATCCAAAAATCCAAAAAATTCCAAAATTCCACTTACCTCTTCTTCTTGCACAGTTATACACATTATCAGTTATTATTATGACATCCAGTCTAGGTCCGTCTCTTTATACAAAAAGATGATCGTACCATTCTCAGCTTATTTCGTTTAAGACTATACATTATCCATGTAATTACCAAATATGTCTATTTTGTGTAATGGACTCTGCAAGAAAAGATTTACCTCACACCAATATAAGACTAACAGTTCTAATAAAAACCCGAAGGAGACTTAAACCATAAACATATAAACACTGAATTTCTCCTTCGCAAAAGACCTTCTGAGGTCTATTTCCTCTTAGCTGCAATTCTACCAGTTATCCTCACTGAAACCTCTGAGGTCTATTGATAACCCTTTTTGGCCGTGTCTCTTCCGTTGCATTTGCGCTAATCGCTCTCTCCTCCAGCGTCCTTGGTTCCGCTGTTGGTACTCCGCCAAAATCCACAGAGGAAAAATCATCATTTTCCAATTCCAATTCATGATCTCCTCTGTCTGGCTCCCCATAATCGTCTTCATTCTCCCCTTCGTCGTGCCTTTCCTCCTGTTCTTGATCAATGAACAGGGGTTCGGATTCCAATTCTTGCCCATCTTGCAGGGCTTTTACGCAATGCGAAAGGTGAAACCACATTGAAGATCCTTTTACCTGTAGCGCTCTTTCCGTAGCTCTTACGACCTCGTACGGTCCTTCCCGCCGCGCGCCATACCACTTGCGTCTGAACACTTTAACATAAACGTAGTCCCCTGGTACTATCTGGGGAACATTCCGCCTATCCTCCTCCTCCTCTGTCTCTCGTTTACTAGAGACATAATCATAGATTGCCCCGTGGAGCTTTGACATGTACTTCACGTACTCACGCATCTCGTGGTCTAGAACATCCAAACTCGGACCTTTTCCTGCTGCGCGCAATCCGGGCACAACCATACATCGGCCAAACAACATTTCGTGCGGAGTTAAACGCAGGCCCCGGATCTCGCTAGATCTACAAGCCATTAATGCTAACGGTAACGCGCTCAGCCAGTTTAGACCGGTGTGTTGACAGATCTTAACCAATTTGTTCTTAAGTACCCCGTTCATGCGTTCCACAGCCCCCTGGCTCTGAGGGTGGTAAACGGACCCGAAACGCTGTTTTATCCCCATCTGTTGGAGTACTAAACGTACAGTTTTGTCCACAAATTCTTTTCCATTATCACTGCAGATTTTATCTGGAATTCCGTAACGGCTTACTACCTCACGGCATAAGAACTTAGCCACTGAGGCAGCATCCTTATGTTTAGTCGCGCAAGCCTCCACCCACTTTGAAAATCGACACACCACGACAAGAATGTACCTTTTTTGGTTAATCGGTTTTATCATGTCTACATAGTCAATCACAAGTTCTCTCATTGGGCCATTTGGGGTGGGGATGTGTCCCGGAGACACAACGATCCCTCTGCGTGCATTGTTCTTCAAGCAAATTGCACATCTACTTATTACACAATCAATCTGCCGTAGCAGGTTTGGCGCCCAAAACCCATACTCCTCAATTTTCCTACTCACCTCTCTCCGGTGGGCATGACAGAACTCATGCGCAGTTTGGATCAGCAGTCCGACCAGGCCAGTTGGTGCAACCACAAGTCCCTCATGGTTCCGCCACAAACCTGTCCCATCTCTACTAGCCCCCCTTGCTGACCAGAGATTTCTCTCCACCTGACTCGCCTCTTCCTGAAAGGTCAAAACATCTTTGTAAGTAATCTTATCTTCCAACTCCACCTCATGTGTGATAACCAATACCTTACCTGCTCTGTCCGCACCTGTCACTTGCTTGGCAGCGACATCTGCCATGTTGTTACCTCTGGTCACCTTAGACTCATCAGACTGATGGGCAGCACATTTGATAATCGCAATTCGTTTGGGTTTCATTATTGCTTCCAACAAATCGGTTATCTGACTACAGTGTCTTATGGCGGTACCATCTGCTCTCTTAAAACCTCGCCCTTTCCACACCGCTCCGTAGAGAAAACTGATATTCTGTGCGTAGCTACTATCCGTGTAGATATTACAGCTCTTGCCTTCTGCCATTTTGCACGCTTCAGTCAGAGCGACTAGTTCCGCCAGCTGAGCTGAACAGGGTTGTGTCAAGGCTTCGGCCTTTGCTACGACAAACCCATCACCTTGTGATTTTACTACAGAGTAACCTGCTTTTAGGTCCTCTCCAACTCTGTAACATGAGCCGTCTGTCCATAGTTCCAAATCAGGACTGCTAAACGGGAAAGCCTGCAAGTCAGCTCTAAGCCTGGAGTACCTCTCAGCTGCCGCCACACAGTCGTGAGGTTCTCCATCCTCAGGCTTAGGAAGGGTCTGTGCTGGGTTCACTATGGAACACCTAGTCAAAGTAACATCTTCCTGTTCCAAAATCCTGTAATAATTTTTTAGACGGGGTATCGTTAGTGCAGATTTACCAGATTCCAACAAATTTTGGATCGCATGTCCTACCATAATATTGACTGGATACCCCATCATGATACTTGCAGCTTTCTCGTACATCAGGAAGACTCCGGCGCAATCTCGGTAGCACGGAGGCATTCCCATTTCCACCTCTGAATAGGCGATGGAGTAGTATCCTATTGGTTGTGGATGGATCCCCACTCCGGTGTTTTGTGCCAGTACTGCGCATGCATACCTCTGATCTGAAGAGGAAGAGACATACAGTATGAACTGCTTGGTATAATCAGGCAAAGTCAAGGCCGGGGCAGCTAACATACGGGTCTTTATGGTCTCAAATGCCCTCAGGCCCTCCTCAGTCCAGGTTACTTTAGCACTCAATTTATCATTTCCGCAAACTTTTATCATAGCTCTTAAAGGCCCTACTAGTTCTGTATAATTCTCCACCCAAGTGGAACTATACCCGACGATTCCCAAAAACATCATCATCTGTCTTACAGTCACTGGCTTTGGAGCTTTCTTAATAGCCACCAAATGTTCCTCTGTAATAGCTCGGTGGCCTTTTGAAATCGTTTGACCTAGATATGCTACTTTAGGTTGACAGTACTGCAATTTTTTCAAAGACACCTTGTGTCCCTTCTCTGCTAGTAGTTGCAATAGTTCGATAGATTCCTTGTGACATGTTGTCTGATCGTCGGCACACAAGATAATATCGTCCATATACTGAATGACTCTGGATTTCAATCTCAGGTCTAACCCGTCCAGATCCTCTCTCAAGATCTTGTTAAAGATGTGTGGGGAATGCTTTAATCCCTGTGGGAGCCTAGTGTACTCATAATGCTCATTCTTATAGGTAAAACCAAAAAAATGCTGGCACTCTTTGCTCAAAGGTACGCTAAAATAGGCGCTACACAAATCTATAACCGTAAAATACTCAGCTTGCGGCGGGATGAATGTCAGTAGTGTGTGGGGATCTGGGACATCGGCGGGATAGTCAATTAAAACCTCATTGACGGCCCTCAAGTCGTGTACCAGACGGTACGAGGTGTCAGGTTTCTCCACTGGCAGCAACGGCGTGTTGCTCTTGGGGCTCTTTGTCTTTCGTAGTACCCCGGCTTCTAGAAGTCCTTTGATTTGTGGCTCGATTCCGGCCACCGCTTTTTCCTTCAGTGGGTACTGACTTTTCCAGGGCAGGGTTGCTCCTGGTCTAAGCTCCACCCTCACTGGTTGAGCAGATTTGATCAGTCCAATGTCGGTGCTATGTTTCGACCACAGCACTTCTGGTATGGCCCCCATCATCTCCTCCTGGAGGCTCAATTTCTGGGGGGTTTCTTCTACTGTCTCCTGTGACAGCTGCACCGTCTGGGGACGTCCCATCCCTGTGCCTTGAATCATTATCTTGACGAACCGTTTGTCCGGGCTTATCCATATGAGTCGGTTCTCCGTCGTCTGTTCGAACTTTATTCCTTCTGCCTCTTTCATCATCCTTCCGATGTGTTGTTGGTCGCACGAGTCGGTCACTTTTAGCGTCACGTGGGGAACGCTGTCTGTGATCTCGTGTTCCTTTTGTAGATAGTTGCTTCGTGCAAGCCGTATTGCTGCTCCTTGGGGACCCATCACTATGCTGGTGGCGTTGAGCTGCACCTCCTCTGGTTGATTTCTCATCCACTCCTCGGCTTGTCTTTCATCCGCATCTTTATAGTATTGTAGAGTGCAGTGGTATGGTGTCTCTGGGTTCCTCGCCGATGGCATATTGGCGGTGATGAAGGTCTCCCATTCCAACGCTGGTCCGAGCAACTCCTGGCTTAGGTTCCCCAACCAGTATACTTCCGGTGGTCGGGGGTCCGTCCTTTGCATCATTTGATAGTATTGGTCTTCTGGGACGTCGATTACACAACCATCAGGCGTGCATAGAATGTTCATCCCCAGCATACCAAGGCCGTCCCTGCCCAGTAAGCCGATGGGTGCGGTGTCGGAGACCAAGATGGAAACAGTCGCCTCTTTGCCTCTATACTTCAGGGTGACAGGTTCTGTCACTGGAATCAGCTTTTTTATTCCCTCAAATCCAATGGTCCGTACATATCGACCGGACATGGGCAGGTGTGTCGCATCTTTAAGTTGGACCACAGTGTACGCCGCCCCGGTGTCTGCCATCATCCTGACAGATTTATTATTCACCGCTACGTGCACTATTGGTTCCTCCCTTAAGTGTGACAATGACAGCTGGCACCCCCCCATTGAACTATCTGGGCCTCGTCAGAACATCTGTTCCGGCCCCCTGGATGGATTTACTGGGCCCATGTTCTGTTGCTGGTTATGGTCTTGGGTCTGGCCTTGGTCTTGGGTCTGGTATTGGTTTTGGGTCTGGTATTGGTTCGGTCCGTACCACTGATCCTGGAGTCGGCCGTTTCTTCCTCGGCCACCTCCTCTGTTATTTCCTCGACCCCTGGGGCTGGCTAGCCACCCTTTGTCACAGTATCGGGCAAGATGGCCGAGTTCTCCACAAGCCAGCACTCAACCGATGCCGGCCATCCAGACGATCCTCCTCTTGGACGTCCATTCCCTCCTCGGGGCTGCCAGTTCGATCCCCGCTGATTCTGTTGTTGTATGGGTGCCGGTGCTTCCTGTTTTGTGGGCTGTGCTGTTTCCTGGTTGTTCAGTTGTCCACTATTCCCCGTCTCGGCTCTGGGTGGTGTGGCTTGTACCAGGGCTTGGAGGTACTCTACCATCTTGACTGCCTCGACCGGCTGTTGGTACATGAGCTTTCGCTGACTTGCCGTTTCTTTGTCTTTGGCCTGTTGTTCCTTCTTCCTATGCAGCTCCACTTGATGGCTCACGTTCTCCAGGTATGCATTTAACGGAAGGCTTCCCAGGCACACCACTTCGTTCAATTTCTGTCTCACCTCATTGGAGAGGCCCTTCTGTATTTTCTCTCTTAGCATCGCCTCTCCCATTGGATTTTGTGCAGGGTCTTGGCCGGTCATGTCTCTCCAGGTGGCGTAGGCTTGTGCCACATACTCTCTGGGGGGGGTATCAGGTCCCAACGCACCAATGTGGATCTTATCTGGATGCATCAGGGTGTGATAGGTCTCTCGCAGGACCCGCCACAGTGCTCCTCGGTGAGCGGCGAAGAGGTCCTGGTCGTGGGCTCCAGACACTACATACCGCACCATGGCAGCCTTGGTTAGTAGTTCTTCCATGCCAGCGACTCCTACTTTGTGAGAGAGTAGTCGCTTGACATCGCCGATAGCCAGCTGTTGGCCTACCATTATTTCCTCCAGCTTGGCAATCCATGGAAAAGCCCCATTCTGGAGGGAGGGCAACTTCTCCGATATTTGGGACATGTCTGAAGCATTCCATGGCTGGTACTCCAATCCCTGATGTCTTATCATCAAGGGTTGTATGTTGACCGTAGGCTCTCGGGTACTGGATCTGGTCACTCTTTTTTCTTCCGCCTTTTTCAACACTTTGATTTCATCTCTTGCTTCTCTCATTTGGTCTTCCAATTCTGTTCGTGCGTCGGTGCCCCTTCTCCAGCGTTCGCCGATTGCTTGGTATCCCTCGGAATCAGTGTCTTTTGCCTCTTGGTAGGCCTGTATCTGTGCTTCCAGCTCTCGGTTTTCCTTACTCATCCCATGATGTCGTCGCTTTAATTCCTCCATGGTAGCCGTCAGTTTCATCCGCCGATTGCTTCCTTCGAGGGAAGGTGAGGGCACGGAGAGTGTTGAAGAGTATCTTGGAGCAGGTAAGGTCTTCGGCGTCACTACTTTGATGAGTCTCTCCCTTCTCTCCTCTTCCTCTCGTTCTCTGTCTTTCTCCTGATACTTGGTCTGGGGCTCCCATGTCTGGTCCTCGTCCTCTGTGTCTTCCCAGGATTCGCGGGCTTCGGGGGAAGTGGACCGGCGATAGCTGGGAGCTTGTCTTGACCTCTCTCGGGGATAGTCTCTTCTGGGGCTGAGATCTCTATCGTATAGACTTTCTATTTGGTCATCCCAAGCCCTGATGTCATCGCTTCGGCGTCCCTCTCCTTCCGCCCAGAGAATTTCTTTCTGTGCGGCATTGAGCGGTACATGTTTGCATCGGTGTCTCTTTTCGTCTCGATATCTCTCCTCGTCTCGATATCTCTCCGCCGCCCTGGGATAAGGAATACTGTGGGACTGAACGTCTCGCTCCCTTCTTCTCTCCCCCTCTGTTTCGTCTGCTTCAGGCGTTAGGGTGATTGTTGTCACTGCCCGTCCCATCTCTGTTCTACGGCCACTATTGTTGGTTATCTCGTATTGGCTATCCATGTCTATCATAGGCAGGATAGGGTAGATTGGTTCCTTATTCCTGCTGGCATATGGTGGAGGTGCTATAATTACCTCAGGTGCTTTTTGGGAGATGACTATTGTCCTTTTAGGGGCCAGGGGAGTGATCAGAATGGGGGCTAGCTCCTCTGTCGGCAGGGCCTCCTTATTGACAGTCAAACTGTCCTCAACCATACTCTTCCTTCTCTCAGCTTCCCGAGCGAATTTTGATAAGGTGTCCATTTCTAACATGCGTTTTTTCCCTCTCTTTGTCAGCTTTCCCACTTTTTCCTCTTCCGTTCTATATGTCCTAATTAGAGCATTCAGATCTGATATTATTTCTAAATCAAAAGAGCCCTCAATAGGCCAGGGTTTGGTGATGTGTGGCCATCTTTTATTCCATTTCTCTGATAATTCAATAAGTCTTTCCACATAGTAAGGATTGTCCTCTGTGTAAGGATTATTTTTAGCAAGCACTTGTATCGGGTTATCCTCCATCCAACCAATTGGTGTACTCACATCTTTATTTGCCTCCGTTGTCATTTTTCTATATGCGTTTCTTCTTCTCATGTACTAGAGGTTTTTAATTCCTCTTTCTGTGTCTTATTTTATTTTAAAAAATGGTAGCAGGCAAGAGTGATCTTTGTATTCCCTGTCTAAGTGTAGGTGTCTATGCTTTTTGTGACTATCTCCTACTCGAACAACCGCTAACGGTACTTGTAGCCCTGTCTATTCTCTTCTTTCCCTTTTCACTGGTGATCTGTAGTCTTACCTGACTTGCGGTGCCCTCGTTGCCTGGCAGAACTGCTGAAAAATAGAGCACAAAATACAACAGTTCTTTTTAATTTTTCAACTGGAATTTCACTTTACTCCGTTTTTTCAGTATGAATATATCTTCTATCTAATATTCATACCACATCTAATTTTTGAGAGATTTTTTATCAACAGTATGAATAATCCTTTACTTAATTCATACAATCTTTTCAAATTTTTGAGAGATGTTGTGATTGACAGTGGTGTTTGCGTTTCCGGTGTCTACTCCCTTATTTCCGCTTCTATGTTGATCCCTCCTTCGTTGAATTTCCGCTTTCCGATGTTTTCCCCGTGGTCCCGCTCCAATATTCTGTTTCACCTCGAAAATCACAAATTTTTTGATTAGTGTCACCATCTTGATTACACATTTCATTCAATCATCATGTTTCCATTTTTCTTTTGATTAGTGTCACCATCTTGATTACACATTTCATTCAATCATCATGTTTCCATTTTTCAATACTACTTCCCCCCAGTGGACACTTGTCCTCCTCAGACACGTGTCCACTAACATTTGTTTTTACGCACCTTCCGACATCACTCCCTGCACGCCGCGAGGCCCCACCCTCCGTTTTCCGAAGCGTCCATTACAGACTCCCCACAGAGGACAGGATAACCTCACCACAGGTACAAGGTAGTTAACGCCCAGGCACCCCACCTTGTCACTAACCCCAGGAAGCCCAGTGCCCTGCTAAACGGTCATGCATAACCGTACAGACTCAGCACCAGACCCCAGGGACCTAACAACTCTCAACCCATTCCTTCTCCGTGTACCTACTATGGAAACAAAAACTCATTCACAAAAACAACATTACTTTTATAATATCCCCAGGCACGTCCCCCCAGCACCATACCCCCCTGCACACCCCATCCCCCACCCATCGACCCAGACTGTCCAGCAGTCCAGATCAAAAAATGACAGACAGGGCGTACTCATGGTACCTCGGCACCAACGGAACGCCCACCTCCGCTCGGCCCCCTTCGTCATCCTCCTCTACCGCCATTATCTTAGTCATAACAGGTGCAGCCGAGCGGAGTGACTTCTCCACCGCCGGACCGGCTGCGCAGAGAGTCCTAATCAGACACCCAAAGCATGCTCTAATCACCGACACACACACAACCAATACCACAAATATCACCACTGCATAGAGAACGTATTTAATTATCACCCAACCTATATACCCCAACTGCTCCTGACCCCAATCCTCCCACGAACTCACCCGAGAGTCATGGAGATCCCTCGTAATGTTCCTCAAATGTGCTATCACGTCCGGCATCCCTATCTCATCATTTGCGGGCACATATGTGCAGCATTCCTGACCAATCAACGCACACGTACCCCCCGAAGCTGCCAACAAGAAATCCATTGCCGCCCTTGTCTGCATCTCCATTAATCTCAACGACCGCATCTCCTCATTTTCTAGGCTAAACCCCTCTGTTGTTGTGGCCGCCATGTCCTCAAATAATGCAGCCAAACGATCAATCTCCTTCATATTAGTATACGTCCCATACGCAGGAAGCGCCACCCTGAAAAAACGATTCGCATGAGTCGCAGCCCGCGTCTTCCTCGCCCCAGGGTGCGTCGGCAAGACATCCGTTACCCTCATTGCCGGCACCAGATACCCCAACGCACATCTTCCTTTCCAACCCGCTGGCAACGCTGCATACGCATTCTCACCACAAATCCAATACGTACCTGGGGGAGCCCGTGCAGCCACCTTTGCAGCCCCCAGGCTCACCCCCCCTACACAATTTCCCAGCGTGCCCACATACACCCCATTCTCGCCGTCCTCACATCTTGTAAACTCCTCCGGCCTAACTGCCACCGGAATAGGCCTAACATCCAACCTAGCCTGCCCCGTCTCACCCCCTAGCAACCGCCCCGTCTTATGATACGCCTCCATCCTCCCCTCACTCACTCCCTTACATAGGAAAGGCAAATTAAATCCCCTCAACACAGAGTTATGACACTCAGTGACTGGGTGGGCCATAAGCGGTAAACCGGCTGCAGCAGACTCCGGCGCTAGGCCGCACACATAACAATCAGTCTTATTCGCACTTTTCGCCACCTCCCTTGCTATTTTTATAAATTTATTTGCGTGAGGCTCCTGCAACGCCCGCTTGTCCACGTCTATATTTATAAGTTCCGGTGCCTGGGGCCGAAAATAAAACAAAACTCCTGCCGCCATTAATATGAAAACCGTTACCAGAGTGCCCATCACCAACACGCACTCCGCACGCCTTGACAAACCAAACATCCTTGGACCGGCCTGCACTCCTCTGCGTTATCCCTGCCTCCCTCCTCCTGCCGCGCGTTTCCTACTCTCCCTGCAACGCCCCACAAACAATAATTAACAACACCCCTTACAACAACACCCTTATTTATACAATACACAAACACGTCCCACCCCACCCCTAACCAACCCTCCAATATTATCTAACAGGAGAGCGGAAGAGAGGGGGTGGGAGGGTGTTGCCGGGCCGGGGAGGGGGACACACACGCAAGGAGTGACAGTGAGGGAGGGAAACACCTGGGAGGGGCCCGGGAGGGAGGGAGCATATACGAGTCTCTAGGGGAGAGGAGTCCAGGGAAGACTAGAGTATGTCAGACTAGACAGGAAGGGAGGAATTTTAAGGAAAAACAGCCTAGGGAGGGAGTGAATGTCTAGAGCGGGAGTGTACTATTAGGGAGGGAGTGATGTACCTAGGAAAGGAGCTAGGAAAGGAGGGGAGGGAGGGAGGAAAAAAGATTTTGACGAGGGGGGCCGAAACAACAATACTATACACACAATAACACGAAACCATAGTCCATCTCTAAAGGGAGGTAGGCGGCGTCCCCTAACCTTCCGATTTTGGTGGAGACCGCCAGCCAAACCTGTCATGGTTTTCCACCAGGGTCTCAAAGGCAGCCTCCGCTTCCTTCTGGCTGAAAGATACCCCATTTGCCTCTTCCTCCCCTCTAACCATGCGACTCTGTCCCATCACTAGGCTAGTGGCAAACTGCCTCACTACAGCCTCCATGGTGTACGCGCTAGACCAACCACGCGGCGTCAACAGCTCCATACATATGACCCCACCCTTACTCACGTACCCCTGCTCTAAATTCGGGGCGAGCACCCGCACGAAAGGCGGAGAGAATGGGAAATTTTCAGGGAAAGAGACACTCAGTAATATGAACTCCGTCCCCGTTTCTTTCATGTCCTGCCACAACAGAGAGTCCACATCTACTTGAAACAACCGAACTTCCCAGTTAAAGAGATTGTCCTCAACCAACTCCACCGTAATAAAACCGCCTCCCAGTCGTCTGATCTCCTGAAGCTCCCTCATAAGCCTCTTTGACCGGATCTGAGCACCACGAGACACTGGTGATGATGCAGTCGGCGCATTGGTTCCCCTCAATCTTGCGATCGCCCTTGCGAACCAGCCCTGTGGTGCAGACCGCCGTTCCACCGTCTGGCCTTTCACCATCTTTAACTGGTCAGATTAGTCATGCATTAGTCAACCTTAACAGTTCAATTTATCTCTATGCCTTATCATTTTATTTTATTTTTATTTATTTATTTTTTTTTTTTAGAAACTGGAAAGAAAGCAAAGGCAAAATACACCGTGAATAGAGAGGGATGTGGAGGGAATGAGTACCACACCGGTACGGGGGGGGGGGCACACACTATGGTACAGAGGGAGATGTACACACCCCGTAGCAGAAGTCCTACATTGGGGAGGGGGGCACACACCATAGAAGCTATGAAGGGAGAGACTATGAAAGAAAGGAAGTATTCCAAGGAAGGAGCTGCACCACAGGGAGCTCACACCATATTAGAGATGGAAGGATGGAATGGAATATGGTACCCACTATGATAGTGCAGGATGGATGGAAGGGGGGAGGGGAAGGGGGCACACACTATGATAATGCAGGATGGCACCCATTCTAATAGCGCAGGAGGGGGCACACTGTGATAATGCAGGATGGCACCCATTATAATAGCGCAGGAGGGGGCATACCCTATAGGGAAGACTACAGTGGAGAGGGGGGGCCCTGATGAAACTTCTAGTATCTTCTCATATACTATACCATTTTAGCCATAAAAGGGGAATAAAGGAGGGAGGGAGTGAAAATGGGAGGGAGGGATGGAGGAAGAAAAGGAGGTGAGGGAGGGAGAGAGAGGAGAGGAGAGGAGAGGAGAGGAGAGGGAGGGAGGGAGGGAGGGAGGGGGAGAGAGAGAGAGAGAGAGAGGGAGGGAGGGAGGGAGAGAGAGAGAGAGAGGGAAGGAGGGAGGGAGGGAGGGAGGGAGAGAGAGAGAGGGAGGGAGGGAGGGAGGGAGAGAGAGAGAGAGAGGGAGGGAGGGAGGGAGGGAGGGAGGGAGAGAGAGAGAGAGAGGGAGGGAGGGAGGGAGGGAGGGAGGGAGAGAGAGAGAGCGGGAGGGAGGGAGGGAGGGAGGGAGAGGGAGGGAGGGAGGGAGGGAGGTAGGGAGGGAGGGGGGAGAGGGAGGGAGGGAGGGAGGTAGGGAGGGAGGGGGGAGGGAGGGAGGGAGGGAGAGAGAGGGAGAGAGGGAGAGAGAGAGAGAGGGAGAGAGAGGGAGGGAGGGAGGGAGAGAGAGAGAGAGAGAGAGAGGGAGGGAGGGAGGGAGTGAGATGAGGGAGGGGGTATGGGAGGGAGGGAGGTGAGGGAGGGGGTATGGGAGGGAGGGGGGGCGAGGGAGGGATGGAGGAAGGGAGGGGGGCAAGGGAGGGAGAGAGAGGGATGGAGGGGGGCAACCTAGGGAGAGAGGGGCCAAGCAACAGCAGAGGTGTATCCATTTCAAAGACAACACTGCCCCCTGCTGTCTCTATTCGCAACCCCATTGCCCCACAGTGCGTCATCACGCAGCCACTCCTCCCATGACGTCAGCCGACGTGCTCACACAACATGAACCCCAATTCCCAGAATTCCCTGTACGAATCGTAGTCCGGCATTAAGGATGGCTTCCCGCGAGACGTCGCCACAGGCTTACGTCACGTTTACACACACAAGGTCCCGCTGCCAGCCAAAATAGCATCACGCGATATTCCCCGAGACTCCCAGCATGCAACATTGTTAGCACAGGTAGCTTTAGCATGTTAGCATAGTTAGCTTAGCATTTTTAGCATAGTTAGCTTAGCATTTTTAGCATAGTTAGCTGTCCACTGCCAACACCATTAGCTTAATACCGTTTAGCTTAGCTCAATGTTGCTATCGCTCGATCAGCCTAGCACGGCTAGTTAGCTTAGCCTAGCCCCTTACAATAGCGTTTCCTATACGGCCCACTATCCTGTTGATTTGAGCAGCACAACACATCGCGACGTTTTGCACAACCCAGTCATACTTTATAACATAATTTTAAATTTATTAAGCATTCGTTCATAAACCTTACAGTATCATTTTCTCGTTTGTACGCCCGTCCGGCCCCGGCCGGCTCCGTATTTTAAATCTAGCGCTCCCGATCCAGCCCCGCATTTTGAATCTAACGCACCCCCTCTAGGCCCCCACCAAGCAGATGCTCCTAGTGACGTCATCAGTGGTGGCCGCGATCTGCCATTAAATCATTGTAGCAGAAGAAGAACCCTGCTTTCTTTGATCTTTACCACATTAAACCACGACCTCATTACCACTGATTTAAAAAAATTCAAATAACGTGACACATCCTTTTGGTTCCATCTCACTCGTCATTCACTCAATTCATTCGATATCGCAACGCAGCGTCCATACGGTATGTACGACGTTTTCGCGGACAGTGCTATGGTGTCCCCGCGGCCGTACCAGTCCCTAGAGTTATCATAATGATACAAAAAATACCGGCATCCACTCCATAACCTCTAGCAGACTCATTCACACACATCCTCTCTCATCCGCACAGTTACACTCATACTTCCATTCAGCAACATAATCATTCTTAGCACTGGTCAACCTTGTACATCATGTAGCATCATTTGGTAGCCTTTTTCAGCCACCATGGATGAAGCTATAAGTTCCGTCATCTCAACACAACAGTCGTACTAAACATTAATAACCCCAAGCATTCCCCGTTAGCTTGCAACGTAGCTTAGCATGTATTAGCCCTGCTTTGTATAGCAGTAGCTTCCCGGGTATAAAACGGCTTTATTCCGTATTGGTTGTAATATAGTAATCCGCGACGTTTAGCGTTATGATGACGTACGTTTGATTATAGCCATGATACCATGCATGTGTCATCCTATTTCATCTAAACAACATATATACATTGTTACATACCAAAGTCCTTATATAATGCCTCATCGCTTCTAAGTGCAGTTTTTTAGTTCGAACATAAGCGCAGATCTTTATAACCCCCCAGTGCACAAGTGCTAATTTTTCCGAGGTTTAAGAGGACTACCTTACGCGCTCCAGAGCTCTTGTTCCGTAAGAACTAAACGGATTCGTACGACGTCGATTTGTCTTTAGCAACGTACAAACCAGACGTCTCCAGTTATTGTCATTGCATTTGAACCTACGATTCTAAACAAGAGTCTCTGTCGCCTAACCTGGCGCAATCCTCTAGCCCCTCAGCAGTGCGCGACCTGAACTATTTTATTGTCCAACCCGATCGCGCCAATCCCCTTCATTTCATTAGTGCCGATACGGCTGTGCGCTCAATCGTTTAATTCGATCGCGCCAATGCAACCATTCCCTACCCCTGTTCGAAATCTGCCCAAACAAACCCCGACAATACAGACACATCTTCAACTCACCGGTTGGCCTCTGCTGGTTGTTGTTGCTCGAGGATGGTGTAGTCAGGCGTCGCTGCTCTGCTCTGAGAGTTTTTGAAGTTCTGTTGTCCTTGTCCTGGGTCCCGTTCGGATGTACAGACCGGCAGTCACGGCGCCAGATTAATGTATCTTCTCAATGATTCTATGTTATAGCTATATGATCTTTCTCTAATGTATAGTGGAATAGCTTACTCTGCTCGTTGTGTTTCCCGTTAAAGTAACAGTTCATTCAAATGTGGTCCTTTGGAAATCACGTGGAGGCGGAGACAGCGCTGCGGGTGAAAACGGTTCTGACCGTTGTTTTATTGGAATATCCAACAGCTTAAATTATCTGGTTCACAGCATCAATTATTCTCTATCTCTAATCAGCTTTTCCCGGAGGGCTTCTTAGTGGCGTCTCTTATTCTCGAACTGGTGGGGTGGATTCTCCGTCTCTGCTTTTCCGTTCTCCCTGCGTGTCTCTCTGCGTCTCGGTGTCTCCGTGTCTCTGTGTCTCTGTCTCACCTCCATCATTCAACCTGTAGGTTTTATAGAGAAGAGAGAACCCCCCCCAACCCTTGCGCCATCCAGTGCCGTCACCCCAGAGAGCCTGCTTTCCTATTGGCTAGAAGGTCTCCCCTCTCAGTGATTTGGGTCTTGCGAAACAGCGTTACAAGGTGACCTTACAGAGGGGATATGAACTAGTTTCCTTTTAGAATGATTTACCCAAGTGTCCCTGAATGCGACCCTCATACAGATGGAAATATAGTACCCATTCAACCTAACAGTGGGTATCACAGAATGGCCTGTTTGGTCTGCTTAGCTAAAGTAAACAGAACTCGGATGTTGGCCTTCAGGCCGTCACTTCTTGACTTAAAAGTTTAGTTATTTGGCGCACCATCCCTGTTCGTTGTGGAGGAAGATGTGTCATCTGTTTGCCATTTGATCTGTTCTTATTTTTATGGCACTCTGGGCTTTTTCCTATAGCTGCTAGGTGAAGGGTGAAGGGTTGCACTATTAGCTTTTGACTGAATTCTCCTGTGGCCTTTTCCAGAAACCGCTAGATGATTTTAATCCCTCCTGTAATGCTTATACGGGTCATTTTGATCAATTTAATTTACGACACTGTGGCTCAATGTCTCCCGTTTTGCCTGCAAGCCCTGTTTCCTCATGTCCTCTTTCCTGCACAGCTTCTGTTGGCCGCGGCCGGACACCTCCCTCTCCATCTCCCCGAGTCTGCATCTTGCAGATTGCACTGCAGATTGAATGATGAATATTTAATATTTTGAAAAATAAAAGACACATGATACACTAAAACAATAAGACATGCACAATTAAAACTATGAACTGCAAAAGAAGACAATCTGGCTTTGAATACAGAATATTAGCTTTATTACATTAACAAGCTATTTTCCTACGATACAAGATGCTTATTTTTATTTCGTTTCTTGAAATAGTTATTTCTCTCAAATGCCAAGATATATTGACAAGAAAATGGGACATTGAAGTTAATACAACATTACCCCCACTTGAGAGGTCACTCACCAAGTGTCTGTGTCTTTTACAAAATATTTGTATTTTAATAATAAAAAAACATTTAAATAAAAAGGGCACTTTGGTCATTAAGGTGCACATGGGCAAGTGCTTGGGCACCCAAAGCCCCGCCCCTCTGTACGTGCCTGCATTAGGACGATAGTGGCCTATTTCTTAGGACAGAGAAGGCACATGCACATCATGTTTACACAAGCACTCACCTGCTGGGGTCTGTCTGTGTTTTGGGCAGAAAAACCTAGGAATAAAAGCTCTTTTGTTGCATGGGTAACAGACTTTGTCAACGTTATTGTCATCAACAACAGTTACAGACAAATGTACAAATGGAGACGAAGGGACATTTATGCACATGTATTGGGACTGCCCACCAGTTAAGGCATTCTGGAAAGATGTGACCCATCAATTATCAAAACTCGTATCTTGGAATATACCAGTACACCCCTCTGTATTACTATTGAATGATGTTTTTGAGTTTGCAGTAAATCCACAGCTAAAGAGATTGGTTTTATCGGCATCACAGTAGCTAAAAAACTGATCGCATCACGCTGGTTTCAACCGGAAAAAATGTGCCGGAAGGTTTGGTTTCTTACATATCTCGATGTGATTTATCAAGAAATATCTACAGCAAGAATTCTGGGTCTCAACGAATCCAAAATGTCAATGTGGTTAGAAGTGGTGGAGAGAATAAAAGCTAGCTTATAATGGTAGTGTCTGGTTAGGAGTGAGGGATAATGGAGGTACTATCCAAGGAGGGGTCCGGGAGGGGGGGGGGGGTTCGAGCTGGAGCATAATGTGTGTAGGGTTTTAGATAATAGGTATTAGGGGTATATAACAGTTACAGACAAAAAACATTACACACATTCACTTCCTAGATGTCTAGATGTGCTGCCTATACTTAATAAGCAGCAGAATTGGTGGTGAGTGCATGTCAAACAAGTAATATTCCGATTACATGCTTTGGCCCATGTAAATGCGGTTCAGTATACTTAGCTTCCATGTAAAAGGTTGATTTGAAATGTCCAATATGAATTATTTAAATCGGGTTGCATGCTCAGATCTCTGAGGCGTCTCTCCGGATTGTCCAGAGATCTAGGTTTATTAATCTGCGCGCATGCAGAGTTCGGGAGTAGGTGCGGGAAAACCTACCTATTGTATTATTATACAATCACCACTTTCATTGAATTTTGAGTGGTTTAGTCAACTTTGCAACACCTAGGCCCTCATTCATCAACGTGTTCTACGCACAGATCTGTGCTTACCCTGTGCGTACGATCATTTCTAAGCAAAGAGTGGGATTCATCAATTTCGATTTGAACTTGACTCCGTGCTTACATCTACGCACAGGTCAGACTGGCCCTATTCCCCGTACCTGGTTCAACTAAGTCGATCAAGAGTCACATTATCCAGATTCAGTTAACCCGATGTTTGAAGCCGGAATTTTCCTGTTCCTCAAAGGTGGATTCAGTCTCGTTAACTCAAACCAGACTTGAGACCCAGGATAAGTGCGCGCGGCCGCTTCAGTTGAAAAGCCAGCACGTATCGATAGCAGAGATCCTGATTCTCTAGCGGCATTGATTGATTAATTGATTTAAAACTTTATTAACATATTGCAGTACGGCTCAATCGCCTCGCCGACAAGTTAAATGCGTTATCTATAGGCTAATTTTAAGTCCCTCATTACCTCAATCAATCAGATTATATTCCTTTAAACTTGCCTGCTGGATTGAATAATCAAATGAGATCTTGCTAGCGAAAATAATTAGTTAAACTGTTATACAGAATAACGATACGGCTCTCTTACCCATTGATTGATGTATGGTCGATCTTTTACTTATCTCCACTGTGGTGTAACGGGTTCTTCTTTTGACTTGCACGCAGACGACCGGGGTTCGAAACCTAGTCTTTTCCTTCTTTCTGCAATGTAGGAATAATTCAATTTGGTGCACGTTGAGAGCTATATAAAGAATGACATCCTCAATGCATGTAGATTTATAATATTTTAACTTAAAACTAGGCTACTTCTGCGTATAATCATTAATATTATATTCCAAAAAATTATATTGGAAACACGGGGTTTCGAACACCGGTCGCCGGGTTGCCAGGATTGGCCAGCCGTGTATAGGTGTAACAGACTGACAGCCAATGAAATGGGTGCATTTGTCACGCTGTCCAAGGAGCTGAACTGCTCTCGTGCAGCAGTGTTCGAATCCCGGTCGGGGCAAAAGCCTGTCATACATTATCAAAGATAAACAGCTATGTTGAATCAATAAACATGAATATCACTAAATGAACATGAATATTGCACAGATTTAGATTATAATAGTAAAGCTATTATAATAGTTCAATGGTTGTGATGGCAAAGTTTGCGTCAGGTTCCTTACTGTATATTTGCATATCGTATGTCACAAATGTAACAGTACTATATACCTGTATGTCATGTATGTCCCTGTCATAAATGTCATGTATGTCATAAATGTCACTATGAATTGAAAATGGCAGACCCTGATGTAAACAAGACAAATGTCTTTCTCTGCTCTGCATCCCCTTAAACATTTTGTGTATTGAGCCGTACTGTATTGTACCCATTCTGCAATCTGTTAAATAAAGTTTTCATTCATTAATTCTGTCCCCGTCTCTCCTTGTTGCACATATTTAGATTATCATTAGATTGTAGCGGCAGAGGTTTTTGTCAACTTAAATCATGTTTCTTAATTTATGCACAGGACTGTGTGTGGATGACCACAGGCCTGTGGTCCCCAACACCTCTGGGGTCAAACACCATCTCCTCAGTCTTCTTAACATTTAAAACCAGACAGTTATTGTCGCACCAGTTTACAAACCACTGGATTTCCAAATAATAGTCAGCTAGGTCACTGTCATTCTTAATTAGAGCTAAAATGGCAGCGTCATCAGGAAATGTTCATATCATATCTGGTGAATTACCTAGCTCATGGAAGTCGGCCATGGTTCTCCCCTTGTTAAAGGGCGGAGACCCCTCTGACCTAAATAATTATCGCCCTATTTCCAGATTGTCTGTAATGGCCAAAGTCTTTGAATCGCTTGTAAACAAACTGAAAGAGTTTCTAGCTGACCATAATATTCTTAACAAGTCTCAGTCAGGCTTCAGATCCATAGTACTTCAGCGACTATGCTAGTCTCAAATGACATAATTGAAGCACTAGACAAGAAAAAACACTGTGCAGCATTGTTTGTTGATCTGTCTAAAGCGTTTGACTCTGTGGATCACGCATTACTGCAGAGGCTTGGCTGCATATAGGTCTTGGTAAAACGGCTTTGAGCTGGTTTAAAAACTATCTATCTGAAAGAACTGTGTCTCAGTAATAATAATAATAATAACTTTATTTGTATAGCACTTTTCATACAGGGGATTGCAGTTCAAAGTGCTTTACATCAGTAAGAAATAAAACATAAAATCAGTGTAAAACAAGCAGCAAGAGCAAAGCATAAAGTGGGATAAAATAATGCAGATATATTAATCAATTCATATCAGAACCTCACGTTCCAATATGCTTCTGTAATCTGTTACAAAACATGATAAGGTTATAGTATGCACCCAGCAGATAGTGGGGCGTAAAGATAAAAGTAGAAATAAGTCAAATGAGCAGACATATAAAATCACAGTTTTTCACATTAGGATCTAACATCCTTTAGGGCCACCTTGTTTATGGTTTGATTCAGTTTTAGTAGAATGTAAAATACATGAATGATGAAATGAGCACATAAAGTGCAGACATACTATAAAATCCTCTGATATATAAAATAAAGGAGAATAAAGACATCCCTCCAGGCCTCCAACTCCCTCTGAAAAAACTCTGTCTCAACAAAGTCCTGGAATGGCATCCTGGGATTGGTGAGTCCTTCTGCTGCATAGGTCTGGAAGACCTTAGTGGAGCAGTAGAAGTACAGTATCTCACCGCTCCAGTCTGATAAAAAAAAAAGTGGATGGTGGAGCCATCTCTGAGGAACCGGGACTTTGGCTGACCAGTTGTGTGTCCTCTTGGGGAGCCGCTGTTGTTGTTTCTGCTGCTTCTCCAGCATCTCACTGAATGAATGAATGAAAACTTTATTTAACAGATTGCAGAATGGGTACAATACAGTACGGCTCAATACACACAATTGTTAAGGGGATGCAGACCAGAGAAAGACGTTTGTCTTGTTTACATCAGGGTCCCCTATTTTCAATTCATAGTGACATTTATGACACACACAACATACATGACATCATGACATTTATGACATAGGGACATACATGACATACAGGTATATAGTACTGTTACATTTGTGACATATACGATATGCAAATATACAGTACTGTTACCCATAGATCCTAACTATTATAATAGTTCAATGGTTGTGATGGCAAAGTTTGCGTCAGGTTCCTTACTGTATATTTGCATATCGTATGTCACAAATGTAACAGTACTATTGTTTCTGGCTTAAAGGCCAACCTTCATATTGTATTTTTGTTCAATAAACAATGTGGACTAAACCTTCAACAATACACAGAAGGTTAACCCTTTCACTGCCACACAACAGCCGGTTAACCCTGTAAACCTTCTAGTCCCAAAACATTCTGTGACTAATTCAGTGCAGATTGTAATGTATTGTCATCATGCAGCACAAGTACAGTACAACTAAAAGAGGTTTGGCATCCAACCAGAGTGACTATGTAGCAGTAACGTGAAATAGTAATATACACTGTACAGGTGGTTAAACTGGGTATAACATATATAAATTAGTACTATGAGTACTACATGTATGTACAGAGTTGTAGTATTAATATGTACAGTGATACAGGTATAAAGACACTATGGTATAAGTCATACTGGCCAGCAGTGTAACTAGTAAGAGTAGGTAAGAGATATGTACAGATTTAGATATAGTATTAATATGTACAGTGATACAGGTATAAAGACACTATGGTAGTAAGTCATACTGGCCAGCAGTGTAACTAGTAAGAGTAGGTAAGAGATATGTACAGAAAAAACGAACTCAGTCACTCGGTAAATCAATTCAATTGGAGTCTCTTTAAACAGCGGCAACACAAACCTATTGGTAAACAAACGTATTGTTGAAAATATACAATATGACTGCTGTTGTGACAGTGTTTAGGAATCGGATCTTATTTAGTAGTTTAAACTCACCTTCAAACATTAACAGGTTGAAAAACGCTACTTTCTCCAGCTCTGCTCTTCTTCTGTTCTTCTTCTCCTAAATGTGGATACAGCGCAGCATCCACAAACTCGCAACAGCGCCACTAGTGGCCAAAATAATACATGGTTTTGTAAACAGGGAGTGGATGGAAGTTAAGGGAAGGATCGTCGTTAAGACACACGAGTGAATGGACGTTAAGGCCAACTACTCCAGGGTGCCGCGAGGATTGAGCACTACCGCTGCGCCACTGTGCCAGATGGGATAGATTCATTGTTTATACATTAATGAACGAGAGACCCGTGTTTAGAATATTCTTTATTTTGAATGAAGTTTCATCTCTTTATTCTCATTCATTAATGTGACGTCAACGGCTCATTCAATTTCTCAAATCCGTCAAACAGCGCATCTCATCAGACATCTTAATCCCAGTTACAATATCACACAAAATCCACAATCCACGCATAGACACTTCAATTTTATGCTTGTTGAATGAAACAAAATCCAGGCGCTCCTCTCCTTCCTCGCTCCTCATCCACAGCGGAGAATATGAAAGGAATCAGAGCCAAACGAGCGATAGGTTTCAATCATTAAGGATATCCCCGCGGGATTCACATTTGCAATGCTGCGCGTTGTTAAAATAACCACATAATGTGTACATCGCACCGAGCGAGCGCCACGGTATATAACGTGCATTATTTAGGACAAAGTGAATTTAGTATCAGCATTTTGGGTCTATTTTACATTTCAAAAGCCCCCTCTGGAAGAATGGAGCACAAAAACGTAATTCAGAATGGTATAATGCAGATCGTAGACTGTGGGAATAATTTCAGGAAACGGGCTGTCATTTCTTTGCGGGGGTGTGGCGATGGTTCATCCGGCTAACTTGAACTTAAACCCTGCTCTCGATCAGGCTCAAACTTTTTGATCTGTTGTCATGGTGATTTAGACAATCCAGCTTCGGGGAACAGGAAGGTTCGGCTTAAGTCAGACTTGACCGAAAGTTATCCGGCTAACTCAGTTATCCAGGTACGGGGAACGGGGCCCAGGCGTACCTGGCGCCCAGTGGTAGAATATCGTTACTACGCATAAGCACTCCTCAGTCCTGCATTAGTTTCAAGGCGGAAATAAGCTTCCGTGCATTAGTGTTCAACTTCTGTATGACCCGTAATTCATTATAGTTCATTGTAAAATAGCGACAGTAGTTTAATTATAACGGGCTCACACGCGAACAAGAGGTTGGCCTGCTTGTTTGGCACGGGGGGGCAGACGCAAAACACCAACCTCCAAACGCGATTAGATATTGTTTCAAATAAAAAGCAAATTATTTTGTGTGTCATGTTTCCAAATAAGATTGGTCACGAAATGCTTTCTACTTCAATTTGTTGGTTAGAATAGATGACCTCCGTTGAAACTTCACTGAGACTAACAGTCTATTTGTGAGCTCCCGCACAGATGTGATGATAATAATAATAATAACAATAATAATAATAGCTTCATTTTATATAGCGCCTTTCAAGAGACCCAAGGTCGCTTTACATAGATAGGGGGGGGGGAATAACAAAGTAACAAACATAGTGGACAGACACACAACATATATATGATGATGGAATTCATTCAAGATCCTCTCCACCCTCGGGTCTTTGCCACCGCGGCACGGTCCATCGTGATATTGGAGATGGATCGACCAATAGACTGTTACTGTAGCTGTCAAAGCTCCATCACAAATGCAGTTATGTGAATAGAAAGGGATTCCACTCAGTCAATGTTGCGATGCGCATTTGCCTGATACATGTTATTGCTGGATGCCGGGAGGAAGGCGATGCTGAATGTTTTCAATTCATTAAATAAAACGGATACTTTTTGCAAGGGTTTACTGACTGTCATACAAATGATCAACCAACTACATACTGTAACTTTTCAGTGCACGTTCTTATTTACATTGTGACAACAGCCTTGTGAGTTCCCGCAGTGACCCGCACACAGACATGATGGAATTCAAGTTCATGTTTGTATTGATCACATATAGGCAGGCTACACATGGCGTATCTGCTACATCATACATGGCAGTAAGATTCATTGTTCTTGTATAGCTCTCGTATTATTGTTTATGTAGGCTACCCAATACTGACATCAAAATGGATTGTAGTATGCCTCTAGAAATCATATGCAGCAGGTAGAAAATTTACGGGAGATCCATCGCGATTTGGAATCAAATTGAGGAGAACTTTAATCCCTGGGTATTAATCAAACAACACGGGAAAAGGCAGTCATATTCCAGCGCGGTCTTTATTAGCCGACAACAAAATAGATGCCTCTAAAAATCATATAGCCAATCGAACACAACTAATAAAGGCATTCATATTACAGCACGGTTATAATGACACACAACCAACGCCAAACAGTGGTCAACGAACGGTCTTTATTAGTATTTTGAGCTGTCCAGGCAGAATTGCAGCAATGGTCTTAGGGAGCCGTTGATATCTGACATCACCGTTTACAAATCCGCCTTTTATTTATCCCATAATACGCGATAGTGTCTTCTTGGTTCGACAGCAGTGAATTCTCCGTGGAGTTTCTCAGAGTTCCGCTCGGGTCAGTCCATTATTTCACATCCCATGGGGGGTGTTTCCTCACTTTCATGACCATATATGGATAATCATGCACAAGCATTGACGGTAGAACAAAGTTCTACGGAGGAGCGTAGAGCCTGCGTACGCACCGTGTGATGAATCCCGACTTCCCTGTGCGTACACTAGTTCTACATTCCGTGCTTACGTGTGGAAATAGAACATATTCTACGTCCACGTTGATGAATGAGGGCCCTAGTGTGGTGTTCCCGGTCAAAATTGACCGCCATATGAAATGAATGGGTGACCCTAGATTGTGTTCATCCATCAGATAGTACACGACCACAAATCCACAACCACCACACACACACACACCTACACACACTCACACACCTACACACACTCACACACCTACACACACACACACACACACACACACACACACACACACACACACACTCACACACTCACACACACACACACACACACACACACACACACACACACACACACACACACACACACACACACACACACACACACACACACACACACACACATTTACATTTACATTTTTACATTTAGTCATTTAGCTGACGCTTTTATCCAAAGCGACTTACAAGTTCTGTACGACAAGCCATCAGGAAGGGCACAACTCTATCAGCTGAGTAACAATGTTCATCAAAGTGTTGAGTGCTACAGTGTAGGTTAGTTTATTAGGACAAGTGCATGACAGTACGGTTAGTTAGGGTTAGATTTTTTTTTTTTTTTATATTTTATTTTTACACACACAGGAGGAAATCACACCTGAGGAAGACACAGCTGAGGAAGACACACCTGAGGAAGACACACCTGAGGAAGACACACCTGAAGAAGACACACCTGATGAAGACACACCTGATGAAGACACACCTGAGGAAGACACACCTGATGAAGACACACCTGAAGAAGACACACCTGAGAAAGACACACCTGAGGAAGACACACCTGAGGAAGACACACCTGAGGAAGACACACATGAGGAAGACACACCTGAGGAAGACACACACACACGCACGCACGCACACACACACACACACACACACACACACACACACACACACACACACACACACACACACACACACACACACACACACACACACACACACACACACACACACACACACACACACACACACACACACACACACACACACACACACACACACACACACACACACACACACACTCCTCTACCTTTGTATCCAACCTCATGTTTTAGCGCAGAATCTCCTGTCTGATTTCATCTTGATCTCAACATTGTCTGCTGGCTCATTGATGATTTTCTAACAGACAAACCTCGTCACTGGCTCTCTGTGTCCCCAGGGGTGTGTTGCCTCTCCCTTGTTGTTTGTGCTGTATACTGTACTAATAATAGTCAGAATATGTATGCCCCATGTCGTAAAATGAGCAGATGTCATGGTGAGTCTGTTACAGTTGGATGAGAAGAACCACAGGCCTGTATCCGAGGACTTTGTGGGGTGGTGTAGCCTGCTCGAAGTCTTCCTTCTATAGCGGTTCAATGTGAACAAAACAAAGGAGATGGCAATATATTTTAGAAATAAATAAATAAATAAGGGCGGCTAGGTGGTGCAGTGGGCAAGGCGCTCACCACCAATGCAGGAGATGCTGGGTTCGAGCTATTGCTTGGCTGGTCGTTCATACTAATACAATTGGCAGTATTAGGGGGTGGGAAGCTGATGGGTGGGGATCGGACGTTGTGGACAGCGACTCCTACAGGTCGGTTGGTGCGCCTGCGCAGCAGAATCAGGAAGCGACGGGGGCGGCGTGCCCTCCAAACGCAGACCCCCGACGCAGAGAGATCGCGCTGTGCAGGTGAAAAAGATGCGACTGCTGCTTCCTCGAGTACCGGAGGGGACACGTGATGTAAGGCTTAGTCCACATTGCAGCCGGCTTGTGGGAGGCATGGCCTAACAACGTTTGAGACAGGGGAGGGTAGAATTGGACGATACGAAATTGGGATGGGAGAAAAATAGAAAATGGGAGAAAAAGTAGATAAAAAAAAGAAAAAAAAACATTATAAAATAAATAAAACTACTACTGAACGGTACATCCAAACTACGTACATTGCGGAAGATTACGATCTGAGTCTGGAATTGCATTTGGAGCACCCACTGAACGGAGACTGGGTGAAGTGTACAGTAGGCATGTTTGATTTAGGGACTAGGGAAGGAAAGGGTGTGTTTGATTTAGGGACTGGGGATTCATTCTTAATAACAATACTGGCAAATAAGTATTGATCATTAAGGTTTTGTACCATGAAACCTGAAGAAGTAGTGTGTTACTAATTGAACCCTTGCACTGAAGAACCATATAAATATAAGTTTTGAAATGTTCGGACAGCTTGTGTATTTGCAGTTGTGAAGTTAATTTAAATCACTTGGACTGCCTTTAACTATAAGTGAATACAACACTCTAACTCACCATCTTTAGATAATAAAGTACTCTACACTCTCTGGGTTCTCCTGCTCTCACAGCTCGCTGGGTTCTGCTGCTCTGACAGCTCTCTGGGTTCTGCAGCTCTGACAGCTCTCTGGGTTCTGCAGCTCTGACAGCTCTCTGGGTTCTGCAGCTCTGACAGCTCTCTGGGTTCTCCTGTTCTGACAGCTCTCTGGGTTCTGCTGCTCTGACAGCTCTCTGGGTTCTCCTGTTCTGACAGCTCTCTGGGTTCTGCTGCTCTGACAGCTCTCTGGGTTCTGTTGTTCTGACAGCTCTCTGGGTTCTCCTGTTCTCACAGCTCGCTGGGTTCTCCTGTTCTGACAGCTCGCTGGGTTCTGCTGCTCTGACAGCTCTCTGGGTTCTCCTGTTCTGACAGCTCTCTGGGTTCTGCTGCTCTCACAGCTCTCTGGGTTCTCCTGTTCTGACAGCTCTCTGGGTTCTCCTGTTCTGACAGCTCTCTGGGTTCTGTTGCTCTGACAGCTCTCTGGGTTCTCCTGTTCTGACAGCTCTCTGGGTTCTCCTGCTCTGACAGGACTCTGGGTTCTCCTGTTCTGACAGCTCTCTGGGTTCTCCTGCTCTGACAGGACTCTGGGTTC
This sequence comes from Notolepis coatsorum, assembly GCF_963971535.1. Lineage (NCBI taxonomy): Eukaryota > Metazoa > Chordata > Actinopteri > Aulopiformes > Paralepididae > Notolepis > Notolepis coatsorum. The sequence goes on from NC_140176.1 coordinate 12,739,603, forward strand.
TCCTGTTCTGACAGCTCTCTGGGTTCTCCTGCTCTGACAGCTCTCTGGGTTCTCCTGTTCTGACAGCTCTCTGGGTTCTGTTGTTCTGACAGCTCTCTGGGTTCTGTTGTTCTGACAGCTCTCTGGGTTCTGTTGTTCTCACAGCTCTCTGGGTTCTGTTGTTCTGACAGCTCTCTGGGTTCTGTTGGGATGTGACATGTCTTCCTGCTCTGTCAGGACCATGTAGTATAATAATAACAACAACAACAACAATGATAATGATACTACTACTACTACTACTACTACTACTACTACTACTACTACTACTACTACTACTACTACTACTACTACTACTACTAATAATAATAATAATAATAATAATAATAATAATAATAATAATAATAATAATAATAATAATAATAATAATAATAATAATAATAATAATACAAATAAATAATACTAATAATACATTTGATTTCTATAGCACTTTTCTAGAACTCAAAGTTGCTTTACACTAAGGGGTGGTGGTAGTGAGACAAACTACAGACGCACATAATATAAACACATAAGGAGGCAACGGCAATGGAGAAGAGATGTATTTCAATGGACTTAGACTATTTTATTACAGACATTTGGTAGCATCTTTGAAATTGCTGTGGTCTATGTGGTTTATATATTTTGTTCAGTATATTTTGTTTTGGTTGCAGTTTCCTAATCCTCAATTTGCTGTGTATAAAATAGAATTTAAGTTATAAATAAAATAAAAGTTTGAAAAATATATATGTTTTGTTCTGCTTGTGATGTAGCCTACACCAGTGACGCGTTCCAGGGGGTCCTCAGAATTCATTTTTTTTTATATTTTAATGTCACTATTATTTTATTAATTTGAAGTTAGCTCAATGAGATGATGTCCATAGGTTTCACACTCTTCTCAATGTTACCTCCCCAACCTACAGTATAGACATTTATCAAATAACTTCTCAGATTGGGATCCCTGAGACAACATGTTACCAAATGGGGTGATTACTAGGTGTATCGATTTCGTTGTCCCTTTTTGACACAAAAGAACCACTGGCCCTACATGATAGTTTCTTTGCAACTCGCCTGGCAGGTACAGTATGGTCCAGCAGAGGGCGCTTTAAGCCCACTGAATCACTGACGAGGGGACAGACACATTATGTCGCCATACAGTAGTTGTTGCCACCGGTTGACTGGATCATTGATTTCTGTAGTTGATCTAAACTGTCAATTAACAAGTGCAAACGTGTATGCTACGGTTTGTCACGATTGTATAATTTAATCTGCAGGTACAGGTTTGTTTAATTGTCCAAGACTAATTGAGTTTACTTGCTGCCAGTGCTGCATGGTCGAGGTAAGCTTTTTGACATGGGGGTATGTTGTTATTGGCATGGGTAAGTCTTCGCTTCAACAAAATTAATTACATTATTGGGTAACCTTTTTTATTTTTATTTTTTTTATTATTACATACCTGGCATTATTCGTGGACATATCTATGCAGATAGGCAGCTAGAGATGTATTCTAAACATAAAAACAACTTGTAATATTTGACATAGATTTAAAAAGCAGCCTACTTATTACAAACTACAACGTGCATCACAGCAAAACAACAACTCAACATCTGAGGACAGGAAACAGCTTGTTCAGCGTCTTGTGAAAATAACTTCGGTTCAGATACTATCATCATAATATCATTCATACTAGCATTACTGTCAATCATAATATCATTCATACTATCATTACTATCACACTCATAATATCATTATATATCACACTAGCATAATATCATAGTTCATACTAGCATTCATACTACCATTATCATTCATTACTATCATTCATACTATCATTACTATCATTCATACTATCATTACTATCATTCATACTATCATTACTATCGTATTAATGATAGTAATGATAGTATGAATGATAGTAATGATAGTAAATACTATCATTCATACTATCATTCATACTATCATTAATACTATCATTACTATCATTAATACTATCATTAATACTATCGTTACTATCATTCATACTATCATTACTATCATTAATACTATCGTTACTATCATTCATACTATCATACTAGAATCCATCCGCTGTTTCTTCTGAGCCAATGGACGGAATCCTGCGCCCCTTCCGTTTAGTATACATCCGCAACAACAAGTAGACCCATTGTAAGGATTATTCGCATGAAATTGTCACACACAACAATACTTTTTACATATATCTGTATATATCTAAATGTTATTCGTTGTGGATACAGATATAATCTCAACGACCAAAGTTAAATATATATATATTGTTTTTTATATATTCGTTTTAGAAGAAGAACTCCCACACAAACCCAATGAGGGTTTAGCTATAGAGAGAGAGGGGGGGGGGGGTCAGACAAGCGGAGGGATACACGAGGTTGTGAAACAGCCTTTTTATTGAACCCGGCGCACTCCTCAGCTGTGATTCTCACGCAGCTGATGACGGAGCTTCACTTCAGCGGCTCCAGCCTCCAGAACTCACGCTGTAGCTGGATCACTGATCACTGACCAGTCAGTCAGTCACACCGACACAATCATCAACTCAACAACCAGATATCACCACCATCACCGTCTTCCGTTCTTCTGGCTGCAGGGATTATTATTAATGTTACCGCCGTCGTGTTGGAATACTTTTGTAATTCAGGCGCGTTGCTGTTTTTTGGGTCGATTTCACCACTCGCCGAATTGTGGCGTCGTCAACATTTTCGAATCTAAGGTAAAAAAGAAGATAGGGGGGTGTTTTCTCTGCACAGAGTCCATTCTCACAACATGCAATGCAAGGGTCTTGCATGCATCTATTTAACAACGCTATGCACTTTAATAATGCACGGCTGGAAAATGGCCGTTTTCTTGATTTAAAATTTGATTCTTTTTTTTTACTTGTGCACGTTTTTATTTTTTTCGCCCCCCCCCCCCCCCCGCGGCAACTTTGCTTTGAAGTCTGCAGCAGCACCTGCGCTGCTGTGCACGGGTTGTGCACGCTGCATGATGATGCATGCTGCTCAATGTATAATAATAATAATATTGCATGCATGCTCAATTGTTTTGGAGTGACTGTGTTGTTTCTTTGATGGTGCATGTTTGTTGTGCAAAGTCGTGCCAACTTGCTCGTCCTGCATGCATGGTATGCATGAGAGGTAACTGACCACCTGACAAACTAATAATAATAATAATAATAGCCTCGTTTCATTCATTCCCCCCCTCATGCATGCAGCTCCACCACCGCGGTAAGGACCGATAGACGCCACCACCACCAGCACCACCACCATGCCGCTCAATCCGAGTCTGACGACGACGAGTAAAAACTACGACTACGATTACGACTCCCTGCAGCCGTACTTCTACTACGACAACGAGGAGGAGGACTTCTACCACCACCACCACCACCATCAGAACCCGCACCAGAGCCAGCAGCAACAGCAGCAGCCGCCGGCGCCCAGCGAGGACATCTGGAAGAAGTTCGAGCTGCTGCCCACCCCGCCGCTGTCCCCCAGCCGGCGACCCTCCCTGTCCCTCTGCAGCCTGTTCCCCTCCACCGCCGACCAGCTGGAGATGGTGACGGAGTTCCTCGGCGACGACGCCGTGAACCAGAGCATCGTGTGCGACGGCAACAACGTGGCCGCCGCCGACTCGTACTCGCAGACCTTCCTGAAGTCTATCATCATCCAGGACTGCATGTGGAGCGGCTTCTCGGCCGCCGCCAAGCTGGAGAAGGTGGTGTCCGAGCGGCTCGCCACCATCCAGCAGGCGGCGAAGAGGGACTCGTCGTCGGCGGCGTCTAGTGGTGTTGTCAGCTGCTGCGGCGGCGCCGGGGCGGCGGGGAGGTTGTTGTTGAACAGCAGCTATTTGCAGGATCTCAACACGTCCGTCTCCGAGTGTATCGATCCCTCGGTGGTTTTCCCCTACCCGATCACCGAGATCACCATCACCGGCCCCGCCGACAAGCCGAGCAAGACGAAGACGCAGCCGCCGCCGCCGAAGGATGTGCCACTGGACACCCCGCCGAACAGCAGCGGCGGCAGCAGCAGTGGAAGTGACTCAGGTATATATAGTGACTTGACTACACTACTAATGTGAGAGATCCATTTACCCCCCCCACCCCACCCCACTGTTTGTGATCATTTATGATTTTACTTTATTTATAGACTGTGTGCCATTTACATGAACCATTGTTACATGAAAATATGTTTGCACCAGATTTAGCAGAAGCTATAATTTCCATCTGTAGTCTTATCCAAAACACAAGAAATACAAACAAACAAGAGTTCAAAATATATATACACGTAAAATGCCAGACAACATACAGTACACACAGGACATACAGCGGAAAGAGTGCAAAATACATGCACATGGGAATAATGGCATATTAGTTGGCAAACGCCCACCACTGGTATCTGAACGATGGTGATTAATTCCATGTCATGGTGATTAACGCCTAATCCATCATTAATGCTCTTGCTCTGTTTTTACTATCGTTTTGAAAGAGCAAGCGTTGGTTGCATCACTGTTGCTCATATCCCCCAATGGGGATGAACAACGAATTTAATAATTTTTTTTTATCAAACCACAATATGGTTTAGTAGTGCGATATTAAAATTGCAAGAGGTGCACTTTTTCCTAAATGTGTGTCAAAATACCAAAATTACATATTGTGTTGCTGCAGAGATGTTAATCTGGTCTATACAAAATCATATTCTGCAGACTTCAGAAAACAACATCTTTGTTTGCACTGATCCCTGGAAAAAAAATAATCACACTGTGGTCATTTGAATGATGTGTTTTCAATGAAAATGAGGCAACAATCATCCCCTCTAATAATCGTGTATCGCATTTTGCAATATCGGTCAAAATAAATCTTACCAATTGGATATTTGTCTCCCCTCGTCCCCACCCATACTTTCTTCCTGACCATTAGGAGACTAGTTTGAGGGCAACAGGCAGCAATAGTACAGAATCAGCTGATGTGGAAAGAGGAGGGAAGAGAGAGAGAGGGAGAGAGAGGAATGCAGTCCCCCCCCCCCCCCCCCCCCTCCTCATTCCAACATGCTGTTTGTAGCCAGAATACAGATGGTAACCTTGACTCCCAGCGGCATCATGTGAATGTTAACCGTGTCTCTTTCAAAATGTCATTACAGAAGATGAGGACGGAGACGATGATGATGATGACGATGATGACGAGGAGGAGGAAGAAGAGGAGGAGATAGACGTGGTCACGGTGGAGAAGAGGCAGTCGTCGGTGAAGCAGCGCTTTGACTCCTCCAGCAGTCCCCTGGTGCTGAAGCGGTGCCACGTCTCCACCCACCAGCACAACTACGCCGCCCACCCCTCCACCCACCCCTCCACGCGGCAGGAGCAGCAGCAGCAGCAGCCCCCCGCCGTCAAGAGGCTGAGGCTGGAGGGGGGCGGCGGCGGCAGCAGGGTCCTCAAACAGATCAGCGGCAACAACCGCAGGTGTTCCAGCCCCCGAGCGGCGACGGCCACGGCGGCGACGTCGGACACGGAGGACCACGACAAGCGACGGACTCACAACGTGCTGGAGCGCCAGCGGAGGAACGAGCTCAAGCTGAGCTTCTTCGCGCTGCGCGACGAGATCCCCGAGGTGGCGAAGAACGAGAAGGCGGCCAAGGTGGTGATCCTGAAGAAGGCCACGGAGTGCATCTACGGCATGCAGACGGACGAGCAGAGGCTCCTCGCCCTCAAGGAGCAGCTCCGCAGGAAGAGCGAACACTTGAGGCAGAAGCTGGCGCGGCTGCAGAACTAACTCTTAAAGACGCTTAAAAAAAGACTTTTGTCCACGTTGAGGACGTTTTTTTTTGGCCTTTCATGTTTTTTATGCAAGTTCAAAAGTGCAAGTGTGTTGTATATTAATAGGATGTGTTTTTGATTTTCAATGTTCCAACTGCCTCAATTGAAGTTATGGGTGGATAAATATTTAAAAGTTTATTTTTTATTAATAAAACATTAAAAAAAAAAAGAAAAAAAAAACATAGGGCTAGACTCTTGAATGCCCTGCCCCAAACTTAAAATATAGATTTTTTTTTTATGTTTTTTTTTGTATATAATTACTTAATATTTCCTAAGAAATGTATTTTTGGATCTCAATTGTCTGGACGTTCAGACCCAAGTTGGTTTCAGACTTTCAGTGTTTTGGTTTTTCCATTTTTGAAATACAAATGCATTTCATTTTGAAAAGTGTGTCTCCTCCTTTTTCTTCTCAGTGCAGCAGAACATCATTTCATCATCGATAATGAGCCAAATGAAGAATACGTACCGTAATATAAACAAGCCACATGAATACTAATATAAACGATTCTTCAGGACTACATACAGTACTATATAAACTGGTGTAGATTTTCATGTGATTGATTGAAAACTTTATTAACAGATTGCAGACTGGGTACGGCTCAATACACGCTTGTTAAGGGGATGCAGACCAGATAAACTTTCGTCTTCTTTACATCAGCGTCCCCCATTTTCAATTCATCAAGATGGGGAAACTTTGACAGTTGGGGACACAACACAACAGGCGCCACACAGCCTATGTGTATCTATTCCACTGGGGCAGATGTCAAAGAAAGGCTCGAGGGTTAGTTGTTGTTATTAGAACGTGCCGACTGTAAATAAAGGCGGTTGACTCCCGCAGGGACGTCACCACGTGGCCCCCGGAACCGTTGCCGTTTTACAACCGTCGAAATGAGTGATGTCATCTGCCGTGATGTCATTCTAAACATCTCCATGTTGTCCATAAGGGAAAGGTAAGCACCGGAGGTCGTAACAGAAGACACCCAGGAGGATGGACAACGCAAGCCGTCTCTTAACCACACTCCTGGTGGTAACTAAGGCATTCAAACAATTAAGATTAAGACAAATTAACAAGGGTTCCTTGTAACAGGGTGCACTGAGTCGTCAGCTGTCCTCGTGTGTAGACTGTAGATGAAAGGGAGAAAATGTCGATAGAGCAGTTATATTATTTTGAAGCGCTGTCGTGCATTGAAACCAGAAAGAACCCCCAATTTGTTTTCTAGACTAGATTTTATTTGCCTGCTATATCAACAGCCATATACACCCACGGAATGTCCCCCAAAGACCTGACATCACTGATTTATTCAAAATATTATGTAGCCCGCGTGTTAAAAAAAAAAAACAGGTAACGCAAGGAGTAACAATAACATGCGATACATAAAAGGTCACCTTATGCCACAACAATGTGGAACGCCCTACCCAAAGCTGTAAAGGAATGTGAATCCCTGCCCACATTCAAAACCGCTCTTAAAGAGCACCTACGGGAGGCTGCAATTCGAAACTGGCCACCGTAAATGCCCAAAACCCCCACCACCTCCTAATAGACAGTCTCCTCCCCACCGCATGTATATATTCCCTCCCCGCCGTATGTATATTTCCCTCCCACCCACCCACCCCATCCTAATGTACAGTCCCCTCCCCATCATATGTATATACTCTGTCAGGATCTAGGGGTAACAGTACTGTATATTTGAATACCGCCTATGTCACAAATGTATCAGTACTAAATACCTATATGTCCCTATGCCATAAATGTCATGTATGTTGTGTATGTCATAAATGTCTATATGAATTGAAAATGGGGGACCCTGATGGAAACAAGACAAACGTCTTTCTCAGGTCTGCATCCCCTTAACAATTGTATGTATTGAGCCGTACTGTATTGTACCCATTCTGCAATCTGTTAAATAAAGTTTTCATTCATTCATTCATTCATTCATTCATTCATTCATTCACCTGGTGGTGTGCTCATAATAAACAAGAACGGGGAAATCTGATTCTTAGATTACACTTAAAGCTGTTTCTATAAAGACTGTTAGATTACATTTTGTTTCTATAAAGACTGTTAGATTACACTTAAAGCTGTTTCTATAAATACTGTTAGATTACACTTAAAGCTGTGTCTATAAAGACTGTTAGATTACACTTAAAGCTGTTTCTATAAAGACTGTTAGATTACACTTAAAGCTGTGTCTATAAAGACTGTTAGATTACACTTAAAGCTGTTTCTATAAAGACTGTTAGAGTACACTTAAAGCTGTTTCTATAAAGACTGTTAGATTACACTTAAAGCTGTTTCTATAAAGACTGTTAGATTACACTTAAAGCTGTTTCTATAAAGACTGTTAGATTACACTTTGTTTCTATAAAGACTGTTAGATTACACTTAAAACTGTTTCTATAAAGACTGTTAGATTACTCTTAAAGCTGTTTCTATAAAGACTGTTAGATTACACTTAAAGCTGTTTCTATAAAGACTGTTAGATTACACTTGCCTGGCTGTTATAGCACTCTTGCGGCTTGCCGTGACGTCACGCGCGCTCGATCCGACAGCGCTGTGCGCGCGCCGCGGAGGACGCGTGGTCCCGAGCACATGGAAATGAGGTCGCGATGTGTGTCTGAAAAGAAGACACGCAACTGGTCATCTGGGTGGAAATAAGGATTATAAACAAGACATTCCGACCGACGAAACGAACTGGTAAGCGCTCCTTTATTAGTGTATAATATCCGAGCTGCAGCGTTTCTCTATCGATGCATTTATGTGTCCAACCAGACCTCTTATCAAGAGAGGTGTTATAGACCTGTTATTGTTATTAATTAAAACGTCTGGTTTATAGGCTATTATGGCTGTGTTGATGATGGAATACATTACAGTTATTCAATGTCTTTGTGAATGAGATGTCATCTGGTTTGTTGCCTTCGTCAAAATGACTTTGTATAAAAAGGTTAAAAGTTAAATGTTTTGAGCTGAATTCATCCCATGACACATGTCTATCTAAAACTATTGTTCTGCAGGAGTGCTATTTTTAGGCAGGCTCTGTTGTGTGTGCATGCTACACTGCATGGCTTCTTGCAGACAGTGTGTTATAATTTAACATATCCCATTGAAGTGTTCTCTTGTTCTATAATTCACATTGTGCAGATGACCATCCTATATCTCTCCCTATGGAAGGACTGTCTCAGAATAAACAAGCCCCCCTCTGCATGGTCCAGTAAAATGTGGTCTAAATGTTTTCAGACCAGTGGTTTCTGCATGCCTTTTCCTTTGTTGTCAATAGTAATACACTCTGTAGTGGTTTGATTCATATCAGATAATAAAAGGCAGCCATATTGATAGCATCAGGTATTGCACATGGTGATGCAGCCAGGTCTTATCTTAGCATTATGTAATACAGTATATATATGACTCAACTAGTGGAGTGACTGCTAGGTTGTATAGTGTATACAAATTATGACAAATTATGACTATATTGTATGGATTTTTTATTGTGATACATCCTCCTTACACAATATAATATTGATACATGAAAACAGGTAATATATTCTGAAAATGTGCACAATACTGTTTTAGGACTTTTAACGAAAGGCCATATTAGGGGGATATTATTGCATCTTTTTCATCATTTAATTTTGTTTTGCTTAAAATGTGATGAATCACAAACTTCACACACGCTTCCAATACTCACAGAACTCTCTGTATCATGATACTATTGTTTGTTATGGTGACACAAGTATCGCGATACCATCGTTATGGTGACACAAGTATCATGATAGTATCATTATGGCTACACAAGAATCGAGATAGTATCATTATGGCGATACAAGTATTGTGATAGTATCATTATGGTGACACAAGTATCGTGATAGTGTCGTATCGTGATAGTGTCGTTATGGTAATACAAGTATTGTGATAGTGTCGTTATGGCGACACAAGCATCATGATAGTATCATTATGGTGACACAAGCGTCATGATAGTATCATTATGGTGACACAAGCATCATGATAGTATCATTATGGCGACACAAGAATCGAGATAGTATCATTATGGCGATACAAGTATCGTGATAGTGTCGTTATGGCGACACAAGCATCGTGATAGTATCATTATGGTAATACGAGTATCGTGATAGTGTCGTTATGGTGACACAAGCATCGTGATAGTATCATTATGGCGACACAAGCATTGTGATAGTATCATTATGGTAATACAAGTATCGTGATAGTGTCGTTATGGCGACACAAGCATCGTGATAGTATCATTATGGCGACACAAGCATTGTGATAGTATCATTATGGTAATACAAGTATCGTGATAGCGTCGTTATGGTGAGACGCAAGTATCGTCATACTATCGCTATGGTCAGTGGGGGACTGGGACCATAATTCCTACAGAGAATTTGACTCAGGCAGGCCAAGCCAAGCCAGGCCAGGCCCATACCCCCCCCCCACTGCGTTTTGTATCTTGCTGCGTTGTATCATGTGGTGGCACTGTAGAGGCTGTATACACTAGTATAAATGCAACCTTCAGCACCATGGACAGCGACGCTGTCACAAAACACCGACAATACCAGTTGTATACACTACACCAAAGTGTAGAATAACTACTTTCCAAATAATGGATTGTCCAAACGTCGGGTTATAATACGAAAGTGTCCTTTATATAGAAGTTTACCGGTGCACATTACATTACATTTCTCTACTTCACTGGCGCTCTCTGTGATCTAGTCGATTCATAGTATCAATCACCCGATTCATAGTTATCAATCACCCTCTGCGATGCTGCCGTCAGTTCAATATCAGCATCCAAATCATCCGTAGCTGTTCTATCTCACGGTCAGGTTCCAACAAACTGTCTTCTTTAACTCCCAGTCCATCCAATAAAGTGCTCAAATGATCAACATTCGGAGTTTCCATGTCAATTTCAATGTCCATCCGATTCAAAACTTGCGTAGTAGCACCTCTGATTGCGCCCTGCTTTCGTCTCATTCTTTCAATTTCAGTCCGATGTTCGTCTTCAGTCACCCATTCTAGAGCTATCCAAAACGTTCATATCTCCCGGGTTTCGGAAGTCGATCTCATCATGATTTAAATCAATAGGCTTGTTTGAGATTGGCGAGGCCTGCGCAGGCCCGCGGCGCACTGCCTCGCGCTGGGTTGTGAATGACAAGTTAACTCATTCCTGCCTGCTTGCCTGAATAGAGAGCACATCTCCGCGCAAATAGAAACACGTATACTGACCTGGCCTGCTTCGGAGTTCAGTGGCCTGACTGCGGGCACAAACAAATACAAATAATATTTTTTTAAAAAGCATTTGCCAGTCTGCCAGGGCAGCCAGGCCATGCCAGTCTGCCAGGCCACCGCGAAAACTCCTGGTGCTCCCTATGGCCAGTCCGCTAGTGGCTATGGTGACACAAGTACCGTGATAGTATTGTTATGGTGACATAAGTATCATAGAAAATAGACATTTTAGATTAGCTGTATGCTCTATGAATGAACAAGTTGTTAATACTGTATCCATTAGCTGTATGCTCTATGTCCCTTCGACACCACATGCGCTCGGACCCCCGTCACAAATGAGAGACTATTGTAATTAGGGATGCTCGATATTGGCTTTTTTACCGATACCGATATACCGATATTGTCCAACTCTTAATTTCCGATACCGATATCAACCGATACCGATATATGCAGGGTTTCCCCCCCCAAAAAACGGAATAACTTCAGGTAATTAACATTACATATCTCCTGTTGTGGAATTAACACAACATTATGCATACTTTTGACAATACATAAAATCTGAATTGGTTCTTACTTGCTTGCCTGGGTAAATAAAGGTTATGAAAACCGATACCGATATTTTCCGATATCACATTTTAATGCCGATATCGGACATCCCTAATTGTAACAAATGAGTCACTATTGCTCGATAGTGCGCTATGAATAAAAATACTGTATCCCTTAGCTGTATGCTCTATGTTGCTGTGACACCTGCACATCCTAATGGTGATGTCACAACAATGGCTACTGGCCATTGAAAAGCTATAGGCCCTTTTCACAACAGCCGTTTTGACATATCATCGCAGGTGTCATTTTGAACATTAATTCTGGTCCCATTCCATTTAGGTGTGTCACACCCCTTCCAGTGAGACAAATGCACAACACCAGGGCCCTGGCTCCAGCACGCCTAAATGGAACAGGTCCATCATTAAAGAGTAGGGATGTTAACAATTAATCGAAGGTCGATTGATTGATCGTTAAGGATTTACTCGAACACGTGAAATTTACTCGATCTACTCTGTCTGCACGTTAGCCTAGCTTAGCACAATGAATGGAAGCGGACAGTGCCGGTTAGCCTTCTGGAGAGGTGTTAGTTGGACAATGCCTAGGGCTAACCGGCACTGTCCGCTTCCATTCATTGGGTCTCATTCACCAACGGACTTAAGACAAACGGTCAGACAAAACTTTGGCCTAGCTCCACTTAAGACATTTTCGGGCCGATTTTGGGATTCACGAACGGTCCCTTCTCCTGGATTCGGTCTTAACTGACAAGGAAGCATACTAGGACCACTACTGTTCCTAATTTATGCAAATTACATGTCGTCAGCTTGTGACTACAACTTGTTCCTGTTTGCGGACGACTCAGCCCTGCTGGTCTCTGACAAGAACAAGTTACAGGTTGGAAAAACCCTCAGCTCGGAACTAGGCAAAATCTGCATATGGCTCGCCGACAACAAACTATCATTACACATGGGCAAAACAGAGTCCATTCTCTTCGGTTCAAATAACAAACTCAGCAAAACCGACGGCTTCTCAGTTACAGTGGGTGACAATATTGTCAGAAGGAAAGATGAAATTACCTACCTGGGTTCCATCCTAGAGGCGAATCTTTCCTGTGACAAAATGGCATCCAATGTAATAAAAAAAGTCAATCAACGAACTCGATTCTTGTACCAGATCTCCTCCCTGGTAAACAAGAATACCCTGAAGACTCTGGCAGGAGCACTCATTCAAGGGTACTACGACTATGCTTGCACCTCATGGTACCAAAGCACCTCAAAGGCACTAAAAACCAAATTACAAACATCTCAAAACAAACTAGTCAGACTACTGCTTGACCTGACTCCTAGAACCCACCTCACCCCTGCACACTTTGCCAACCTAGGATGGCTTAGAGTAGACGACAGAGTACAGCAACTTGCAATGGGCCTGGTCTACAAGATACACTACACGACCAAGGTACCCATGTACATGTCAAAATACTTCCCAAAGGTCAGTGAATACCACGATCACAACACCAGAGGGAGCTCCACAAATCATGTAAAACCCAGATTCGGCTCAAACAAGGGACTAAACACGTTTCGCAATTATGCCACAACAATGTGGAACGCCCTACCCAAAGCTGTAAAGGAATGTGAATCACTACCCACCTTCAAAAACACTCTCAAAGAACACCTACGGGAGACTGCAATTCAAAACTGGCCCCTACAAATGTCCTAACCCAGTTGTGTTGTACAATAAAGACCAAGCATGGCTTTGTCAGTATTCCAATGTACAGCCCCACCCAACCCCACCCCACTTACCCAACCTCCTCCAATGTACAGTTTCTATGTCAAATGTATGTCAGTATTCCAATGTACAGTGTCCCCCCCCCCCCTACCCAACCCCCCCCCCCCCCCCCCCACCTCCAATGTACAGCCCCACCCCACCTACCCAACCTCCCCCAATGCACAGTTTCTATGTCAAATGTATATACACTCTTTTTCTGGATTTTTTTTAGTATCACAAACAGTACTGTATTTGAAAATCTGGTATGTCATAAATGTATAAATGTAGCAGTACTGTCTATCTGTATGTCGTGTGTGTCATATGATGAATTGAAAATGGGGGACCCTGATGGAAACAAGACGAAAGTCTTTCTCAGGTCTGCATCCTCTTAACAATTGTATGTATTGAGCTGTACTGTACTGTACCCATTCTGCAATCTGTTAATAAACTTTTCAATCAATCAATCAATCAGGATGTAGGGGCGCTGAAGAGCAATCGTAAGTCGGACAGACTGGTGTGCGCAATGTTCTTAACTCATTTACCGCCACGCTGTTTTCCCATCTCTACTCAATGGCGCCAGCGTTATTGACCATGTTTGTGGTTTGTTCTGTATTATAGCTATGGAGACAGTATGGCTTATTTGACAGACATTGTTCATAGTCCAACACTGACTAACCAGTTCATCTCTACATACTTTAGTTTGTGCGCTATTCCATGCTAAACATCACCCCTTTCCAAAATAATCCAGTATTTTTTCATAGATCGCGAGATATGACGCGTTATATGCATTATGCCCAAATCGTTTGGGTTGCTCGCCTGAAACCCCAAATACTTCTAAATCAAAGGTATATACCATATACATATGTGTCTTCACAAAATCATCAAGGGGGGGGGGTCGTCTTACCCCGAAACTGCGATCGTTACCAAAAGCATGTTTTAGGTCCGGTAAAATATGACACTGTGATCGGTACAAAAGCATGTTTTAGGTTAAAAAAATACCAGCAGGTTATCTAAAATAGACCTTACCTCAGTCAGAAAGTACTCCAAAATGAATAAATCCCAGTCGTCCCATGGCAATCGCAATTACTCGTGTATATAGGGCATGTCTATCATACGGGAAAGAATAGGTCTGAGGCACCAAATCTCCGACCGATTGCTATGTCCTGATCCACTCCGAGGCGGAAGCAGCCAGAGGTAACTCAGTACTGGAAGACAACTGATATCCCCAGTTCAAAAGGTAGGCGATACTGCCACCTGGCGCGATTCGATCGTCATTGCAATTCCAACATAGGCAGCTGTGCCAGGGAGACACAGGCAGCTCCGAGTGAGTGTTTAGAACAGGGATCAAAGGAAAAATATCAAAGGATCAAACCCCAAGAAAAGTCGGGTTTGGCGCTCAACGGTTGGCGACAAAACCAGAGTAAAGTCGGGTTTGGCGACCAATGAGTTAAGGGCTTTATTTGGGAGGAATCATGGTGATGGCATTCATGTCAACTCTACAGACATCCTTGGAATGAAATAATCATAATAATAATAAATATGACAATATTTGTATGGTAAAAAAATCAAGTTTAACATTTACAGTCATGCCTCAAGAGGCATTGTGATGTCCGAAAATAAATAAAAACACTACACCAACACTGCAAATGACAGTGGATAAATAAATAAGAACTAAAAGTACTGCCAATGTAGCCTTCAGGTGATCTCCGTTGATATAAGTCAGACATACTTGCTTTGTTTACGTCTCGGCTACTGGCGCATACCTGCTACCTGTGACGTAAGCAGTACGCGCGACCACAGCCGTGACAACCCTTTCGTCATCGTTTTAACAGATTTATACGTTTTGATAGTTTAGACGAGATCGCAAAGCTTTTGCGTTTCTAGGAATTCCACCCTGGAAGGTAGTCTCACTTTTTTGCGGTTTCACCCCGTAAAAACGCCGTTTCCGTATAAACGAAAGGCACATCCGCAAAAATATTTTTGCGGATTCACCTGCTAGCTAACCGCCTACCTCCGGTCAATGGTCTCTAACTACACACCCTCAAGACCCCTACGCTCTGCATCTTCTGGCCGCCTCAGATCTACTCCTATCCAAGCTCCCGGAGGGTCATCAAAGAGAAGCCGCCTATTCTCAGTCCTTGCCCCACAATGGTGGAATGAACTACCCATCCCAGTTAGGACAGCCGAATCCCGTCCAATCTTTCGCCGTCGACTAAAGACTCACTTCTTCAACCATTATCTGAAATGAGAAAAAAAAAAAAAAAAAAAAAGAAATCTAACCCCGACTAACTTTAATGTCATGCACTTGTCCTAATAAACTAACCTACACTGTAACACGCAACACTTTGATGAACATTGTTACTCAGCTGATAAGAGTTATACCCTTCTTGCTGTCTTGTCGCACAGAACTTGTAAGTCGCTTTGGATAAAAGCGTCAGCTAAATGACTAAATGTAAATGTAAATGTAAAGCTAATTGCGTGGATATAGCTATGCGAGTGGAATAGACTGTATTAATATTCCATATTTATACCGTCTTGTTGCATGCTCCTGGCCACCTTTTCAGCGCGCGCGCACACACACACACACACACACACACACACACACACACACACACACACACACACACACACACACACACACACACACACACACACACACACACACACACACTGTATAGCCTACGTGTGTAATGAATGAACAGTAGGCTTATATTATTCTAATGACTTGTTTCATTAGGAGATAGTAGATACTGTATGTGCTGCCCTATAGTAGTACGTACAGTACGTACAGTACACGTCTTAGCATGACATCTTAAGGCCGTCAGCCCGCCACAGAGTCGGGCGTACTGTGAGTGGACCGGACTCTGCGCGGCATGTCCGCAATCGTTTGAGGTTTCAGTCAAGCGTATCACCGCTTACCAATTTCCTACATTTCTCATGCCAGTTTACTACATTTAATGCAGGTCGATGTCACGTTTAAAAAGTGTATCGTTAATGAACTGTACCCGATATTTATATAATATCGTCATATCGCCCAGCCCTAACGTAGACTATAGGGAGGTGTAGTCTGACGTCACTAGTTGTTCCACCCGTATAGAGATTCATCATTGGGAAAATGGATTATCGGCTATTGAATTAATGAATGACTTTTATTTATATAGCACCCTTCACAGCACGAATGCACAGGGTGCTTTACACTACAGCTAATATAAAAAACACAACAAACAAATCAAAATCAGAAATAAATGACAACAACAACAGACAGCAGTTAAAAAACAGTGAAACCAGATAAAAAAGTAGAATAAAATAATTTGGATAAAATCATGAGTCACTAATTAAAAAACAAAACTATAGGAACAGTGAGGACAAGAAAAAGTGCCTATGTATGACCAAAGGCCTGTCTGAACAAATGTGTTTTTAGTTGTTTTTTTAAAAGAGTTTTCAGAGGGGGCAGTTCGCAGGTCCAGGGGGAGAGCGTTGCAGAGCCTTGGTGCTGTCACCTCGAAGGCTCGATCACCCCTTGTTTTCAGCCTGGACCTGGGGACCACCAGGATTATTGTAACAATTCTGCTGCATGAACATTGGCAAGCTTTCCATTTTTGCACAAAATGAGTTCCCTTCTACCACTAACATTATTGTTTAAGCATTTTTGGTTGAAATAAAGGTAGTTATAAGGTTTTTAATTTGTCATAAAAAAGAACTACAATTACCAGTAGGCAGCCTGTTGTTCACTAGGCAGCCTGTTCAGTGCTGTCGCCTGAACCACGTCACGGCAAGATAGCTAGCTAGCTAGCTAACGTTGATGTTACCTCGCTAAACGTACTAGACGTTAGCAATGTCTACTGTCGTTAACCATTTTAAATCGGGGCATGTAGAGGCATTTCGGGACCGAGTAAAATGTGCAGGTCCTCTTCTCAGACCTGTGCACTGCATGCATCATGCCGGCTAGCAAGCTACACATCACGGCCGGCTGATGCCACGATAGCTAACTAACGTTACAAGCTCAAAAACCTTATAACTACTACTGTTGTGTCCATAAGTTCCCTGGCAGAATACTTTGTCTGTGAGGACAAAAGTAAACAAGAACGAGATATAACGCTGTATAGCATATTCTCTAAAAAGTATACAAGGAGGAGATAACCATTTTAAATCGGGGCATGTAGAGCCCGCCGTAAAAACAATAACGTTATAAACTATACACAATATGTACAACGAAACAATGATTTAAATTAGTATTTACAGTGATTTAATATGCAGTGAATACAAATAATGATAACGTGGTTGTTGCTTTTAGAAATGGTGTTTGGCTTCATCTGATAAATGGATATGATCACCAGAGAGATACTAGCCACAGATTCAGGGTCAGTTATTTTCCCATTGTACGAATTGTTAAGCTTATCGAATGTAAGGGAAATCTGATCCTAGGTCTGTGACTACAGGCACGAGGCTACGCTGTGGTGACGTCAGTCAGCAGCGCCAAATAGCAGTGTAGTTTCCCAGCGAACGAAAACATAAACGTAACGTTGTTATTTTGCTACCTTTACGATTAATTGCGAATATTTTCATGTTGAGCTATAGATTGTGGATAAATACGCACAGAAAGGTACACCATGCCAACGTTAATGTTTTATTTATCTAAAACTAGCCGATTTAGAAATGGTCAATGGGGAAATACATTAACACTTTGGATGCCAGCCACGACATAACACGTGTTAACAGCCCGCCCACATTTTACTTCTCACGCATGTAACCAGAGATGATCCCAGTCATTGTGGAGCCTCAGAACAGCGTGTAATATGTCTTTACAGTATGTAGCGTTGGATCAATAAAAGGATCGATTTTTGGAATGGCGATCAGGAATTGGAATAATCGTTTTGGATACCATCTGATCTCAGGTAAGGAATCTATTTTACCAGTCTTAGGATAATCAGACCTGTTTTCACAGAGATATAAACTTTTCCCCCATGTTTGATATGGCTGTTTGGTAGAGCCATATGAAATCCGTTTTATTATTTTCCAAATTCCATTTAATTTTTTCCCAAATTCCATTTTTTCCGTTTTAATATTTCAGAATTCTGTATTTTGCCTTTTATGCTCATTTTACCATCAGAAATAGTGTCTAATAAGTGGGAATGAATAAATGTCCACAATTGAATAAGATATAACAGTCCATTTAATGTTTTTAAGTGCTGCAACTCAGAAATACAGTTCAATTTTACACAATATTTTTCAATTAATATTGTGACAAAATAAAAATACATATTTCAAGTGTAAACAATAGATACAGCTAGCTACTACTGACATTATCACAATGACAATGTCAGTAACCTAGCTATATCTATTATATTGTGATGAAATATAGTAATGCATAATTTAGGCACCTTTAGTTTAGTTTATTTCGTTTATAAAGGACAGTGTATAATGGCAATCGTTTGCATTAAACAAATGGATGGGTGCACTAGATTTAGCAAGAAGCTATCATTTCCATCTATAGTCCTATGTACTGTAACGTTTCATAGCTATTTAAGTTTATTTAGATTATAAAGGGCAGTGTATAATGACAATCGTTTGCATTAAACAAATGGATGGGTGCACCAGATTTAGCTAGAACTTCTAGAAGCTATCATTTCCATAGATAGTCCTATAACGTTACATAGCTATTTAAGTGTATTTAGTTTATAAAGGGCAGTGTATAATGACAATCGTTTGCATTAAACAAATGGATGGGTGCACTAGATTTAGCTAGAAGCTAAACGTCCTAACGTTATAGCTATTTAATCACAATAGTGTCGCAAGTGTTTTTGCGGGTCCAGTCCACGGAACGTTGACAGAATTAGCAAAACATCTTATCACCGGAGGCATACAAGTCATTAGGATACTGTTCTGCTCTGAATTGAGGGCTTATTGTTAAATAGTTTAGCTTCTTGACGATGTTAACACTGAAGCAGCCAGACGCTTGAGCACCGCGGCTGTGTTGTGTGTAACACGCTGTAGAGTCCCCGAAATTTCAGTCCAGATTAGGCCAAATTCTGCAATATTCCACGTTTTGCAGTTGATTCCATTTTTATTGGTTAATTCCGCGATTCCGTCCGCGATTCCGTGAACGCGGATTTCATATGGCTCTACTGTTTGGCTGTGCGAGCGATCAGGAAATATATCAGAGCAGATATCAGATCGCCTATATAGCGTGCATACGTACACATATACTATCGATAATCTAGCGTTTATTTGAAAACTATTCATAAATAGGCCAAAAAATTAGAACGTTTTTTGTGTATTCTAGAATATTCCGTTTATTATGGAATATTTTTATTTTCCTTGAAAACTAGGGCTTTTCAAGATGCTATAAAACGGAAATGAACCGATAAAAAAACAATCCGCTTCGACAATGTTGACTGGAAAATGAGTCATTGATAAGCGACGGGCAGATTAGACACATAGCCATAATTTAAAACATAGATTAGGCGATATTAACGCTAACATTGAAGTGGATGCTGGGCATTCAAGCACTAAATCGTGCGCCCCCTGCTGGGCACTGAAAGTGTTAAGTGGAACAGAGGGTGGAACAGGAAAAAACGAAAATGACGTAACCACTACACCTCCCTATACAGTACCGTACGAAAGTGTGTGTGTGTGTGCGTGCGCTGCGGAAGGTGGCCAGGAGCACGCAACAAGACGGTGTAAATATGAAATATGAATAGTCTATTCCACTATATAGTAGGGATGGGAATCGAAAACCAATAACGTTACGTTAGCATGTAGCCATGGCAGACTCTATTTGATTCCTTAAGGGCTCGAAATTGCCTGGGTTTTGGTAATATGCTCCCGAAATGCTCCCGCTGTTTGGCTACTTCTATGTGCAGTGAAAACTACTTGAATGCTTTAGAACCTAGTCATTGATTTAGATCAGGGTGAGCTAAAATTAGCCGCGGAGCTAACGTGAGCTAACGCTATTTGATCAAGCTCACAAAGAGAGATAAACAGCTGACAGCGGATAGTACAGGTACAAATACAATAAAACAGCAGGTGGGGGCTGTTGTGTAAACCTTGTACTCTTTAGTTCACATATAATGAGAGACGTGAGTGCTTGTTTACAAGTCTGTAAACCAGGAAGTACAGTGGTGCAACATACAAATGTGTCCGTGTAGCAACACAAGCCAATACATAAAGGACAGGGGCCCGGGGAGGGAGCTCTCTCTCTCTCTCTCTCTGTGTGTGTGTGTGTGTGTGTGTGTGTGTGTTGTGTGTGTGTGTGTGTGTGTGTGTGTGTGTGTGTGTGTGTGTGTGTGTGTGTGTGTGTGTGTGTGTGTGTGTGTGTGTGTGTGTGTGTGTGTGTGTGTGTGTGTGTGTGTGTGTGTGAGTGTGTGTGTGTGTGTGTGTGTGTGTGTGTGTGTGTGGTGTGTGTGTGTGTGTGTGTGTGTGTGTGTGTGTGTGTGTGTGTGTGTGTGTGTGTGTGTGTGTGTGTGTGTGTGTGTTGTGTGTGTGTGTGTGTGTGTGTGTGTGTGTGTTGTGTGTGTGTGTGTGTGTGTGTGTGTGTGTGTGTGTGTGTGTGTGTGTGTGTGTGTGTGTGTGTGTGTGTGTGTGTGTGTGGTGTGTGTGGTGTGTGTGTGTGTGTGTGTGTGTGTGTGTGTGTGTGTGTGTGTGTGTGTGTGTGTGTGTGGTGTGTGTGTGTGTGTGTGTGTGTGTGTGTGTGTGTGTGTGTGTGTGTGTGTGTGAGAGAGAGAGTGAGTGAGAGACAGAAGTCAGAGGAATAACAACTCTGTTATTCAATAGATTAAATTAGTTTAAGAATAAAAAATAAATACATTTTAAGAGAATCTCAAATACATTATTTTATTTAAGTGTAGGCTATAGTTAATGTTTTATTTTTTACAGTTTTTGTATTTTTCTGACATGGGGGCTCAACAATAAATGACAATCAGAAATGTCAAGTTGCATGTTGTTATTCTAACCAGCTTAGACCCCGACGCTCTGCATCTTCTGGCCGCCTCAGACCTACTCCTATCCGAGCTCCGGGAGGGTAATCAAAGAGAAGTTGCCTATTCTCAGTCCTTGCCCCACAATGGTGGAATGAACTACTACCCACCCCAGTTAGGACAGCCGAATCACGTCCAATCTTTCGCCATCGACTAAAGACGCACTTCTTCAACCATTATCTGAATAAAAAAAAAATATATCTAACCCTAACTAACCGTACTGTCATGCACTTGTCCTAATAAACTAACCTACACTGTAGCACTCAACACTTGATGAACATTGTTTGCTCAGCTGATAGAGTTGTGCCCTTCCTGATGGCTTGTCGTACAGAACTTGTAAGTCGCTTTGGATAAAAGCGTCAGCTAAATGACTAAATGTAGTTCTGTTGCATTTCCAATTTATTTATTTAAATTATAAATTGATCAGTATCGATAAGGGAATCGATAAAGAATCGAATCGATAAGCAGAATCGATAATGGAATCGTATCGATAAAATCCTATCAATTCCCATCCCTACTATATAGCAATAGTGTGCTGTATGATGACAATACATTTTAATCTGATCAAACTTTGATCCGTCCAAATCGCTTCAGCGCTACCTGTTGAATACGGGGATCAGCTCATGCAATGCAGACCCTTGTTTTGCACACGGCCCTCACATTATAATGAGCTGGAGGGGCGTGTCTGTATGCAAATTAACGAAATAAACGAGAACGCGCACCCGGGGTTCGCAGCTGTGATCATTTGGCGAGTTAAGACAACCTCTCCACACGTTGGTGAATCCGGGGGTAATTGTCGTCGGCTTTCTCTTACGACCTTTCCAAGAAGGTTGTCGTGAGAGAAATCTTAAGACCATTGTGCTAAGCTAGGCTAACGTGCAGCCAGATAGCTTTCTACTGAACGCACAGAGAGGAAACTGGTATCTTATCTTTTTGTCTCTCTCTGGAGAAGACGGTACGCACATTTTCCAAAATGTTGGTGTGTTCCTTTAACCTGGACCAAGGGACAGCCAAGAGCCCCTGGTCAGAGGACCTGAGAAACCTAGTGGGGGTGCATGGCTGAAGCTTTATAAACAAACAACAAGGCATGTTGTTGTTTCTTCTGCTATGTTATGAATATCATACATTACATTTACATTTAGTAATTTAGCCGACGCTTTTATCCAAAGCGACTTGCAAATTGTGTACAACAAGTCAGCAGGACGGGTACACCTCTGGCAGCTAGCAGGACGGGTACACCTCTGGCAGCTGAGGTTTGATTGATTGATTGATTGATTGATTGATTGATTGATTGATTGATTGATTGAAAATGTTATTAACAGATTGTAGAATGGGTACAATACAGTACAGCTCAATACACACACTTGTTAAGGGGATGCAGACCAGAGAGAAAGACTTTCGTCTTGTTTACATCCATTTTCAATTCATAACAAAGGGTAAGTGGTATTGTTCATCTAGCAGTGTCAAACTTGAGAGTAGGCAGTATTATAGGCATAATAGCATAGTACATACATAGTATATAGTAGTGTATAGGCATAGTACATAGTAGATGTTACTACAAGAAGAGTTTTCATCACTGGAAGTGTTTTAAATTACAAGAAGAGTTTTACATTTCATCTGTAATGAACACAACACAAGGATTCAATGTCCCCAATGACATAAATGGTAGCCATATCAAACTAAATTACTCTCAATAACTGTCAAACTAAATGAAGGTGTGTAACATTTTTGGCTGGCTGCCTCCACATGTATCGGAGGGGACATGTGATGGGCTTCTATCCTCCCTACGACCGGCCAGTGGGGGGCACATGCGAGCAACGATCAGGACAGGGGAGGGAGAATTGGCACGAGAGGAAAATTGGGATGGAGAAAAATCACAGAAAAAGGAGGAGAAAAAGTAGGTAAAAAAAACAAAAAAACAATGGCACATTGCAATCGCGATATTATCAGCTAAAATAAACATTATGACATTTTTGTTCCACGTCATTCAGTGACGGCACTAATAAGATGGCATCCAAAAACGCTGGCTGAGGAGGACAACTTTCCTCTAGCTGGAACGAGCTGCCACTGCATGTTAGGCAGGCCCCCACTCTGCAGGTGTTTAAATCACGCCCTCAAAACTCATCTATTTGCTGTGGCTTTTGCCTTTTGGTTTTTAAACTGTTTGAGAGACTTGCCTTTTTTATGTGACATATTGTATATGTTTTTATTGTGTGCTTTTATCTTTTTATCGCTTTATCTTTGTATCTTTTTACAGCACTTTGGTCAACTTTGTTGTTTTAAATGTGCTCTATAAATAAAGTGGATTGGATTGGATTGGATCAGCTGTGAATAATAGCTAGTCACAGTGCTACCCCATCGTCCAGCAGGCTTGTAAAACGTCCATATATTGCGCAATGTCAAAATCCAAAAACATCATGTAGGTCAGAGTGTAGCCCTGGAGGACTCTCTGTCCGGGAGTGTGTTCAGTGCCAAGCTTCCCCCGCCTCGCCACAACCACTTGTACACATAGCCGCGCTTCAAGAGCCGGGAATACATGGAGGTCCGCGCTGTTATGTAATTGGTGTTTTTCAGAGACGCTGGGACAGATTAGGAGGCGACACTCCTAGAGAGAGGAGCTCTGAGCTGCTTGCCAGGGAATCTCTCTCCCCAGGCCTGGGTCTCATTCTGCACATATTCATTATTGTCAGATGACATCATCGCACTTTCTCTTTGGAATCCACTACCTATTTTGTGCTCTCTCTCTCTCTCTCCTCTCTCTCTCTCTCTCTCTCTCTCTCCTCTCTCTCTCTCTCTCTCTCTCTCTCTCTCTCTCTCTCTCCCCCTCTCTCTCTCCTCTCTCTCTCTCTCTCTCTCCTCTCTCTCTCTCTCTCTCTCTCTTCATTATCTCTTTCTCTCCTCTCTCTCTCCCACTCCCTCTTTCCTCCATATCTTCTCTCCCCCTAACTTCCCATCTCTCTCTCCCTCTCCCTTTCTTCTTCTCACCCTCTCACTCTCTCCCCCTCTCATCTCTCCCCCTCTCTCTCTCTCTCTCTCTCTCTCTCTTCTCTCCTCTCTCTCTCTCTCTCTCTCTTCTCTCTCTCTCTCTCTTTCTCTCTCTCCTCTCTCTCTCTCTCTCCTCTCTCTCTCTCTCTCTCTCTCTCTCTCTCTCTCTCTCCTCTCTCTCTCTCCTCTCTCTCTCTCCTCTCTCTCACTCGCTCTCTCATTCTCTCTCTTCTCTCTCTCTCTCTCTCTCTCTCTCTCTCTCCTCTCTCTCTCTCTCTCTCTCTCTCTCTCTCTCTCTCTCTCTCTCTCTCCCTCTCTCTCCCCGCTCTCACTTTCTCTCCCCCTCTCTCTCTTCTCTCTCTCTCTCTTTCTGTTCCCCTCTCTCCTCACTCTCTCTCCCCCTCCCCTCAGCCCCCCCTCTCTCTCTGCCCTCCCTCCCCTCCCCATCTCCCTCCCTCTCTCTCTGGGTTAGTCGTCTGTGTTTTCATTGGCAGTGAGGACCAGTGTTGGGCTGCCAACTTCTTGCCTGCACAGTGTTTTCAGTGTGAGAGATTTGAGCGTGAGAGGCGTAGGTTCTAGGAATATGTTTTAAAGAAACAGGGTATTGTGCTCTTTAACACAGCAGCGACATACAGTTCAGTAGAGATGGAATCTCCTTCCACTTTACTGAAATAGTTACAGTAAAACTATAAAACTCGAATGACAAAACTATAAAACTATAACTACAAAAAAAAAAATATTTTCTGTCAACAGCTGGCACGCTCCTCGATTGGGGGTTATAGGTATATATATATCCATCCATTAACCCTTTCAAGTATAGTTTTTTCTTTCTTATAATTCTAGAACTCTTGTTGCATCACTCAGCTCTCAAAAATTCAGTCTCACTGTGAGACCCCCCCTTGTCTGAAAGCATTAAGTGACACTTGACGAGTAAGACTTCAGGGCATCAGTTGAATGTAGAGGGCTATAGCGGTGTGGTCTGGAGCCCAGTTAGTTGATGGCTGAATGTTGACTTATTTATGTTCAAAACAGAAGGCTGGTTGAGAGTACAAGTACAAGTCAAGTACTAGAGAGAAAGCATAGGGGCTCAGTGTTAGGGCTCAGCATCAGGGTGGTCAGCGCTAGGGTGGTCAGTGTTAGGGTGGTCAGCGTTAAGGTGTGCAGCGTTAGAGCTCAGCATTAGGGCTCAGTGTTAGGGCTCAGTGTTAGAGCTCAGTGTTAGGGCTCAGTGTTAGAGCTCAGTGTTAGGGCTCAGTGTTAGGGCTCAGTGTTAGGGCTCAGTGTTAGGGTGGTCAGCATTATGGCTCAGCATTAGGGCTCAGTGTTAGAGCTCAGTGTTAGGGCTCAGTGTTAGGGCTCAGTGTTAGAGATCAGTGTTAGGGCTCAGTGTTAGGGCTCAGGGCTCAGTGTTAGGGTGGTCAGCATTATGGCTCAGCATTAGGGCTCAGTGTTAGAGCTCAGTGTTAGGGCTCAGTGTTAGGGTGGTCAGCATTAGGGCTCAGTGTTAGAGCTCAGTGTTAGGGCTCAGTGTTAGGGTGGTCAGCATTATGGCTCAGCATTAGGGCTCAGTGTTAGGGCTCAGTGTTAGGGTGGTCAGCATTAGGGCTCAGCATTAGGGCTCAGTGTTAGGGCTCAGTGTTAGGGTGGTCAGCATTAGGGCTCAGTGTTAGGGCTCAGTGTTAGGGTGGTCAGTGTTAGGGCTCAGTGTTAGGGCTCAGTGTTAGGGCTCAGTGTTAGGGCTCAGGGCTCAGTGTTAGGGCTCAGTGTTAGGGTGGTCAGCGTTAGGGCTCAGTGTTAGGGCTCAGGGCTCAGCGTTAGGGCTCAGTGTTAGGGCTCAGTGTTAGGGCTCAGTGTTATGGTGGTCAGTGTTAGGGCTCAGTGTTATGGTGGTCAGTGTTAGGGCTCAGTGTTATGGTGGTCAGTGTTAGGGCTCAGTGTTATGGTGGTCAGTGTTAGGGCTCAGTGTTATGGTGGTCAGTGTTAGAGCTCAGTGTTAGAGCTCAGTGTTAGAGCTCAGTGTTAGGGCTCAGTGTTATGGTGGTCAGTGTTAGGGCTCAGTGTTATGGTGGTCAGTGTTAGGGCTCAGTGTTATGGTGGTCAGTGTTAGGGCTCAGTGTTATGGTGGTCAGTGTTAGGGCTCAGTGTTAGGGCTCAGTGTTAGGGTGGTCAGTGTTAGGGCTCAGTGTTAGGGCTCAGGGCTCAGCGTTAGGGCTCAGTGTTAGGGCTCAGTGTTAGGGCTCAGTGTTAGGGCTCAGTGTTAGGGCTCAGTGTTAGGGCTCAGTGTTAGGGCTCAGTGTTATGGTGGTCAGTGTTAGAGCTCAGTGTTAGAGCTCAGTGTTAGGGCTCAGTGTTAGGGCTCAGTGTTATGGTGGTCAGTGTTAGAGCTCAGTGTTAGAGCTCAGTGTTAGGGCTCAGTGTTATGGTGGTCAGTGTTAGGGCTCAGTGTTAGGGCTCAGTGTTATGGTGGTCAGTGTTAGGGCTCAGTGTTATGGTGGTCAGTGTTAGGGCTCAGTGTTATGGTGGTCAGTGTTAGGGCTCAGTGTTATGGTGGTCAGTGTTAGGGCTCAGTGTTATGGTGGTCAGTGTTAGGGCTCAGTGTTAGGGCTCAGTGTTATGGTGGTCAGTGTTAGGGCTCAGTGTTATGGTGGTCAGTGTTAGGGCTCAGTGTTATGGTGGTCAGTGTTAGGGCTCAGTGTTATGGTGGTCAGTGTTAGTTGCAAGAATGACTAAAGACTGGTGCAGTGTGGGCCTTTTGTTATGTTGGTACATACTAGTAGCTCAAATTACAGCCTGATCTAGCTTAAAATATGTAAATAAAGTAATAATCAACCACAGGAAAAAAGGTACATAATGTTTGTTATGTTATAGCCATAAGTAATATATTTACATATTGTATTGAAAATGTATTACAAATAAGTACATACAGTATCAAAACATTTAAAACTCTTTACGTTTTCAGAAAACTATTAAATTCCTCTGCTGAGGATCAAACCCTAACCTTAACCCTAACTTTATGTCTTAACGATAACCGTTAACACATCCACCGCCGGAAACGCTG
The DNA here is from genome assembly GCF_963971535.1 of Notolepis coatsorum. Lineage (NCBI taxonomy): Eukaryota > Metazoa > Chordata > Actinopteri > Aulopiformes > Paralepididae > Notolepis > Notolepis coatsorum. The sequence continues at coordinate 12,767,003 of NC_140176.1, forward strand.
TAACACGTTATTGCCCACCATGCTTTGACCGCCAGACCGCGCTGTACAGCGATATTGAGATTAGGGCTGACCTTTGAAGCTTTTTTTGGTAATCGAAGCTTCGGGCCGAGCTTCGATTTTAATTCGAAGCTTCGATAGAGGAATCTTTTTTTTGTATTAATTATAATATATAATACCAACAAGGTTTCACTCGGCTGCGCTGCCTGGGTGCAGTGGGGCTGCTCTCACAGCCAACGACATAACATTACATAATTATGTTGCAACCTTCGTCTATCAAGCAAACAATTATATTATATTTAATTTATAATTTATAATTTATAATTATATCAGACAATGCACCTACAAAAGCAGATGATTACAATTAAATTAGCCAACTTGGTAACACATTAGTCATAGCAGCATAGGCATAGCCTTATTAATGTTTTGTGTGGCGTCGCCGTCGTGTACAACGATACTTACTTTATTTGGTGATTTGACAAAGTTGTTGTAGAGTTGTGATATGCCATTTTCTTCTGGCATATCTGGCACTCGGCTTTTTGGGCATTGTCTTTGCATATTTTAAAGTGTAACCACACGTCTGATGACTTTTTCGCCATGGCATTCATAATTCATATATACACCTCCGGCGCTGCAGCTGGACCTACGGCTCAATACAACGACGGCTCAATACCACCGCCTGGTGGATGGTCGGGCGAGTTACACTCGAACAACAGGAAGTGGGAGGTGTGCGTCGATTAAATTCATCCGGCCGTCAGATATTGTCGCAAGGCTCCCGACAGACACTATGTACATAATGGATCGCTTTAATAAACGTAATAATCGATATGATTTCGGCGTTTATTGTGACATACAAACCGGAAATGGACCTAGGCGATCGACGTCGTATACCTGGGATCTTTCACCACCAGTCTCATTGGCGAACGGTAAGAGGACGCTGATGCTATTTTCAGCCCAATTGTTTATTCATTTCACTGCAAACCGATCTGATCAATATATCACCCATACTACATAAAGCATTTACTGACGATCACGGAATTATAAACGACCCCCCCCCCCTTTCCTCCGCGCATGATGACGCATAACGTATAGGATCATATACAGTTGAATTTTTTAATATAGCGTGTATCGGGAAGAAACGGCAATCGATAATCTATATATGCATTTAGGCCTATAACTCACGTTCTAGGAATTACTGCAGAAAACGATAAAAACATACTTATATTCTAGAAGGTATTTTTGTATGAATGTTTGAATGAAAAAGTATAACGTTCCTACATCCTGAACGATAGATAATCGATGTTGAATGGGCCATAGTAATGTCAATTTAGCAATACAATTTAAAAAGTTATAGCCCTGCAAAGAAGGTGAACATCTCCATAGGCTTAGAGCGGTGGCAGACTGGCTATATTGATGGATATAAGTCATGGCAGGGAATGTGTTAAGAGAATGTTGAAACTACTAACCTCAACTCTAACTATAATCATAACTATAATAACATAGTTAGATAGTGGCGAGAGCACTCGGCCCTTTTGTTTTGGAGTTTTGCCGATACAACACGTAAATATATGACTTATGGCTATAACATAACATACATTATGTACCTTTTTTTCCCCTAGTGCTTTGTTTACGTTTTCTGATGAGACTGTGTTGAATGGAGTGACCCTATGCCATCATGTCACATTTGATACAGGCACAAACTGGAGTGTTACCCCGTTCAGTCTGTCTCTTTCTTTTGTACGCTCCGCCACTCAGACGCGTTGCACTCGGGCACACGACCGCAGCGGCGGACGCATAGAGAGAGACGGCCTGAAAAGCCTTTTGTCACACTGTGACTTTTCAGGGGCCGTCGGTCTCAATTCGTGCTCAGATGGAACACTGATAAAAACCTGCTGAATGGCTGAATCTCTATGCTTTTTTTGTATTTGGAACATAGGGGGGGGGACGGGGGGGGGACGGGGGACGTCAACGCACCACGGCAGAGTGTCAGGGGACCATTGTCGTGTGTTATATTGTAACGGTCCTCATCGTAGTGTGGTGGTGTTGCATCCCTTTTAGAACGAATTCATCAGGACCCATGATGTACTGTACCGTACAGGCTATAGAGTAATGTTAAAGTTTAAAGAGACAGAGTGCGTACAGGGAGGACTCAATAGAGTGATGTTAAAGTTTAAAGAGACAGAGTGCGTACAGGGAGGACTCAATAGAGTAATGTTAAAGTTTAAAGAGACAGAGTGCGTACAGGGAGGACTCAATAGAGTGATGTTAAAGTTTAAAGAGACAGAGTGAGTACAGGGAGGACTCAATAGAGTGATGTTAAAGTTTAAAGAGACAGAGTGCGTACAGGGAGGACTCAATAGAGTAATGTTAAAGTTTAAAGAGACAGAGTGTGTACAGGGAGGACTCAATAGAGTGATGTTAAAGTTTAAAGAGACAGAGTGCGTACAGGGAGGACTCAATAGAGTGATGTTAAAGTTTAAAGAGACAGAGTGCGTACAGGGAGGACTCAATAGAGTGATGTTAAAGTTTAAAGAGACAGAGTGCGTACAGGGAGGACTCAATAGAGTGATGTTAAAGTTTAAAGAGACAGAGTGCGTACAGGGAGGACTCAATAGAGTGATGTTAAAGTTTAAAGAGACAGAGTGCGTACAGGGAGGACTCAATAGAGTGATGTTAAAGTTTAAAGAGACAGAGTGCGTACAGGGAGGACTCAATAGAGTAATGTTAAAGTTTAAAGAGACAGAGTGTGTACAGGGAGGACTCAATAGAGTGATGTTAAAGTTTAAAGAGACAGAGTGTGTACAGGGAGGACTCAATAGAGTGATGTGAAAGTTTAAAGAGACAGAGTGAGTACAGGGAGTAGAGTAGACAGAGTACTAATAGAGTCCTAATAGAGTAGAATAAACAGAGTGAGTACAGGGGGGACTCAATAGAGTAGAGTAGACAGAGTACTAATAGTAGGGATGCACGATAATTATCGGGTCGATATCAGCAATTATGACGTCATCCCGATAAACCCGATAAAATGATTGATAGCTCCGGAAAAAAAACTTAAATTTTTTTTTAATTTTTTTTACACTTTAAATATTAATTTTTTTTTTTAAACGTTAAACGTTCACACGCACAATATATGTTTTACTTAGGATTTGACTTGATTCAACAACAAAGCAGTCGGGGCAATGGCAAGCCGAAAACTGTCGAAAATGTGGTTATTTGAAGTTTGGATTATTTTTTTTTACAACTGAGGTAGGTAGATTACATTTTTAGAGACTAAAGTACCGAAAAAAGGTACCGTTGGGTACCGGTATCGATTCACAGGTACCGGTACCGGTACCGTATTGGTTCAAATGTGAACGGTACCCATCCCTACTGACAAAGCACAATACCTGTTGGTTTTTAGTTCACTCATTGTTCAGGGAAACACATTGTTAATGACATTGACGGATTGTGAATTTTGTGATTGACTCAAATTATATTTATTTGGAAAAATAAATATAGTCACTTTATTTGAAGAGTCAAAACTGTTCTCTTGGCTTTGTTTTGTTCATAGTAGTAACGCTCATGTCATGATAAATCTGGTTAGGTCAAAACTACAGGAATATACATAAAAAAAATATAATTATAATACAATAAATATATATTGGTTATTGGTATCGACCTTGAGGAGCAGAAAGTTATCGGTATCGATATCGGGGTAAAAAAAATCAATATCGTGCACCCCTAATTAATAGAATAGAATAAACAGAGTGAGTACAGGGAGAACTCAATAAAGTAGAGTAGACAGCGTACTAATAGAGTACTAATAGAGTAGTAGAGTAAACAGAGTGAGTTCAGTAAGGACTCAATAGAGTCGTGTTTAAGTTTAAGTTACAGTATAGGGAGGACAGGCTGGGGTGTAAGTGTTGAGGGGGAATACACACACACACACACACACACGCACACACACACACACACACACACACACACACACACACACACACACACACACACACACACACACACACACACCAGCGTTTCCGTTAGCCGGTAATTACCGGTATTTGGCCGGCAAAATATGTTGAAGTCCGAATATTTAAATATCTCCGGTCATAATGTCCGGTGAAAATAATTTCTCTAAGCACAATTTTATTATTTGAATTGTATTAAAATAGGCTCAAATTAAATAGCCTATGCGATGAACGAAACAATCATTACATGTTGCTTCACGCTGATAAAGCGCGGATGGCGCCGCTCGGATGTGAATCTTTTTTTCTTTCTTTTTTTGAGCCTGTCTGGCCACCATAACGACAAACGGGTATACGAGCGAGAGAGAGAGATGGCCAAACAAGCTAAGCTTAAGAAATATTTCATGAAACCAAGCACAAGCAGGTCTAATAATAATGACAACGAAGATGAGTCTTCTGAACTTGAAGTCACAGAGACCGCTGATGCCGTGGTGAAAGAAAACAGAAACAGAAATGTCGAGCGTTCAGGCCCGAGTGGAAAGTTTAATTCTCCTGGCTGAGGTGCGACATTATATCCACATTTTCCAGTTCACTGATCCAGCCAGGGTTACCAGTGACACAGTTCATTCTGGAACCTCAGATCCCCGCTGATCATGGAGTTCTACAGTATCGCGTTGGATCCATACACGTATCGATTTTTTCGAATGGTGATCAGGAATTGGAATATACCAGTTGGATACCATCTGATGTCAGGTAAGGACTCTATGTTATCAGTGTTAGGATAATCAGAGTAAGTTTGATGAAGTTATAAGCTGTTTTGTGAAATGTCTTCTTTCGGTTTCACTAAAAGTCCGAGAGGAAATCAACGGGGCGATTATCCGCGCGCGGCCGTAATGTGCTTGCGTGCACGTATAATATTGATCATCTAGCGTTTATTTGAAAACGATTCATAAAAAGGCCGACGAATATCAACGTTGTGGAATATTCCACTAAAAGACGATTTTCATAGAATGCTCCAGAATGAGCTGTTTTTTATCTGAAAACGGGGGCTTTTCTAACTGCTCTGAAACGGAAACGACGCGATAAACAGCCTTGACAGCACTGACAGGAAAATAGTCTTTGATAATGCGATGGGCAGATTAGACACATAGCCATAATTTAAAACATAGATTAGGCGATATTAACGTTAACATTGGCGCCGATGGTGGCATTCAGCCGGTAAAAAGGAAAACCAGGCTGACCGGCATTTCTCGAATATGTCCGGGGATAGAAATCTTGCAGGACATCCAGACCGGCACGAATATGTTCTAACGGAAACGCTGACACACACACACACACACACACACCTACACACACACACACACACGCACACACACCTACACACACACACACACACACACACACGCTCGCGCGCACACACGCGCGCGTGCGCACACACATGCGCACGGCCCAGGCCCGGCGTCCAGGCAGTATTTGCAAACATAAACAACTCTCTCCCAAAGTTAGAAAGCAGAGTCAACACTGTAATCTCTGCTGGCATTCTGACGTCGACGCCTGGAACTGCTCTGTTGCCAATGAATGAGAGACAGACTTTGTGGACTCAGGCGTTGTCCAGACGAAAATGATTTTGATCTTTTTCGTTTTCATTCCGTTTTCATTAAAAAAAAAAAAAAAAAGGTTTCTGTTTCTGTAAAAAACAAAATCGTTTCAAGAAATAAGTGCGTGCCACAAATTTACAAAATAGATGTCTTTCCTGTTTTAGACGTCGCTCTTTTATTTTGAAAACCCCAGACCGGAAGTGTTGTCATTGTTTTCGATAACTTTTTGACTGCTTTAGAGCTGACGCTAGTTTCCAACGGATAGGAGAGACACACACAAACGCAAATGCAAACGAGGAGGAAGAGGCTCGAGCTGCGGATTTTAATCGGCAGGAGAGAGAGAGAGCTCAAAGCCGTATAATATAATAGCCCCGTGGTGCGGTCGGAGGCAGCTCAAACTACCTGTGTTGTATTCAATTAATTGATTGATGTTTAACTTGTCCGTGTCCAGTCCTTTCGACTAGCAAACGTTGTCTGTATTTAACGTTACCTCAGGATACCACTGTCTATTGTATTTAGTTGGTTAGCTATTCAGCTAATGTTGATAGCATAGCATCGACGCTAACTCGCTGGCTACAGCTCAACACCAGCCATGGGAATACTAATTACTAAATGATGGAGGCTTTTTAATCGTCAAGGTAAGAGAGGATTTGTCATGATCAACTGAAGGCGTATGCTATGGAACAGTATGTGCTTGGCTACTACTTGGGTTTTCAGAAAAAGTACATTTAGCTGTAAAAGCCTGATCAAGCTCAATAGCTTCTGTAACACCGTAAGGGAGATGTCAATCTGTTGTTGACGGTGGTTGTGATGTTGGCTGAGTTTGCACACGCGGGTTAAGGGAGAGGTGGGCTATCGCGTCATCTGTTCAGGAAAAGACTCGTATAGCTTGTAAAGACGGCCACGCAAGGGGAGCGTCTTCAGAATTGCGCATTCTGGAAGCCGGTTTCAGAAAATAGCGTCTTCAGGCTGCCACAACGCAGTTCCGTGTGGATGAAAGGGGCATACGATCAAATACTTTGACTGATACGACCGAAATCGGTTTCGTCTGGACATGGCCTCATACTGTGTTGGCCTGAGCCTCCATGTCATCAGAGCTAAATGAGCTTGATGTTACATCCAAATGAGCTTCATGTTACATCCAAATGAGCTTGATGTTACATCCAAATGAGCTTGATGTTACATCCAAATGAGCTTGATGTTACATCCAAATGAGCTTGATGTTACATCCAAATGAGCTTCATGTTACATCCAAATGAGCTTGATGTTACATCCAAATGAGCTTGATGTTACAAGTTACATCCAAATGAGCTTCATGTTACATCCAAATGAGCTTCATGTTACATCTAAATGAGCTTCATTATGTTACAGTAGTTATTTCATGTCAGAGCTGGAGTCTTATTTCCACCCTCAACAAGTGTAATTTTACCCTCATCAAGTCTAATTTTACCCTCATCAAGTCTAATTTTACCCTCATCAAGTCTCATTTTAACCTAATCAAGTCTCATTTCACCCTCATCAAGTCTAATTTTACCCTCATCAAGTCTCATTTTAACCTAATCAAGTCTCATTTTACCCTCATCAAGTCTAATTCTTCCTCATCAAGTCTCATTTCACCCTCATCAAGTCTCATTTCACCCTCATCAAGTCTCATTTTAACCTAATCAAGTCTCATTTCACCCTCATCAAGTCTAATTCTTCCTCATTAATTCTCATTTTGCCCTCATCAAGTCTCATTTCACCCTCATCAAGTCTAATTCTTCCTCATCAAGTCTAATTATTCCTCATCAAGTCTAATTCTTCCTCATCAAGTCTCATTTCACCCTCATCAATCCCATTTACTCTCATTGAGTCTTATTTCCAGCCTCATCAAGTCTCATTTTGCCTTCTTCAAGTCTCATCAAGTCTAATTCTTCCTCATCAAGTCTCATTTCACCCTCATCAAGTCTAATTCAAGTCTAATTCTTCCTCATCAAGTCTAATTCTTCCTCATCAAGTCTCATTTCACCCTCATCAAGTCTAATTCTTCCTCATCAAGTCTCATTTCACCCTCATCAAGTCTAATTCTTCCTCATCAAGTCTAATTCTTCTTCCTCATCAAGTCTAATTCTTCCTCATCAAGTCTAATTCTTCCTCATCAAGTCTCATTTCACCCTCATCAAGTCTCATTTTACCCTCATCAAGTCTTTTTAGGGAATATTGATAGCAGCCGAAAACAAAATATACTGAATAATTCAATACATAATTGCCTATTACTAACACCATGTTTGGATTCTTGGGAACATCAAGCCAATTTGTCATCGACAAATGAAAGTAATCTGTACAGTATCCTTATGTATTACATAGAGAGAGAGGCAACACAGCTCCACCCCCAACACACAGCATCACGTGCAGCCCGTATGGGTCAAGTGTGCAGTGCATTTTAATGATCATTAAATCAACTCAAATTAAATATTAATATCTCCATCTTGCTGTCAGTGGCTCGTCAGGGGTCGGAGGTCAGGCAGCTGTTTGTCTGGGTGAATTCATTAGGCTGATTAACAGTCTCCACGGAAGGTTAATGTTGTTTTTAATCTCTAGGGCTATCTCCTTAGAGACTGTGATCCTCATATTGTTCTAATTTCTGGTGGTATGACTATATTTGACAGTGCAAAGCATTGTGATTTTGCGTCTATTTGATGTATCTTTTTTGCAAAACAAATCATGCTTTTTTGTTAAAAAAGAAAAGTGTATATTTTAATAAAATTTTATCCCAGGTTATTCTTATAATTATAATACTAAATTGAATTTGAAAATACATGTATAATTCCATGATTCGTATATATATAGTTGATGACGGTATTGTAAAATAATCCATATATGACTGTATATAGACCACTGCAACACTTCCGGTATTCTGAAATCATGGGAGAGAGTGTGGGGGGAGAAAATGAATGAATGTGGATGAGAGCCTTGACATTAAGTGGTTGTAGCTACGGCTGTGGGGGTGCTGGAGACGTGATCCAATATACTTTTATACACCTGAGTCTCCTGAATACGGAGAGACCAATCGATCTGCACTTTCTCGGCCGAGCTATAGTCACTTTTCCGCACCTACTTCCGAACTCCGCATGTGCAGATTGATAAACCTAGATCTCTGGACAATCCAGAGAGACTCCGTGGGCAATCTGCGCATGCGGAGTTGGGGAGTAGTAGGTGCAGAAAAGTGACTATAATAGCACGGCCGAGAAAGTACCGATCGACTTGGGATTGGTCTCTCCGTGTTCAGGAGACTCAGGCGTATAAAATAGGCTTGGGCGGTATGACGGTATTACGGTATACCAGGATATTTCGAGATCCCGCCGGTATGATTCTCAATACCGTGACGTCACAGACTGCTATTACACTGACACAGAGTTGATTGTAGTGCACAGCACGCGCCAGCAGAGGGTTACGTGGCTATCGTTCTGGGACTGGGAGCTAACGTTATAGTAGTACCTCGCTGGTGCGGGCTAACTGGCTATCGTTCTGGGACTGGGAGCTAACGTTATAGTAGTACCTCGCTGGTGCGGGCTAACTGGCTATCGTTCTGGGACTGGGAGCTAACGTTATAGTAGTACCTCGCTGGTGCGGGCTAACTGGCTATCGTTCCGTGATTTGTTTACTTGGTAACACAGGTTGCTAAGGAATTTAGGTTCAAGGTTGAAGAAAGTGCACTTTTAGGTTGAAAGAACACCCCCCCCACCCCCCCGCTGATGAAAATGAAAGTCATACTGTCATATACCGTATACCAGGGTATTATGTCAGCAAGGTATGACGGTATGAAAAAAATGATACCGCCCAAGCCTAGTATAAAAGTCTATTGGATCACGTTTCCAGCACCCCCACAGCCGTAGCTACAACCACTTAATGTCAAGGCTCTCATCCACACATTCATTCATGTTCTCCCCCCACACTCTCTCCTCCCATGAGCTCAATGTAAAGCGCAAGGGCAGTGGTCTATATTCATGATGGTAGAAATAATATTCGGTGTACCTTACAGCCATAGGAGAAACGTTTGAACAGAGTGATAAGACAGGGGGGGGGTTACCATGGCATTTCACCCCTATGTGGAAACAGGTCTCCCTCTCCGTCTCTCTCACTCTGTCTGTGGTGTTATTTTAAGTGTGATGGCTGTTTCCCCCCACCCACCCTCCCACCCACCCACCCACCCACCCACCCATAACCCAGTCCCCGGGGCGTAGTGGCTGTGGCTGTCGTAATGGACACCAGTATCACCACCAGCCAGGTCTCGTAGGACATCTCACCAAATGTTGCCACGTACTGTACAGTACGTACAGAGAGAGCTTTGGGCTGTCACTCAAACCACCAGCTGTTTGGACGGACGGACACAGGTGGACAACACCACGTCTGTCTGTGTGTCAATGTCAATGTCCTTAGTTGACCAAACCCCATCCACAGATGACCAACTGCTGCACCCAGGCAACTCTCACCCTGACAGGACATGATAGTGAGCTGTATTTGGTGACATTAAAGGCTTGGTTTTAATAAGTGAACTACAGTCATTCTCTCAATATCAAATGATGAAGACATTATGGCTTTAGGTTTTGGGAGTTGAGTATGGTGTCTGAATCGGGCCTGTCCAGTCGTCCCTAAGGATACCGTTCGACGAATAGGCTGAAATGAGGCAAATTGGAATTCAATTTGAACATGAATTATGAAGTGTACATATCATTACTAGGGCTGACCTTCGAAGCTTTTTTCGGCAATCGAAGCTTCGGGGCCGAGCTTCGATTTTAATTCGAAGCTTCGAATTTTTTCTTTTCTTTTTTCTTTATATATATATATATATATATATATATATATATATATATATATATATATATATATATATATATATATATATATATATATATATATATTTTTTTATCTTATGTTGTGGGACTTGTACAGCACTTTGGTAAACTTTGTTGTTTTTAAATGTGCTCTATAAATAAAGTGGATTGGATTAATTAATTAAGTAGCCCCTTTCGTGACTGTGACGCAGCCAACAAGGTTTCACTCGGCTGCGCTGCCTGGGTGCAGTGGGGCTGCTCTCACAGCCAACGACATGACATTACATAATTATGTTGCAACCTTCGTCTATCAAGCAAACAATTATATAAATATTTATATGTAGTTGATAGAGACAAAGGCAGAATTCGACTTAATTAAGCACGTTTTATTAAGACATATTTTATATGGGTCGGGACACTTTAAAAAAGCAGCACAATGAACACAAATCTGTCCGACATAGTCTTAAATAACAAACGACATTGCTTCGCTTCTTCGTCGACATGTCTGCTGCACATGTCCTTGTTGTTTTCAACACAGATAATCTCCACGTGCTTGTTGTAGAGAGGTGGAGTCGAGGCGCCGCTTACTTTCGTTTCATTGGAATGGAGGCGCAAGATTTTGGAGAAAAAATTAAATAAAAATAAAAATAATATTACAAAACATTTATATATTTTTTTTATTTTCTATTTTTTTTTAAACTTAGATTTTTCTTTTTATGTTCGAAGCTTGTGCCATCGAACAAAGCTTCGAAGCTTCGAAGTATTTAAGACAGCCCTAATCATTACCATATCAAAGCAGGCATAAACTGCTTCATTGTGTTCATTTCATTTTCAGAAACCAATAAAACATTAACTGACTGTCGTGAGTTACTGTAAAGACCCATTCTGAACCATATGCGAGTTTAGTCACAAAAGCCGTTATTGTCGGTTGAAAATGCATTGCAACAAGTTCATGTTTTACAGCAGAAACAGTCGAACACCAATGCTGTTTTTTTACAGAGCCAGGCATTAGATACCAATTTCCACTCTGTGTTCAGTAGAAAGCTATCCGGCTGCAAGTTAGCCTAGCTTAGCACAAATGAATGGAAGCGGATATGGACCAGCTAGCCTAGCTGTTGGCCAAAAACACATCTCCTGGAGTTTTAAGCTATAGGCTAGTGGTCCGTATCCGCTCCCATTAATTTGGGATGCAGCCAGATAGCTTTCTACTGAACACACAGATAGGAAATTACTATCTATCTTCTTGTCTGACTCTGGAGAAAACAGTAAGCGCATTTCCCCATAATGTTGGCATGGTCCTTTAAAATGACAATGGTGGCCAATGAGATGTGGCGCTATGCCACATTGTATGACTAAACCCATCATGAGAATAATAATAATAATACTAATTCATTATATATAGCGCTTTTCTAGACACTCAAAGCGCTCCCCACAATGTAGGGTGGAAATTGCCTCCTTCACCACCACTGCGGTAGCACCCAACCTTGGGCTACGCAGGCTCAATGGCCGCCATACACTGGCACCAGGCACACATCACACTACTACACAATGGCTGAACGGCTCAGGAGACAGGGATTGATACCAGCCAATTAAGGGGAAGGGATGATTAGGTGGCCTTGATTGGGAATTTGGCCAGGAACGGACTCGGGGAACCCCATACTCTTTACGATAGGTGCCCTCTGCCAGGGTTCTTTAAACGACCGAGATTCAGTCAGGAGGACCTCGGTTTAGCATCTCATCCGAAGGACATTCTCTCCCGGCCGTCTGGCTCTGGTGGGGGGGGGAGTGAATCGTGGTGGTCTCAGTCGGCACACTGATCCAGTTCCCCGCCGCGCGCCGGTCCCTGGGGTGCGTGAGCCTCTCCGCTCCATCCCTATGTAAGGCAATAGGAGCCGGCCGGCCCGCCCGCCAGCCTGCCATCTGGGTGATAGTGATACCTAGTAGCTGCTGAATCATACTATTAAAGCGCCCCTCCGTCTTCCTGTCTGCCGCTGCTGCTACTTGTCCCCCTCTCAAGCGAAGACGGGGTGACAAGGGGGACGTCTCACTGTCTGTGCCTGAAAATAGTCAAAGGATACAGTCCACGTTCTGGACCGGTGTTTGTTGACCAGGGGGTCTGGAGATCCCCCCCCCCCCCCCCAGAGTTCCAAGGATCCGCAGAAAAATACGCTCTCCATGTGGGCGACAGTTAGGGTTGGGCATCGTTTGGATTTGAACGATTCCGGTTCCGATTCCGATTCTCCATTTCGATTCCTCTTCTAAACGATTCTCGATTCTGATTCTTTGAGGTGCAGGTCAAAACAGGTCACAGCTTATTTCGCAGGAGATTTTTTTCTTTTTTGAAAAATCTTAAATTTTTTCATACTATTCACATTGTCAGTTGACTTGGTACAGTTTAATTTGGTTGCTGTACTGTAACTAGGGTATTAATTAACAAAGTAAAAACATATATTTTAAAAATCTTCTTTTTTAAGAATCGAAATTAAGAATCGAAATGCAAATATGTTACTATGTTCCAGAACCGGAAGTTAGGAACCGGTTCCTATTAAAACCGGTTCTCGGTGCCCAACCCTAGCGACAGTGGCTGGGGAGGTAGAGAGCAGTCGTCTGGTAATCCGGAGGTTCCCGGTTCGAATCCTGCTCCTCCCGGGAAGCGTGTCGAAGTGTCCTTGAGCAAGACAATTAACCCCTAATTGCTCCCGATGAGCAGGTTGGCACCTTGCATGGTCGCCTCTGCCGTCTGTGTGTGAATGTGTGAGTGAATTGGGTAAAATGTGAAGAACAAATTGTAAAGTGCTTTGGATAAAAGCGCTATATAAATGCAGTCCATTTACCATCCATATTATGCTCCATATTATGCTCTCATGAACATGCATGGCAAGATTTACCACCACATGTAACGTTTCAGATTCAGATTCAGATTCCTTTATTGAGCCATTTGTGTAAAAACACATTGGTAATTGTTGCAGCAATACAGTGTATGCATTTTCTTTTCTTTTTTCACAGTAAACAACACCAACACAGACACACATGACGTATGCTCTTCTTTGGATCTGCTCTCAGACCTGCGTAAGTTGCGCTCGAAACGTCACATGTGTAGTGGTGAATCTACCAATAACCAGTGTTGGAAGTGAGGGAGCGCACCAACTGTCTGATGACGATTATAGCGTGTAGAAGACTGTGCCTACATTTGGTTTATCTTTTGAAAACAGAATTTCCCTTCCCCCTCCCTCAGCTACACAACCACTGAAGTGCCCTTGAGCAAGGCACTTAAACCCCCCCACCCGCTCTGTCTGGTGGAGACGCTCGGTGGGCAACATTATAAAAACAGTGAACAGGCTGTCAATGCCAGCAGGGTGTCAAGGGTCAAGTAGCCGTTCATAAAGTGCTAAAAAACCCTAAAGCAGTGTTTGTTTTACGTGTGGATGGATGATGGCCCATAAATAATCTCACTCTCTCCTTTTGTCACGTTGTTGTTGTTTTTCTTGTTATGGTTTCCCCCCCCCCAACCAGTTATTCTTGGGGGACAGTTGTGAAAACGTCAGTGGCTGCTGGAACAGGAGCCGGGGGCCCCTATAGCTCACACCTTGGCCCTCTAATGAAGACACAGAGCTGGGGTGGAGGGGAGGGGGCTTGAACCGCTGCTGACTGGTCGGACTGTGAGCCCAGCAGGCTCATCCTGGGCCTGATTAATGGAGCTGTCTGCTGTGCCTCAGCGGGGGGAGAGGGTCAGGGGCTGTTCTCCCATTGACTGCAGGCCCATTTTATTTGCCCACAACAGATGGGCCCCCCGGGGGCCCGGTGCTCGTTTGCACCTCCCCTGCCGGCCGCGCTCAGCAGCACCGCCTTCATCTTCATCAGCACTCCGGAGCACAGCGGCCACGGCGCCCGCGGGTCACCTCTGCCCGCCGCTGATCTCACCTTCCCAAAAGTTGCCAGACGCACTGAAAAAAAAATTGATGGTTCTTTTTTACGCTCCTGTCGTAACCAGATGAACATGGTTACTTACAGATTTCCCCTTTTCTATTCGTCTCCCAGTTGGAGAACCACGTCTTGGCAGATAGAGACATCGAGCGCCGTCATCATCCCCGTAGGATCCGTGTTGTACATTATGCTGTGCCTAAGTATTCATATATATTATTAATAACGCCGTGCTGCCATGGATACTGTGGATTACTGCTGTGTCACATTATGTTAGCCTGCATCCCCTGGTTTCATGCCCACTCTACAAGGCCTTACCATCAACAAGTGGCTAACAGTGGCGTATTGGGGGCGTGCGGCTCATATCAACTCAGCATTTCTATGCTCAGAGTTTTAACTTGTTCCTACTGCTATGTAAACTTTATAGAATATTTATGTGTTTAATGTGATCACTATCCCCTGTTCAAAGAAGACTAGAGTAGTAGACTACCCTACTGTCGGTCTGGGGAGGGTGTAGACTACCTTACTGTCGGTCTGGGGAGGGGGTAGACTACCCTACTGTCGGTCTGGGGAGGGTGTAGACTACCCTACTGTCGGTCTGGGGAGGAGGTAGACTACCTTACTGTCGGTCTGGGGAGGGTGTAGACTACCCTACTGTCGGTCTGGGGAGGAGGTAGACTACCTTACTGTCGGTCTGGGGAGGGGGTAGACTACCCTACTGTCGGTCTGGGGAGGAGGTAGACTACCTTACTGTCGGTCTGGGGAGGGGGTAGACTACCCTACTGTCGGTCTGGGGAGGGGGTAGACTACCTTACTGTTGGTCTGGGGAGGGGGTAGACTACCCTACTGTCGGTCTGGGGAGGGTGTAGACTACCCTACTGTCGGTCTGGGGAGGGTGTAGACTACCTTACTGTTGGTCTGGGGAGGGTGTAGACTACCCTACTGTCGGTCTGGGGAGGGTGTAGACTACCCTACTGTCGGTCTGGGGAGGGTGTAGACTACCTTACTGTTGGTCTGGGGAGGGTGTAGACTACCCTACTGTCGGTCTGGGGAGGGTGTAGACTACCCTACTGTCGGTCTGGGGAGGGTGTAGACTACCCTACTGTCGGTCTGGGGAGGGTGTAGACTACCTTACTGTTGGTCTGGGGAGGGTGTAGACTACCCTACTGTCGGTCTGGGGAGGGTGTAGACTACCCTACTGTCGTTCTGGGGAGGGTGTAGACCAGGGTTTCCGTTAGAAAAAATTGTTGCCGGCCTCAGTGTCCGGTAGATTTCAATCTACCGGTCAAATGAGAGACATTCCGGTCAGAGTTTATTGAGCTTAAAAACAATTGATAGGCAAAAGAATGACAACAAAACAAAAGAATGACATCATCAAGGCATGTAGATTTATAATATTTTTACTTAAAACTAGGCTACTTTTGCGTATAAAGTCATTATATTCCAAATAAAATAAGTCCCGAGACTCGTGCTGCTGCCGACTTTAAATCAAATAGGTGTCTGTGGGCAGTCGCCCGACATTAATAAACAACAGTCTGTTATAATCACATTTTTATGAGCTAACGAATTCTGTTATATTGGACATTTGTATTAATTATATCAAGCGAAGAACTGAGAAATTTGGCAGAGAGAGACGGCAACATTATCGTGGGTCTGCGTGACGACTCTCTCTCTCCACCTCCCAATGACTTATTTGCGAGAGTATGGCGCTGCAGAGCAGCAGATTCAGCTGTTATTGGCTCTTTTCTGGGAACCGCACAACAGCGCCCCCCACCCAACATTGAATTGAAAATGGCTGAATTGGAGTACTGCTGGAGTACTGCATTGTGCTGCTGTTGCTCCGGCTCTGCAGCTTCACAAAAGTTCGCACACCCAGCACTAAGCTCTCGCTGACAACGTCGTTGTCATTATTAGAAGCAACGATGAAACAAATCATGTAATGATTGTTTCGTTCATCGCATAGGCTATTTAATTTTAGCCTATTTTAATACAATTCAAATAATCAAATTGTGCTTAGACTCAGGGAATTATTTTCACCGGACATTAAGACCGGAGAGATTAAATATGTCGGACTTCAACAGATTTTGCCGGTCAAATACCGGTAATTACCGGCTAACGGAAACGCTGGTGTAGACTACCCTACTGTCGGTCTGGGGAGGGTGTAGACTACCCTACTGTCAGTCTGGGGAGGGTGTCGGTCTGGGGAGGATGTATGTAGACCACCCTACTGTCAGTCTGGGGAGGGTGTCGGTCTGGGGAGGGTGTAGACTACCCTACTGTCGGTCTGGGGAGGGTGTAGACTACACTACCCTACTGTCGGTCTGGGGAGGGTGTAGACCACTCTACTACTGTCGGTCTGGGGAGGGTGTAGACTACCCTACTGTCGGTCTGGGGAGGGTGTAGACTACACTACCCTACTGTCGGTCTGGGGAGGGTGTAGAGTACCGTACTGTTTGTCTGGGGGGGGTAGACTACCCTACTGTCGGTCTGGGGAGGGTGTAGACCACCCTACTGTCGATCTGGGGAGGGTGTAGACTACCATACTGTCGGTCTGGGGAGGGTGTAGACTACCCTACTGTCGATCTGGGGAGGGTGTAGACTACCCTACTGTCGATCTGGGGAGGGTGTAGACTACCATACTGTCGGTCTGGGGAGGGTGTAAACGTTATCTCCCCCAGATCCCCTTCATGCTGAACAGGTGCTCTGACCGACCAGTAAGAAAACACTGCCAATTGTGTTCATAGGGACAACTGACCAATCGGTCCAAGAGGTACCACTGCCGGGAATTGAACCCGGGTCTCTGCGGTAGACCTGCTTAGACCTCTCCTCTACACTACCCAGGCACCCCACAGTGTCATCATTACCATCTTTCCCAATTCATTGACTATATGGAGCAGCTCCAGACTTCATACTTGATGACAATAACAAAATTTGAGCACTCTTAATTTTTTGGATTCGGGTGAGAGTTCACTCAAATCTTTGGACTGTTTTAAACATTTAAACATAGGAATAACGTATGAGTTCTGAAAATGGGCCTAGTTCCCCTTTATTTAAAGATTTCGTTTTGAGCATTTATTGCCTTTTTCATGGTCAGAC
This sequence comes from Notolepis coatsorum, assembly GCF_963971535.1. Lineage (NCBI taxonomy): Eukaryota > Metazoa > Chordata > Actinopteri > Aulopiformes > Paralepididae > Notolepis > Notolepis coatsorum. The sequence continues at coordinate 12,784,373 of NC_140176.1, forward strand.
ATGCCCGACAGAGGAGGAGAGGATGAACGGGAGAAGAGGCGGGGAAGACATGCGACAAATGTCACCGGGAGCGGGAGGCGAACCCGGGACTGCCGCGTAGGTGTGCAAGGCACTATGCGGTGTGCCACGAGGGCGCCCCTAGTTCCCTTGTTGTAGAATCCCTTGTTGAATATTTCTTGATGCAGTGCAGGGACCCTGTGTCCTCTGCTTTCCTCTTCAGTGCAGGGACCCTGTGTCCTCTGCTTTCCTCGTCAGTGCAGGGACCCCTTGTCCTCTGCTTTCCTCTTCAGTGCAGGGACCCCTTGTCCTCTGCTTTCCTCGTCAGTGCACGGACCCCTTGTCCTCTACTTTCCTCTTCAGTGCAGGGACCCCTTGTCCTCTACTTTCCTCTTCAGTGCAGGGACCCTGTGTCCTCTGTTTTCCTTTTCAGTGCAGGGGCCCCTTGTCCTCTGCTTTCCTCGTCAGTGCAGGGACCCCTTGTCCTCTGCTTTCCTCTTCAGTGCAGGGACCCTGTGTCCTCTGCTTTCCTCTTCAGTGCAGGGACCCCGTGTCCTCTACTTTCCTCTTCAGTGCAGGGGCCCCTTGTCCTCTGCTTTCCTCTTCAGTGCAGGGACCCTGTGTCCTCTAGTGTTGTCACGATACTGGAATTTCGACTTCGATACGATACCTTGAAAAGTATCGATACTTCGATACCATTTCGATACCAACAAAAAAAAAATTATTATTTTATTTATTATTTTTTATTATAATTTTTTTTTTTTTACAAATTTTGCTTTTGTTGCTGGTTGATTCTCCTCAGCTTCTCTCTGGTACTATACGAGAAGATAAATACACTTTTAAAACCCTTTGTTTATCTTTAGATCAGAGAGAGAGAGAGAAAGAGGCTGCTGGAGATTTTAGGTCTACTGAGCGCACCTTCCTAGTTATGACGAGAGAGAGAGAGAGAGAGAGAGAGAGAGAGAGAGAGAGAGAGAGAGAGAGAGAGAGAGAGAGAGAGATATATATATGCTCGGAGCATTTATTAACGTTACGCGTGTACTGGTGTAGGATGGGCTCCGGCTCCGCTCGACCGAACGTTGGCAACGGGGTAGTTGTGTCGAGTTCATGCGTGTACTGGTGTAGTGGGCTCGGCTTGACGTTACTCCGTTTCCATGAAGTAATGGGTGGCCAGCTAGCTAGCATTAAGCTAACGGAGGAACGACAGCTAACGTTAGCTAATAATAGCGTTGTTTACAAACTGAAGACAGGGCTGCCTGCCCGGCTGTGAGGGGGAGGAGGAAGAGAGAGAGAGAGAGAGATTTCTCCGGAGCTATGCTCGGCGCATTTATTGACGTTACATAGCATAGCATAGCTCCGGAGAAATCTCTCTCTCTCTCTCTTCCTCCTCCCCCTCACAGCCGGGCAGCGCAGCCCTGTCTTCAGTTTGTAAACAACGCTATTATTAGCTAACGTTAGCTGTCGTTCCTCCGTTAGCTTAATGCTAGCTAGCTGGCCACCCATTACTTCATGGAAACGGAGTAACGTCAAGCCGAGCCCACTACACCAGTACACGCATGAACTCGACACAACTACCCCGTTTCCAACGAGGAGGCTGCAGCAGCTTCAAGCTTGTGTCTGTTGCTCTGAGCGAGGAGGAGGAGGAGGCGGAAGGGCGCTCTGGCAGCGCGTCTGTCTGTCAACAACTTGCGGGAGCAAGCTGGTACCGATACTGCAGAAAGTATCGGTACTTCGGGAAATGAGTATTGAAGCCGTTTTAAATATTCAGTATCGATATGTATCGATACTTCGATATTTTTGACAACACTAGTGTCCTCTGCTTTCCTCTTCAGTGCAGGGGCCCCTTGTCCTCTGCTTTCCTCTTCAGTGCAGGGGCCCCTTGTCCTCTGCTTTCCTCTTCAGTGCAGGGGCCCCTTGTCCTCTGCTTTCCTCTATCAGGAGGATGCAGCACAGGTATTTTTTCAGTTGCTGCTGATTCAGTTATAGAGCAATATGTAGTGGGGTGTCTCCATGCTAACTGGAGCGTGTTATTGTGTAATGCCACTGTGCACTCTTGTGATGGTAGCATTTATGGGGAAGGACTCACTTTTGGACAATACGTACTGTTTAGATGTCTTATGTTAAATCACCCTGTATCTTTATCAAAGTTATCTGTGTGTACAACATGTAGGCCATTGTGACTGACATTTTGAAAAGGGAATATTGTAATGATTGACTACCGAGTTCTAGAACCAATTACCAAGTAGTCTGGGGGGGAAACGTTCCAAAATAAAACTAAATTAACTCTGGAAGGGCTAGTATTAAAATCCAAACTGATCCAAACTCTCTCTCTCTCTCCCTCTCTCTCTCTCTCTCTCTCTCTCTCTCTCTCTCTCTCTCTCTCTCTCTCTCTCTCTCTCTCTCTCTCTCACACCAACACAGTTCCCCCTATTAACCTGCTAATAACCTGTGATTATGTTGTGCTGTGTCGTGCTGTGCTGTATTTATGTATATTGTGTCATGTTGTGCTGTATTATGTATCCATTGCTGGGAAGGGGGGGGGGGGGGGGGGTAAATGTATCTATGTTCCAGTTTTATGTACTGTAGAGCTTAATACACTCTGTACTAGGGCTGGGCGATATGGCCTAAAAATAAAATCACAGATTATTATTTTTTTAATCCGATTTACGATTTTAATCGATTTTTTTCTCTTGAAACCTAGAAACGCCAAGGAAATCATCAAATACCGGTAACCTTTGTTTTTATTTGACAAAAAAAAATGATCAAACCAAGATGAATGTCCCTATTGGGATTGAAGTGCAAACCTAACTTTCACCAATCTTCACTTAATTTTTTTTTATAATAATATATATAATATAAAAGGTTACTCTTGATCAAACAAAGATGAATGTCCCTATTGGGATTAATAGTGCAATAACTTGCTTTTTCACCAAACTTCACTTAAAACAAATAAAAGGTGCCTCTTGATCATCAAACAAGAATGAATTTCCCTATTGGGATTAATAAAGTGCAAATCTAACTTTCACCAAACATCAGTTTTTGTAAAATAAAAGGTGACTCTTGAAAAAAAAAAAAAATATATATATATATATATATTTTTTTTTTGAAAATCGATTTTCGTTTTTCAAAATCGTCCTAAATCATTCATTCGAATTAATAGATAAGTAAGGGATAATGTATGGCTACGAGGTCATTGTCGCAAAATAATTGACCGACACGGAGTTTAAAATACCGAGCCGCCGCGGCGAGGTGTTTTAAACGTAGTGAAGGTCAATTATTTTGCGACAATCCCGCTTATTACATGGCTAACTTACTAACAATATACCTAATTCATTTGACAAATCGCAGTTGTTCTGTGGCTCTGTCAGCCCAAATAAAGTGATTATTATTATCGCGGGCAGCAGCCTCTGTTCTGGCTCCGCTGTGTTCTGGTCCGCTCGTCGCTCCGCCCCCTGTCATCGCCGGCAGCACTGAATTGCACTGAAACAGTGTGTGTCAGTGGGCTTGATTGCGAACAGCTGCGCTCTGCGGTCATTATTGAAAAATCTGCGGTCATTATTGAAAAATAATGACCGCAGTCGGGGGGCTGTTGACCAATCACAAGCAAGCATTTCGGCGAATGTGAAAACGCCATGTAATAATATCGATTAATCGCCCAGCCCTACGTCTGTACCGATCACAAATACCACCAACCTGGTTGTGTGGCAATAAAGGAGTCTTGTATCTTGTATGATGTCAATCTGTATATATACCTGGTCGACCTTGTGTTGACCAGTTGGAGAGCAGTGTCTCCCCCGGGTTAACTTCACTGTAAAAAACCACTGCAAGTTTTAAGAATTTCACAATTCGGTAGTAGGTCACCTCTCCGGCTGAGACTTTCAGCAGAGCTGCCGTGAGCAAAACAAGGTAATTTTTTTAGGTAACTTTTCTTAATCTAAAGCAGCCCATCTCTTGCTGCCGCGAGGCGGCAGGTTACACACCCACGCTGTTGGAGCCCTTGTTGCTGTTGGAGCCCTTGTTCTTTTGTGGTCAGGAAAGGTATGCTGCATACAGCTGATCAGAGGGTCGCTCTCTTTGTCCAGAATGCCCACACATGGCGCTCCAACACACCTCCATTTACTCTCTCTGGGCCCGAGCCAACTCTAAATGTACTGATCTCCTCTTTTCAGAGAGACAGCGATGTCAGCAGAGCTGTGTGCTTCTCCCCCCCCCCGAGCCCCCCGAACCAGACCCCTGGTCCCTGCCTCCCATGCCCTCAAAAGGAGGTTGAGTCTGGGGGACGGGAGGGGGGGGGGACGGGCCCGGGGGGGGGGGGACCAGCACTGCAAAAATGGCCTGGTACTCATCAACCCCTGGAGGTGTTTTGTCTAAAGCTTTTTCATTCATTTACTCTACTGGTGCAAAGTGTGTCTTTAACATTAAACAAGCAAGGCCCACGTGTAAATATTTAGCCTTCCATGTTTGAGCGAGTTCAAAGGCGGCCAAAGGAAATGAATGGAGGACATTCTCCTCGACCAGGACGTGCTACTTATCTGCGCCTCTTTTATCCAGATAAAAGGCTGAACTGAGTGTCCATAAGGGAATTCCCGCTGTTCTATTAAGTGCTATAAACTAATTCTCTCACTAAAACTAGCCGCGGCTTCATTGTAAAGGGGGGACAGCAATTAATCAGTAGCGCATGCCTTTTGTCCGGAATAGAGGACGCGCCGAACTCTGCAGCGCTCTCTGTCCCTCGAGCTAACCCACCACACAGATGTTGATTAATGCTGTGGCTCAATCTGAAAGCAGAAGATCTACTGTCCCGTAAAGGTAGTTTAGTCTTTAGGCCATTACTCAAAGTGGCAGGCATTTGAAGTGAAAGGTGTTCCAGGTAAAATAGGGACGTCGTGTGGCGTTGAGAGGGGGCGTGGCGTTGAGAGGGGGCGTGGCGTTGAGAGGGGGTGTGGTGTTGAGAGGGGGCGTGGCGTTGATAGAGGGTGTGGTGTTGAGAGGGCGTGGCGTTGAGAGGGCGTGGCGTTGAGAGGGTGTGGGGTTGAGAGGGGGCGTGGCGTTGAGGGGGGGTGTGGTGTTGAGAGGGGGCGTGGCGTTGAGACGGCGTGGCGTTGAGAGGGGGCGTGGCGTTGAGAGGGGGTGTGGTGTTGAGAGGGGGCGTGGCGTTGAGAGGGGGCGTGGCGTTGAGAGGGGGTGTGGTGTTGAGAGGGGGCATGGCGTTGATAGAGGGTGTGGTGTTGAGAGGGCGTGGCGTTGAGAGGGCATGGCGTTGAGAGGGGGCGTGGCGTTGAGAGGGGGCGTGGTGTTGAGAGCGTGGTGTTGAGAGCGTGGTGTTGAGAGGGCGTGTTGAGAGGGGGTGTTGAGAGGGGGTGTTGAGAGGGTGTTGAGAGCGTGGTGTTGAGAGCGTGGTGTTGAGAGCGTGGTGTTGAGAGCGTGGCGTTGAGAGCGTGGTGTTGAGAGCGTGGTGTTGAGAGCGTGGTGTTGAGAGCGTGGTGTTGAGAGCGTGGTGTTGAGAGCGTGGTGTTGAGAGCGTGGTGTTGAGAGCGTGGTGTTGAGAGCGTGGTGTTGAGAGCGTGGTGTTGAGAGCGTGGTGTTGAGAGGGTGTTGTTGAGAGCGTGTTGTTGAGAGCGTGGTGTTGAGAGCGTGGTGTTGAGAGGGTGGTGTTGAGAGCGTGGTGTTGAGAGGGTGTTGAGAGCGTGGTGTTGAGAGCGTGGCGTTGAGAGCGTGGCGTTGAGAGCGTGGTGTTGAGAGGGTGTTGAGAGCGTGGTGTTGAGAGCGTGGTCATTTCAGGCACAAGACGTGTTGTTTCCCTGACTTGTGTCGATTACCCTGAACTCCTGGGGTCACAGAGGTCGTGACCCTTTCAAACCCCTGGGTCTGGAGGTAGAACCAGGTTTCTGGGATCACAGGAACCTCTGGTCAAACCTCAGACTACAGCGACGGAGGGTTCACCCCCAAAATAATGGATCACTCGACTCCCGACAGTCTTAAAGGGGCACTTCACCAAAGAACTGTGTTGATTTATTATCTTGCACATAATTTCGCACACATCCAAAAACTCTAAACGGTTTTGCACACATTCCTTTATTTTGACAGTTGAGAGTAAATTAGTTGGAATGTTCAACTGTCCAAGTGGTGTCATCGCGGACATTGAATGCGTGTGTTGTGTTAATTACAGCTCAATTAAATGATGAATTCAATTAAGGTTTTGCTCTTTTTTCATTGACATCATTTCCAGATGTCCCAATAACGAGGCTTGTGATAAGTAGTGCTTTCCAAACGAGGGTTAATCACATAGGCGGCGGGTGAGATTAAGATTTAGGCAATATCGCGTGGAGCGCACACAATTTTTCCTTTTTTGTCAATACACACACGGTGACACACCCACGTGACTAGGCTATGCGAGGCGAGCCCCAGTCATTTAATATATAGTGCAAATTAAGTGTTCAAATGAAGGCATCCAATAATAGATTAACCATCGTCTTACCTTAATGCAGCAACATTTGATGAACTCTGACTCTCATCATGTCCTCTTAGAGCAAGCCCTTGTATGCCATGATAACGCAACATACAGCCTCAGGTGATCCGTGTAGTTATGCCCAGGGGCAGCCCGGTGCAGCTTCTAAATAACTTTGTTTATATGCCTTGGAAAAATACCGTATATCCATTTAGCTTTTTGAAATTTGACTCAAAATAGTGCGCTGGTGTTCGCTACAAAGCGATCGGCGGGCGGAGATTCAGAACACAGATGTTTGCTTTACTCGGCCTGCAGGATCAGGATGATCATGTGAATGATGTGATTGGCTACATTATTTAACCTGAGCCTATGCGTGATTGGTTACTGCCTGCCTGTACCTGGAATGTTAAACGCCGCCACCTAGGGCCTAACAAAAATAATAGTTGGTTTCAGGTTGGTTGTCAGTTTGGCCATGGGTAGGTAGGGAATTTATTTTATTTTATTTATTTATTTTTTATTCTTTCCCACGGCGACTATGGATAGGGAATTTCTTTATTTAATTAACCCTTTCACTGCCACACGACAGAAGGTTAGCCCTTTACTATCACACAACCGACGGCGATGCTCCATCATTAGCATCATTAGCTCCGCGGACGCGGAGCTAATGATGCTAATGATGGAGCATCGCCGTCGGTTGTGTGATAGTAAAGGGCTAACCTTCTGTATTGTCACAGTGAAAGGGTTAACCGGCTGTCGTGTGGCAGTGAAAGGGTTAAAATGTTCACAACAACATGGATGCATGTACTCTGCCAGCATGTTTAATATCCATAATACTAAATGTTTGACTAAGATTTCTATGAAACTTTATTCTAAAAAAAAAAAAAAAAAAAAACAGATTTTTTTTTTTTTTAATATATAATTTTTTTTTAAAACTCATAAAATATATTGGGTCGCACCTAAATCGGCAGGGTCGGTCGGCAACCTGAAACCAACCATTATTTTTGTTAGGCCCTATGGTTAATCAGCAGCAGAGCGGTTCCATCTGAACGTCAGAGGTGTCCGTCCTGGAGTCGTGCACCACTGCTTCACACACACACACACACACACACACACACACACACACACACACACACACACACACACACACACACACACACACACACACACACGGTGTTGCTCTAAAAACATATTTAATATGTTCAGTCTTTGGAATTGTAGAATAATTGTATCCCGGCCCCTCCCACTTGTGATCCCCACACACCCACCATAGCCTATTGTCCTCCAATATAGGGATGTTTTGCACAAACCCTCATCCATACAGTATATATATATATGTGTGTGTGTTTTTGGCTAAAGTGGATAGAAAACACAGTACTGTGCAAAAGTCTTGGGCACCCAAGAGTTTTTATATAAATTGTCTTAGATGTTAATATTTTTTTTCTGTATTAGTGTGTCAGTAGACTACTCTTTTAAGATTTTTTAGAAACTTTTCATTTAATTATTTTTGAAAGCATCTTCATGGTATAATGCAGACATATGTTGCAGGGACTATTATAATCATCATATTTGCGTGACCGTATCCATCGATGGGTTAAATCAAGCATTTTTAAGTGCTTTAGAGGAAATGTCAAAATATTGCAATATATATCGTGTATCGTGATGGAGCCAAAAAATATCGTGATATCATTTAGAGGCCGTTTCGCCCCCAGCCCTACTCCAATACCCAAGTTCTGTCTACCCTCCCCCATTCACCTGCACCTTTCGTCTTACCCTCACCAACCCCCCCCACCCCTACTTCCACCTCCTCCTCCCCCTAACCCCCCCTTCCTTACTTCGCCCCTCCTCCTCCTAATTCCCCCCCCCCCACAAGATACAAGATTCCTTTATTGCCACACAACCAGGTTGGTGGTATTTGTGATCGGTACAGAGTGTATTAAGCTCTACAGTAGCGATGCACCGATGTGAAAATTGTGGCCGATACCGATAACCGATATTAATATTGCTGTTCTGGCCGATACCGATATTTACCGATGTCGATATCTCTGTATAGAAAACACTTTTTTATGATAATCAAATAAAGAGCTATTTTCCAAAAAGCATTTGTTTTTAACTTTTGTAACTTATTTTCAGAAATGACAGATATTTTGAAACTATTTAAGGCCAAAACATGTAAAAAGAAGAAAAAAATTATATATTTTTTTATATATCGGTCCTATCTTGATATCGGACCGATACCGATGTGTAAAAAAACTGCCATATCGGCCGATATTATATCGACGGCCGATATATCGTGCATCACTACTCTACAGTACATACAACTGGAACCTCTCTCCACTATAAAGACTGACGTCACAGTGGAATCTAGAGCTCACCTGGGGACACAAGGCCGGTGTCACCATAGGGTCATCCAGGCTATAACACTGAATAAACCTGTGTTTACCAAGTCTATCTTTGACTGTCTATCATTGATCGGGTTTATTTCCCTCACAGAATAATTTTTTTTAATTGATAGGCCTGCATGCAATTCAAATAATTTAGACTGCAAACAAGACCATACAGGTAATTTCTTTATGTGTGCATGAGTGTGCACAGTTCATATATTGATCATGTTTTGGCCCAGTGTCTGGACTAATTCTGAAGTTTATTCTGATCAACCTGCATTTCCATCCTGGGAAACTTGGGGACTTTTCTACCGCAGACGGCGTGACTTTCAGTCCTCGCTGTTTACATGTAGATAAAAGGAATGGAGTTCACTTGATGTGACAGAATTCGTGATCATTAGTTTATCCCTCATGACAGCAGCTCTGTGACAACAGCGTTTCCCGCCCAGAATTTCAACTCCCGGCGCTCCTGGACACCAGACACCAAATGACTCGTGATGGTTAAATAAAATCACAGCTATTTCCCGACGACAACGGCGGACAGATCGTCTCATTAATCACGAGGAACGAACGCTGGGAAAATGTCACAGCTGTCAATGAACAAGCTATTCCTACTATTCGACAGATTTTCAAAGAGCTTTTTTTTTTGTAAAGCTGATCAAGAAACATGTTGCAACTAGAGTACATTTTTACTCACTTGGTAATGAGATCAAAAGAAGTTCAAATCCAGATGCTCATAAAGTAGTCAACACTGATCTCAGATCTGTGAACTCTCTATGAATGAAGAGTCCATATATCATCCTATCTGCCCCTGGAGGCGATGGTGCCTCTTGCTGTAGCAGTCAACACTGATCTCAGATCTGTGAACTCTATGAATGAAGAGTCCAGATATCATCTATCTGCCCCTGGAGGCAATGGTGCCTCTTGCTGTAGTAGTCAAGATTCAAGATTCCGTTTATTTGTCACATACATACCAGGGCGCGTGATTTTTAAACGTAGCCTATGTGTGCGAAGACGCTCTCTGATCCCCAGGCCATCAGGATGATCAACGAACAATAACACTATGTAACAACCATCAAATGCACTCACAGCACACACATCCACACGCACACACTCACTTTAAACAAACAACTCACTGCAGCACCCACTTACACACTTTAGAACACCTAAACACACTTTATATTTATTGGTAAAGAATTTGCACTACAACCCATACCTCATTACACCTTACTGTAAATTGTACCTAAATTGTACCTCATCCCATTTCTGCTTTGCACTATATACTATATTGTATATTAGTATATTGTATAGTATATTGTATGGTAACTCAGTTACTTCTACTCTGCATTGAACATTGACTACATATCAGGGCTCTACAGTGCGACCAAATTGCTCGCATATGCCCCTAAAAATATGTGTGTACGAACCGTAAAAATCAATTACGCGCACGCTGTGCGAGTACAGATTACAGCCTCTCTCGTAGGGGTGGACGGTATAAACGGTATACGGTATAAACGGTATTAATTTGCTCTACGGTATGGATTTTGACTATACCGTGTAACTGGTAGTGCAGCTCTAAAATAGCAATGACGTCATGTAACCACAGCACGACTATTTCAATCACATTTGCCCCTAAAAATAGATAGAATTAGTCATAGATAATAGATATGTGCAAACTGGAAAAAGTTATTTAGGAGGCTTCGCGCAGTGGGCTTGTCAACACGCAATTGTCATTTCATAATAAACACATATCACCGCGGCGCACAGCAAGTTTCAATTTCAGTTCCTGGCATTTTTAACCAGTGGAGAAAGGTAAGAGATGTCCCTATCGTTTTTCTTATATGAATTATTCTACGTTAATAAAACATACCTGGTGATCAACTACAGTTTGCTGTAAACATTATGATATGCGTGTAGTGTTATGATAACGAGAGGACGGGAGGACGGCGGCAGCAGTGGATTTGCGAATAGCATGCAGCTGCAGAGCCGCAGAGCCAGCGGCGCTTTCAGGTCTCACAGGCCCGCTCAACAGCGCCCCCCCCCACCCAACGGCTGAAAGCTGTGACCAGACCTGAAAGCGCCGCTGGCTCTGCGGCTCTGCAGCTACATATGCTTCAAGCAAAATCCAGCATCCAGCCCGCTGTTTGCAATGGGAGCAGCACGGACTCGGGACTTATTTTATTTGGAATATAATGACTTTATACGCAAAAGTAACCTAGTTTTAAGTTAAAATATTATAAATCTACATGCCTTTGTGCTGGCATGGGTGTGGAGTAGAGGGTACGCTCATGCACTTGCTGTGGCACTGCCCGCTTGTTAGGAAATTTTGGTTGGACATTGCTGAGGACCTGTCAGTTACTCTCCAAATTGACATTAATCCTTGCCCTATAATGTGTATATTGGGTGTAAAAATGGACACTGCTCAAGCAAAGATTGTAAATAATACTGTAGCACTGGCTTTTCTAGCATGCAAACGGATTATTTTAATGAACTGGAAAGAACGCAAACCGAACTGCTTCAGTATGGAGAACTGGCGCAAGGACTTCATGGACTTGCTATCGATGGAACAGGCTGCTCTGTCTCTTCAAGAGAGTGATAGGCCCGATGGCCTTCAAGGTCCCCTGAACTTTATTAGATCACTATCTGGAATAAGTTTGTCTACTGAACCTTTGTAACGCTCTGCAACCCCCCCCCCCCTCGCCCCTTGTTGTTATTGTTATTATTATCATTTCTTGTCTTGTTTTGTCGTGTATGTATTGTCTTGTTTGAGAAAAATAAAAAACTTTAAATATCAAAAAAAAAAAAAAAAAAAAAAATCTACATGCCTTGAGGATGTCATTCTTTATATAGCCTGCCTATCAGGCAAAAAAAATTATTCTAACGGAAACACTGATACCGTGATATATACCGTTACCGTCTATGCTTCAAATTATACCGTGATATACATTTTAGACCATATCGTCCACCCCTACTCTCTCGTCTTTTTTTTCATCCGCCGCGAGAATCGTTAAAAAACTACAAGTCCCACATTGCACTCAAGCCAACGGTCCAATCACAGTAGAGTGACGTGACTGGTTTCATGAGAAAGAAAGCAAATGACCAATCGGAAGCTCTCATTTGGCTTGTTTACTTCCTGAAACGCCACCATTGCGATATGCGAGAGTTTCCCGAGACATGTAACTTCTAGTCTTACCAATAGCAATATATTTTAGAACACCTAGATTTAGCGATAGCAATAGTAATATAACGTTAATGCAACAAAACGAATGCCTTGCTTTGTTAATCATAACGTTGATGCAGTAGCGTATGCCGTTGTGTTGACTGTAACGGACATGATAACAACATAACACTGTGTGTACACATTCAAATTGCGATAATCGATTCTAACATTTTCAAATCGATGCAGTTGAATTTTCCCCTTAGGATCGATGCATTGTTACACCCCTACACCAAAGTAACTGGCCCACTGTGTATGTGTGTACAGCTAACTTGGCTAGCGTTATGAACAGCAGAGGTGGGCAATAGGGTCCAGCTGCAGCGCCGGACGGCCGGAGTGCAAGCGGTGTGACGTAATTGGCAGACTCGACTGTCAATCAATGGTCTACCTGACACGCAAACTCATAAACAATGTTTCTGTACTGGAGGTGTACAGTATTTCAATAGGCAACCCTGAAAGGATTATTTGTCTAGAAGAGCAACACAGCCAAAACATAGGCATTGTATGCATAAAAGGGGTAAAAGCTAAAGTTAAGTGACTGTTACTTTTGTAGCAGTAGTTTGATTTGATAGTTTATTTGATAGGGACATCACATGTAGTACAAAATACAAAATGTAAACATGCAGGGTTGTAGCAAGAGCTAATTTACACACATGCACGCACAGTACAAATATACATTTATTTTTGAAAAAAAAAACTCTTTTACTTGAAATATTTTCACTGTGCTCCTAAATATTTGTGGGTGCTCCTAAATTTCTTTGTGTGCTCCTAACTTTTTTCATTTAGGAGCACCTGTGCCCCTAGTGAAAAAGGTTAGCGTAGAGCCCTGCATATGTACATACTGAACAGCCTACGTACGTGACTTCTATTTTATGCTTGCTATACTTATTTAATTTAATTTAATTTTATACTTATCTATTTTTGTCTAGCACAGTCTCTGGAGCGTAACAGAAAGAAGCATTTTGTATAAAAGTATTCTGTACTTCTGTTCTGTATGACAACTAATAAAGAAACTTGAACTTGGCTAGCCGCGTACAGCGAAGACCCTCTCTGATTGGTTTAGCGCCGAAGGGTCTCTTCCGCCTAACCCTAACCCTAACCCTAACCTTAACCTTAACATTAACCCTAACCCTAACATTAACCCTAACCCTAACCTTAACCCTAACCCTAACCCTAACCTTAACCTTAACCTTAACCCTAACCCTAACCCTAACCCTAACCCTAACCCTAACCCTAACTCTAAGCATAACCTACTTCGAAAGAGGGCCAAAGCATAACCACTTTGAAGCAGAGAATATAGATGTACAAGGCGGAAGAGACCCTTCGGAGCTAAACCAATCAGAGAGGGTCTTCGCTGTACGCGGCTAGCCAATCAGAGAGCGTCTTCGCACACATAGGTTACGGAAAAAAATCGCGCTACCAGGGCATACAGTGAAATGCGGGTGGTCATGCCCGCATCGATTGTGCAATAATACAATAATAAAATAGGCATAAAAAACAGGTAATAAGAAGGCAAAAGATGTGCATGATAGAAATAGACATGCTAAATTACTGAGAAGGCACTGGTTCCTATTAGGGGTGGGAATCACCAGTTTCATCATGATACGATACGATATCGATTCTTTGGACAACGATACGATATTTGCCGATATCACAAAGTCTCTCACGATACAATACGATTAGATTAGATTCAGGTGCCTGCAATCGATATGAGATGATATCATATGCCCATTTAACACAATCGGTAACATTTAGATCAACTAAAAAAAGGTAATGAAAATATCATTTGACATTTGTATTTTTGAGCTCTTCCAGACATTTTTTTTTTTTTTTATCCACTTTTTCTCCCATTTTTCCATATTTTCTCCCATCCCAATTTCGTATCATCCAATTCAACCCTCCCCTGTCACGAACGCTGTTTCTTGCCTCCCACAAGCCGGCTGCAATGTGGACTAAGTCATACATAGCACAAGTCCCCTCCGGTACTTGAGGTAACAGCAGTCGCATCTTTTCACCTGCGCAGCTCGATCTCTCAGTGTCGAGGAGTAACGCGTGGGAGGCTCACGCTGCCCCCGACACTTCCTGATTCTACTGCGCAGGCGCACCAACCGACTTGTAGGAGTCGCTTGTTCACAACGTTCGATCCCCACCCTTCAGTTTTCCCTCCCCGTAATACGGCCAATGTGTATTACTGCGGACGACCAGCCAAACTGAAAAACAATGTGGAGAGCTGGATTCGAACACGCGAATCCTAGCGTCTCCACACTGGTGGCGAGTGCCTTGCCCACTACACCACCTAGCCGCCCTAGCTCTTCCAGACATTTAAAGGAAAATCAATCTATTGTTTTTAATACAAATAGACCTCCTGTTCACTGTAAAGTGCCACGTTTTGATATATTGAGCTTTAAACTATAAGCTCCATTTTTTGGAACTCAAAACTCAACCTAAAACCCCTCCCTACCTTCCTCTCCCAAACCGTTCCTACAACAATTTGTTGATGTTGCATGATCATGTATAGGCCTACATTTATTATGTATTATATTGTTTATGTTTAAATAACATTTAAACATCAAACTCCTCTGACCTCATCTGGTCTTTCCAAAGACGCGCGCACACACACAGAAAGGGAGAATGCTATGCTGTAACGTCTACACACACGGAGCTACTGCTGTTGTTCTTGGGCGGATATGAGACTCGCCACAGGATTTTCAAAATAAGAGTATCGATATGAATCGATCTTATTACATTGCATCGATCCGATTCGATCGTTGATAATTACATCGATGTATCGATCTGGATCGATGTATCGTCCCACCCCTAGTTCCTATGTACACTGGCAACACTGCTATACAATATACAATTTTAACTCTGTCATTGTGCTATATTTACTATATATCTAAACTATACTATACAAGAGCCACATCTTTTCTTTCCTTAAAGTGGCTTTTATATTTCTTATTTCTTTTATACTCAGATCTGATCTCAGATCTGTGAACTCTATGAATGAAGAGTCCATTATATCATCATCTGCCCCTGGAGGCGATGGTGCCTCTTGCTGTAGCATTATGTAATTTTTGCAGAAATCAAAAGAAGAAATTAGTTAAAAAAAGGAAAGACCCTAAATAAAATGTGTACGCCTGATTCTCCCCAGGAATGACAACGGTGTCGTTCTTTCAGCAGGAAGGAAGTGTTTTCTCCCCAGAATGCTGATGCGAGGGGGAGGTGGTCGGTTGATTTGATTTGAGGGGGACGCTTGCAGGAAGTGAAGATGAAAGAAAGATAATGAAATGGAGAAATGCAGCTGATAAGAGCTGAGTTATGATGACGTCACTCACATCACAGTGTGTGTCCAGGATGACTATATTTTAGGACATTAGGAGCATGTTCCTTATATTGGGCAGCTCCTTTTCCACAATCCACGTCTCAAGCTGCAATAGCGTATCTGTAGCCCTGTCGTCTCCTCACTGTCTACATCTCCCTTTACGTGGTTGAACAGGCCAAATAAAAACATTTAAAAAGGAATTTGTTGTTCTCACCTAATCACCGTGTTTCATGAACACTACCTTACGAATCTTAAATAATATACCACTTTGAATACATCATTTAAATATGGTTTATTAAACTATGGGTCAGGACCCGACATGGGCCTTCTGTCCCCACACACTATATTGCAACGATAATGTATATAAATGACACATTATTGTTTGTATATAACGCAAGGATAAAGGTCCAGAATGAGCACCCTTCCGACATTGACCACTCAATGCGTCTAAGAATAGCAGGCCTCTCCTGATGTATTATTATTAGGGATGTCCGATATTATCGGCCGATATCGGCATTAAAATGTGATATCGGAAAATATCGGTATCGTTTTTCAAAAAAAAAAAAAAAAATTATTTATTTTTTACATTTCTATAACCTTTATTTACCCAGGGAAGCAAGTAAGAACAAATTCAGATTTTATTTATTGTCAAAAGTATGCATAATGTTGTGTTAATTCCACAACAAGACCCTGCGTATATCGGTATCGGTTGATATCGGTTGATATCGGTATCGGAAATTAAGAGTTGGACAATATCGGTATATCGGTATCGGTAAAAAAGCCAATATCGAGCATCCCTAATTATTATTATTATTATTATTATTATTATTATTATTATTATTATTATTATTATTATTATTATTATTATTATTATTATTATTATTATTATTATTATTATACTATGGCTGTGATGTAATGACTAGACTAGAAATTGGTCGGTTCATAAACTCATAGAAAACCTAAAACGCATAGATTGTACAAACATTGCACACCAAGGACAATGGCACTCATTTATCAAGGAGACCTATGACCCAGTGTGATCATGAACACAGACACCGGATCTTCCCTGCAGAAATGTAGGTTCAAGCATGGTTTGTGCAGGAAAGATCAAAGTCATGTGTTATAAATGGTGTTGTTTGTGGTTATAGTCGCTGTAGTGGACAGTAGGAAAGGAACATCTATATCACTTGTAATATGTTACATTCACCTACAGTATACTGGACTCCTTCAGCCTCCATCTTATTAGGTGCAGAAACCCGTCTTGTTCCTGGTGAAGCACAATGGCTCTCTGGGGCCATCATTGTAAAACCCCATTACCTTTAATCTCTATAGCACTCTAGAAGTACTATAGAAATGTATTCATAAATTTGAGCAATTTGTCAAATCAATCTTGCAGAGATTTGATCGAAATAAACATCATCACTTTGCATTTTGCATTCATGTCAATGTCTAGAATAATTCCGTGAGTTATAACGACTACGAGTCATCTCCAACCCTCAGGTCGTCCCGTTCACACTTCAGTCCATTTGAGCGCCACGAGTCCTCGGCGGACTGAATGCTCCCCGTCCGTCTTGCTTCTCTCTCTCTCTCTCCACGCCCCCCTTCAGAGAAAACGGTCGGGCCATTCATTCGGGCTCTGCACCTGTTGAGAGGAGTGTGTGTCCTTCACGTTTTTTACGTCTTGAATTTATAGCCCTCAGCTGACCTTCTCTGGATTCTATAGGACTACTCCAGCAGCTGTGACATCGTCATTGGCTCCTGATGTAAAAGACGTCGAGGAGTATATCTGCCTACGTCTTGGCCGTGAGATCGGATAGCTTCCTGATTTGACACGGCTCCTCGGGTCAGCTGTTGGGATTTCTGTCCCCGTTTGATTCAGTTGGATTCAGTTCCTCCTCGAGGTCGTATTGTGAGCCTTTGTAACTCTTGTGTTTCAGTCACAGCGAAGCAGGAGGAGCACAGTGTCTTTTTTAGCTGTGTGGTCGTCCTTGTTTTTTACGAGACCGGCAGCTGTGTGAGAAGAAACGTTTAGTAACGCTGATTCATTACAAAGGGTGGCCCAAAACAAATCACAGCCCGTGTATTCTCGAGTTCGGTGGGCAAAAGAAGCATGTAACACATACCCAGTGACTTGCAGCACCTCACCAGGAGAATAAAACTCTTAGCGGTGGTTGTAGTGCGTTGGTTTAACTCTTATTGGTCATTGTAGTGCGTCTGTTTAACTCGTATCTGTGGTTGTAGCGCGTTGGTTTAACTCTTAACGGTGGTTGTAGCGCGTTGGTTTAACTCTTAACAGTGGTTGTAGCACGTTGGTTTAACTCTTAGCGGTGGTTGTAGCGCGTTGGTTTAACTCTTAACAGTGGTTGTAGCACGTTGGTTTAACTCTTAACGGTGGTTGTAGCGCATTGGTTTAACTATTAACGTGGTTGTAGTGGGTTGGTAAAGCTCTTAACAGTGGTTGTTGCATGTTGGACTGACAAAGTCGTAGTAAAAAGAGGGTTAAACCTGCACTCTCAGGTAACAATGACTTGTTTTATTTGTACATACTAGGGATGGGCATTTTAAAGAAAAATCCAGATAGATTGATCGCATGCTATACTCGATTGATCGTCTATTACTCTTTTTTTCTATCGTTTTTTTTTTTTTTTTTTTTTTGCTTAATCAAATGTATTTGAATAACATAAATACAATAATCAATCATGAAAACTAAATAAATAAATTCAATAATACAAATTAAAGTCAAGTTTTAAATGTAAAGATAATGTCCAATGTTTTAAAAGTAACTCAAAGTAGCAGCCTCTGCCCCAGCACTGCGGTTCTGATGGGGCTGTTAACCTGGTCCAGGAGGGTGACGTGGATCCACTCACTAGGCTCCACCATCTCCAACAGCTGTAGGGGAGAGGAGAGGAGGATGAGTCAGATCAGACAGACTTCTGGGTCTTTCGTTTGCTGTGTCTGTGTGTGAGTGAGAGGAGCTGTGTGTGTGTATAATGTGTGTGTCTTACTCTGATCTCCTGCAGGGGAACACACAATTTACAAATGACAGCGTCCATAAAGGAACCCGTGATTGCATTGCTATAGCACAAACGTATAAATCATCAGATATAAGATAGATAGCTAGCACTAACGTTCCCGGAACGTTGGCTCCGTTAATTCACGGGGCTGTAAACACCGGTAGCCAAGCTCTAGTCAGTGTGCTCTAGTACGCTGTAAGCTTGGTGCTGTTTAGCTAACGTTACATACAGCTCGTTGGTGGATACGCAGCCTGCCCTCAACATAACTGAAATAGCGTTCGCTTAGCAAGCATTATGGGACGTTCTGTTTTCCAACATGTAAGCTAACGTAAACATTACAATACTATGGCTACAAAACTAGTTCAAACGTACCCATGTAGCAGTCATCACGGTTCCAGGGTGCATCGCTGTAGTGTTGGTGCTTTCTTCTTCTTTGTCGTTAGTACAGAATGCAGTCATGGCATACAATGGAAATTATACTGCCACAGCACTTCCTGTAGTGCAGCGCAGTTTTGAATTAACGTTACCGGCTCTCTGATTGTTTTTATACAACGCATCGATGCAAAAATTCCGCGTCGACGAGATTTTATGATCGACGCCATCGATTATGTCGACTAATCGTTGCAGCCTTAGGGTGTTTTCACACCTGTAGTTCATTTGCTTTGTTCCGATTCAGGGACTATTATGATACAATTGTTGCACTTGATTCTTAGTTCGTTTGTGTTCACACGGCTGTGTTCACACGGACCAAAACAAACGCACGCGCGAGCAAACTATCACTCATTGGTCAGATTTTGGGGTGTGCCCCCCCCCCCCCCCCCCCAACCCTGAATCTCCGCGTTACATTGAAATCGGGGAGGAGAGAGCGGGGGAGCAAATTAATGAATGTGGATGAGAGCCGTGATGTAAGTGGTTGCAGATACGGCTGTGGGGGTGCTAGAGACATGATCGAATAGTCTTTTATGCGCCTCAATCTCCTGAACACGGCGCGAGCCATTCCTAATCGATCAGAACTAAATCGGCAGCGAAAAAGCCCATTTTAAAGCACCTATTATTACCCATGCACATGCGCAGATTGCCCACAGAGTCTGGAGACGCGAGATGACGCACGAATGAATGAGGACTGTTCCATCAGAGGGGGGAGCTTCGGTGGCCAGTGTCCTTTCAGCCGACCAGGATAATGAAACAATGATCCCACTAAATGGCCAGAAGCGTCTTATGGCGACATCTACAATTACCTCATTGAGTCTCCAGGTAGACTAATGTTTATATTTAAGTGCAGCGGTTTGTAGCCACTCACATTACCACCGAAGCTCCCCGATGGAACAGTCCACATTCATTCTCTCGGTGAGAGAGAGAGAGAGAGAGAGAGTCCCGCACGGTGCTGCTGCTGTCACTAGTACAGAGACCCCGGCTCCTCTCTCCTGCGCGCGGCTGACTGATATCAACGACGCAGTGTACCTCATCGCTGCTCCACGTTGACCCACGACGTATTATTATTATTAATTGTGTCGGTTTGTTAAATCGATTGCATTCTCACAGCGTACGAGTCCGCTTCGGGTTCGGTTGGAACTGCGCCGGTCCGCTTGTTTTGTTCCGCAACAGAATGTAATTGCTGTGTTCACATATGCCCAACTGAACCGAAATAAGGGGTAAACGCTCCAGGTTCCGGAATAACAGCTCCAAACGAGCTAGGTGTGAAAACGCCCTTATTCACCACGGTATAAAACAGGAATGTATGGATGAAAAAATTATTTATTTTACATATTGAACGATAGATACTCGATGTCAAATGGGCAATAGTATTATATCCATAGCTATAATATATAATATAGTTTTAGCCCTGCAAACACTGCCACGTATTCCTATACTTTAAAGCGTTGGCCTTTTAACCAACACAGTACACAGCGGCCTCTGGCGCTGATTGAGTTAATATAGCCTAAACAAATCTGTCTATTTATTGATACTCCCATCTAGGGCTGGGCGATATGGCCAAAAACGTTATCGCGATAAAATTATTAAATTATTTTCATATAACTCGATATCGATAATTATCGTCGATATAATGTCTGTCAAGTTTAATTAACTTATTATGCCCGGCGCCGATGGACGGGCTATTAATAGACTTGTTTTTCTGCTGCGAATGTCTCGAGTTGATGTCGTCATCAGTCCGCGCACGTTAGCAGTTAGCCAGAGCGAGCAGTACTGTGTATCCCATGACAATGTACTAGTAAATATCCCTAAAATACTCTGTTCCGCCCGAATACATTGCAACGACGTCCACCGTATACCACACACTACTATAACCGTGGCATCAGAATTCACGCCACACACATACTCGGCACGTATTATAAAATAGCGCCGTGCAAGCTAATTATCCTAGCTAGCCAAACTATACCATTGCGCCGTGCAAGCTAATTATCCTAGCCACCCATGTATCCAAATGTCCTAAATATCCCTAAAATACTCTGTTCCGCCCCAATACATTGCAACGACGTCCACCGTATACCACACACTACTATAACCGTGGCATCAGAATTCACGCCACACACATACTCGGCACGTAAATATATAAAATAGCGCCGTGCAAGCTAATTATCCTAGCTAGCCTTGAGTCCTAAACCAAAACAGTAGCGCATCTGGAGCTGTGGTGCGTAAGCACGTCACCACGTAACGTTGGTTGTTGTTAGTGCGTGTGTTGAGCCGAGGCTGAGCGGAGCCAAACTTGGAAAATCGATATATCGAAACTTTGCGACCACGTTTCATGTTTATTTCGAGGAAATAATTTATCGCGATATTTATCGTTATCGTTTTATCGCCCAGCCCTACTCCCATCAATCGACAATCATGACGTTGCATTACTGCTGATCAGCACGCCTTTCAGGTTAACTGGTGAAAAGAAAGTTTAAGTGATAATGTTAGCAAGCTATCATCTCCAGACATGTTTTGGCCATTCAAGATGGAAAAAAAACGTCATTAAACTCCAAAGTCCGACTTTCTTCCGACCAAGGATGCAGCGCAAGTTCCGTCGTCCTCGTCTCCAGTTTGTTATATCCTTAAATTGTTAATCAGGTGATCTAACCATAAGGAGTGAACACAACACGGAGGGTACTTATTAACATGGTTTTACTTTGTTGGTAGGCAAAACACAACAACCACAGTTGTGCAATCGGGCTGCTCAACGAACAATGAACACTACACAACAACAACCATCAAACGCACATAGCACACACATCCACACGCACACACTCACTTTAAACAAACACACTGTAGCACCCACTCCCCACACTTTATAGCACACACTCACTTTAAACAAACACACTGTAGCACCCACTCCCCACATTGTATAGCACACACTCACTTTAAACAAACACACTGTAGCACCCACTCCCCACACTTTATATTTATTGATGAAGGATTGCACTACAACTCGTACACCTTACTGTAAATTGTACCTAAATTGTACCTCATCCCATTTCTGCTTTGCACTATATAGTATTGTACATTAGTACACTGCATAGTATTGTATATTATATGGTAACTCAGTTACGTCTATTCTGCATCGAACATTGTACATATGTCTATACTGAACACTGTGACCTCATTTTCTACTTCTAATTTACATGCTATACCATGTTATTTGATACTATCTTGTCTAGCACAGTCTCTGGAGCGTAACAGTAAGAAGCATTTTGTATGAAAGTATTCTGTACTTCTGTATGACAACTATTAAAGAAACTTGAAACTTGAAACAACGTGCCAACTCGAGGTGAGTATGGCAAGAACACTGGGACAAACATAACCCAATACATAATACAAATCACCAATGATTTCCCCCAAATTAAGCCGCTAAGAACATGGGCGCACACCAGTCTGTCCGACTGTCCGTAGCTACGAATGAATCTTCGAAAAGAAACGGTTCGATCATGGCAAAATTGAGAAGTTTGTAAGTGGAGTTACGAAGATATTTGTTCGTAACTTTCGCGTAAAGTCCATTGGAGCGTGAGGACCATTGTCGATAATGGTGTTTCGGATGGGCTTCAGGCTCAGCACCATTTCACTGACTCAAGGTTGTTCATAGTGGTCAGTAGTCTGCAGATTAGGACCAGTAAACTTGGTCTTTAACCTCGCTTCACGATCATTTCTGCTGATGGGTCTGTTCCCACCCCCCCCCCCCCCTCCACCATACACACACACACTGGGAGTTAATCTTCTCTAATGGCTTATGGGTAATGAGCTTGTTGTCGATGAGAGATGGGTGACAGATCAGTGTTGGTGCCCCTCCAGAGCAGCCCTGCCGCTCTCCCACTGACGGCACGGGTCCTGTTGCACATTCCACCCGTGTATTGCGTTACAGCAGCGAAGATATGAAGCACCTGGAGGTTTGACACGTTCAGTAACCGATGACGACTGAAAGAAGCTGACGCTGCTCTCCAGTTGCAGGCAGATCACCGCAGATCACCCTCCTCACAGGCTCTGGAGTTTAGACGGCAGCGCCAGGGGAGTAGTAGCATACCTTAGGGCTGGGCGATATAACGATAACGATAATTATCACGATATATTTTAATAACCGATCTTTTTTGTGTGACCTGCAACAGGGCAGTTTTAAAACCAGAGACAGTGGACAGACTTGTCTTTCTTGCCTGCAACTTAAAGTAATGGCTTTGCTTGTCCAAATGACAATACTGACCAAATTGAGATTTATTTTTCTCTTGTCCATTTATTTTGTTTGCTTTCTAATTTAAAATACAGTTTGAAACCGTCTGTACACAGTAGGCTATGTGTGCTAGCAGAGCTAGTCTCCAGTCACGAGTCACAGACTCGTTTTTTTGGTTTGTCCACCAAAAAAGCGGCAAAAGATAGAAAAGAAACTAGCAGAGCCAGAACTGTTCAATTCCCCTGGGCCCTCATGCATCAACGTGTTCTACGCACAGATCTGTGCTTACCCTGTGCGTACGATCATTTCTAAGCAAAGAGTGGGATTCATCAACTTCAACTTGAACTTGACTTTGTGCGTACATCTACGCACATTTCAGACCTGGCGTACCTAGCGCCCAGTGGTAGAATATATTATTACAACAAGGAAATGAGCTTCTGTGCATAATAACACTGGCACGTTCTGTACGAACCGTAGTTCATTATAGTTCATTGTAAAATAGCAACAGTAGTGTAATTATGGTCAAAACCCTATAAATAGCATTTGGAATAATAGATCTTTCTCTCAGAATGAATGCAGCATGGTTTATATATAGGGTTGGGCACCGAAAACCGGTTCTAATAGGAACCGGTTCCTAACTTCCGGTTCTGGAACCGGAAGTAACATATTTGAATTTCGATTCTAAATTTCGATACCCTAGTTACAGTACAGCAACCAAATTAAACTGTATCAAGTCAACTGAAAATGTGAATAGTATGATTTTCTTTTTGAAATAAAAAATAAATAAAAAATCTCCTTCGAAATAAGCTGTGACCTGTTTTGACCTGCACCTCAAAGAATCGGAATCGAGAATCGTTTAGAACAGGAATCGATATGGAGAATCGGAATCGGAACCGGAATCGTTCAAATCCAAACGATGCCCAACCCTATTTATATAGCGTTCTCGGAATATACGGGGTGTAGGCTACTGACTGACTGCGCTCCGCGTAGCTTGATTGATTGATTGATTGAAAAGTTTATTAACAGATTGCAGAATGGGTACAGTACAGTACAGCTCAGTACATACAATTGTTAATTGGGGATGCAGACCAACTTTCGTCTTGTTTACATCAGGGTCCCCCATTTTCAATTCATCATAAATCATAAAGCTCAACTCGTTATTATTCTGCGCAGACCGCAGAAACACGGGAACGTTTTGATTATATTTAAAAGGCTTTACGTTAAACGAAACAAGTGGAACTTCGAAGCTGTAAGCAGAATACAAGTCATATTAATATAGTGTTCTTCCCCCTTTTTACTGTATAAGAAAGAATAGAAAACGCATTGCAATGACACTATAGTGGACAGACTATGTATATGATGGGATTCAAGTTCATGTATTGAAAGGGAGGCTATCATACATGCAGTGAGATTCATTGTTCTTGTATATGCTCTCGTATTATATTGTTTATATAGGCTACCCAATACTGACGTCAAAATAGATTGTAGTATGCCTCTAGAAATCATATGCAGCAGGTAGAAAATTTACGGGAGATCCATCGCGATTTGGAATAAAATTGAGGAGAACTTTAATCCATGGGGTATTAATCAAACAACACGGGAAAAGGCAGTCATATTCCAGCGCGGTCTTTATTAGCCGACAACAAAATAGATGCATCTAAAAATCATATAGCCAATCGAACACAACTAATAAAGGCATTCATATTACAAGCACGGTTATAATGACACACAACCAACGCCAAACAGTGGTCAACGAACGGTCTTTATTAGTATTTTGAGCTGTCCAGGCAGAATTGCAGCAATGGTCTTAGGGAGCCGTTGATATCTGACATTACCGTTTACAAGTCCGCCTTTTATTTATCCCATAAATCATAATACGCGATAGTGTCTTCTTGGTTCGACAGCAGTGAATTCTCCGTGGAGTTTCTCGGAGTCCCGCTCGGGTCGGTCCATTATTTCACATCCCATGGGGGGTGTTTCCTCATTTTCATGACCATATATGGATAATCATGCACGAGCATTGACGGTAGAACAAAGTGGTATTCATCAACACGGAGGACCATAGAGCCTGCGTACGCACGTGTGATGAATGCCGACTTCCCTGTGCGTACGCTAGTTCTACATTCCGTGCTTACGTGTGGAAGTAGGTCAAGTTCAAAGTCCACGTTGATGCATGAGGGCCCTGGAGCCACAGCCAGCAGAGAAGCCGGTTTACTTTAGCTTTTAAACCAGCTGCAGCCTGAGAACTGGAGTGTGAGGGGATGTAACACTAATATAGTGTTGTTGTTTAAAAAAGAAATATATATATATAATTTTATTTTATTTTTTATACTTATAACAATATCGATAATATCGAATATCGAGTGATATGATATTGTTATCGATATCGTTATCGCGATATCATTTTTGGCCATATCGCCCAGCCCTATATTATAGTACTCATTACCTTATTCTTAAAGCTTAGCATTGTATTTTATTCTTATTACTTTTAGCATGTCTATTTTATTATCTAGGCCTAAAAAAATTCACAAGAAGAAGAAGAACTCTGTATGATATATGTACAATGATGCTGTATATACCCTATATATATATATATATATATATATATATATATATATATATATATATATATATATATATATCCACATCTGTCTGTACATACCTGCATATAATCCTTTTTACATATCTGTAGATACTATATACATGTCCCTTACCTACTCTTACTAGTTATGCTGCTGGCCAATATGACTACTACCATAGTGTCTGTATAACTGTATCACTGTGCACATATTAATACTACAACTCTGTATACATCTGATTATCACTATACTCAGTAGTACTAATTGCATTTTATACCCAACACTTTGATGAACATTGTTACTTAGCTGATAGAGTTGTACCCTTCCTGCTGTCTTGGTCTACAAAACTTGTAAGTCGCTTTGGATAAAAGCGTCAGCTAAATGACTAAATGTAAATGTAAATACCCAGTGTAATCACCTGTACAATGTATAATTACTATTGCACTCTGGTTGGAGGCCAAACTTATTTTCGTTTGTATATACTTGCGTTTATATATTGACAATACATTTTAATCTAATGTCACCTCAGGCACTGACACTATATGAGAAATTACAGCTAGACAAAAATAGAGATGTTCCGATACCATTTTTCCCTTTCCGATCCGATTCCGATACCTAAGCTTTGGGTATCGGCCGATACCGATATTTATCCGATACCAGTTCATACAAAAAAAAATAAAAAAATCATATAAATACTATATATTTTTTTTTTTTACAGATACTGTTATACTGTTTTTAGTAATAACTGGAAAGTAATGGTATTTATTCAACAACAGGTGATTGTATAGATTTGTATTAGTATCATTAATCAATGAGTATGGGCTGCAGCACTGCAGATATACCCTACTCCAATGATCCACACGGACATTAAACAGTGTTGCACTCGCTACTCCGTGGCTCTGCAGATATACCCTATTCAGTCTGTAAGCTAGTGGCAGATAGAACGTTCATGTTGTGATTTTTGATGCAAAATAAATATTCAACATTCTCTTTTGAAACTCCGCCTCAGACTCTTATCCTTTGGCACTTGCTGTACTTTGCTTGCAGGTCTGCAGCCATTATTGCTGGATTATAAATAGCACCAACTTTAGACACGGTAACGTTATCAAGCTAAGCTAACTGACCTAGCTCGTCTTCCCGCATTGACATTTGATAACGTTAGTAATAGTCAGCTAACGCTAGTCAGTAGCTACTTAACTTAAATACAATTCACCGTGGGTGCATTATTGTTGATAGACGGTCACGGACAGTGTTAGGTCCTGGAGAAAGGACAGGCGATCATCTGATTTGATGTAACGTTAAAGCGGATGTTGTTCCAACTAGCTATCTTTCCAGCTAATGCTATCATAACACCAGCAAAACACATCCCGTCCGAGCTCCCCGTCACACCGCACTGTCGGGACAATGGAATTTAAGAAAGTGTATCTGCTGTTAAAATGACACAGCATCACACTTTAAAACATGTTCATTTTATAATCCTCACTCTCCGCAGGACTCGGCAGGAGATAAATTACATCATGGGATCGGAGGCTAGAATTTACGTGTACTCGCCGATACCGATACCAGCATTTTAGGCAGTATCGGCGGCATTTCCGATACTGGTATCGGTATCGGAACAACTCTAGACAAAAACACGGATGCTTTGACAATGGTACCTGTCGCTCTGCAAAGCGGACCGAGGCGAGGGACAGCCCTTGAGATGAACATCGTCAAATCTCTGACCTCATACAAATGAAGTCATGAGGAATGATTCGGCCGGTCTCTTGTCCGGCGTGTGCAAACACGTTTAGATCTCACAACACACAACCACAACTGCAACGTTAGCGACATAGCTGGTTGTCCCAGACCGGTCATGGCTCTGGGCTAGCTAATGCTAACTAGCAGCTATGCTTCAGCCTTTAACTAGGAGGTGTTAAGTCCCAGAATGTTGTCAAGAGTAGTGAAAGTTAGCTTTTTATTTGTACATCATTAGTTAACGTCACCTGCCTGAATTAATTGAATCTGATGGGTACATTCTTTCAAATTGATTACCTGCTGTTACTGTGACCGGATTTTCATTTTCAATGTTATGTGACTTCTTCCCAGGAGACAACCTCCGGCCGCCGGCGTGCGCAACATACATATCCCCCACTCCCTGTTTCATGCTGAAGACGAAGGTTCCGGTGCAGATAACATACAAGGTTTGATTCAGGGGCGGTTCTAGCATCAGACCTTTAGGGAGGCTCAGCCCCTAGAGCAGTAGCATAATTTCACTAAATGCCATGGTCAGGCAAGGGAGGGTGCAGGGGGATTGGTGGATTTTTTTTGTCAAATCAGTTGTGCAATAGTACATTTTGGTGAGTTGTTTCTATATAATTCACTTATGACATTTAGGTAACATTAATGAACAACTACAGTATTAACGAGACAACTACAGTATGTAAGTAGTAAACCTATTATTTTTTTTTATTCCAGTCGATCATAATGATCATGATCATATTACGGAGCGCTCACTGCGTTCAAGAGAGAGAGAGAGGGAGAGAAAGAGAGGCAGAGAGAGAGATAGAGGGAGAGACTCACATTTTCGTATATCCATGACATTACACACACTTCTGTAGTCCCTCCCGCCGTCCCTCTCTCTCTCTCTCTCTCTCTCTCTATCTATCTCTCTCCCTCTCTCTCCCTCCCTCTCCTCGCTAGTTCTCTGCCTGTCAAACGGCGTTTGAGGAAGTGTCAGGTTACACTATGCCTACGTCTCCGACCAGTGATGCCAGTAACGCGTTACTAAGTAACACGTTATTGTAATCTGATTACTTTTCCCCGAAAATAGTAATCTAACGCGTTAATCTTTAAAAGCCAGTAATCTGATTGCAGTTACTTGTCCAAGTGGCTGTGCATTACTATTTCGTTACTATCTCATCATAAATTCATAATGCAGGCGGAATGCAGTATTTTATTTCGTTTTCGACAGTCAAAAATACATTTTGAGCTGTTTTTCTTATTTTGGGAGTGACGTGGTGTGGCAGTGAAAGGGTTAAATACAAGAATGTGTCCCGCGGCGTGACTGGTCCCTCTGTCGGTGAGTGACTCTGCTTTGGTCCAATCACATTCCCCATACACAGTCTGCGAATCAGAGGCAGAGTAGGGCGGGTCTTCACAGCACGTCATGTGACATATGCGCCAATCGTGTGACAGCAGGGCTCCGTCGTCGGAGAATTCCACCCCAAAACGCTTGGCAAAATTTAAAGTGAAACCGCAAGATGACTTTTGCGGTTTCTGTTCAGAATTCCACCCCAAAACGCTCGTCTAAACGTAGCCTCAGTCACTACTTCACGGCGGAGGAAACAAAATACTGTCTACCGCTAAAAACAGCACATCCAATTGCATTGAAAGCATCTGGAATCACAACACTAGCCGACGCTTCGACTAGGTACAGGAGGGTTGATGGTGGCAGAGCAAAAGCTCTTATTTGCCAGATTTACAGTTAATTTACATGTTAAAGAGAGACTGATTGTATGTTTATAGAGAGACATTTATAAAAACAATTTAATAGTTACAGTTGATATAATTGAATAGTTCAGCCTGCATTTGTTAGATGTGATACACTGGTTTTGTAAAACCACTGGCTGGCTGCTCTAATGCTGTGAGCATCATAGACTGTTGCTTTACCATACTTGATGGTACAGAAGCTGAAGCACTAGTTTAACAATTTACGTTATGTGCAGAGAAACAAGTTAAAAACTATTTATGCACTTTCAATAAAGCGTTTAAAAAAAAAACTGTTGGGGGAACGACGACGACTTCCTAACCTAGTTACTTTCAAAGTAACTAAGTTACTCTGATAATCAAGTAACTAAGTTACTCTGATAATCAAGTAATCAGTAAAGTAACTTAGATTACTTTTTAAAGGAGTAATCAGTAATCAGTAATCAGATTACTTTTACAAGTAATCTGTGGCATCACTGTCTCCGACACACACGCAGTCAAGTTTGTGTATGTGTGTGTCCCCGACGAGGGAGAGAGATGGCGCGCACACACATTACACACACTTCTGCAGTCCCTCCCGCCGTCCCTCTCTCTCTCGCTATCTCTCTCTCCCTCTCCCTCTCGCTCGTTCTCTGCCTGTGAAAACCCGTTTGAGGAAGTGTCGGGTTACACTGCACTACAACCATAGAGGGGGCGTTACTGCAGATCAATGCTATGTCGACGTCACAGAAACCGTCAAATCGGAACAGTTTAGTTGAGTGAGGGAAGATCTCGTGAACTCGAGACTAGACTGATGAGTCAATATGGTAATTAGAGACACAGACCAATTGATACTAACCTGTATTACTATAAAACCATGCTAAACACAGAAAAAAGGCATTTATAATTAGAGATGTTCCGATACCATTTTTCCCTTTCCGATCCGATTCCGATACCTAAGCTTTGGGTATCGGCCGATACCGATATTTATCCGATACCAGTGCATAAAAAAAAATTTAAAAAGAAATTATATAATTTTTTTTTTTTTTTTCAGATACTGTTATACTGTTTTTTAGTAATAACTAGAACGTATAGTATTTATTCAACAACAGGTGATTGTATAGATTTGTATTAGTATCATTAATCAATGAGTATGGGCTGCAGCACTGCAGATATACCCTACTCCAATGATCCACACGGACATTAAACGGTGTTGCACTCGCTACTCAGTGGCTCTGCAGATATACCCTATTCAGTCTGTAAGCTAGTGGCAGATAGAACGTTCATGTTGTGATTTTTGATGCAAAATAAATATTCAACATTCTCTTTTGAAACTCCGCCTCAGACTCTTATCCTTTGGCACTTGCTGTACTTTGCTTGCAGGTCTGCAGCCATTATTGCTGGATTATGTGAATAGCACCAACTTTAGACACGGTAACGTTATCAAGCTAAGCTAACTGACCTAGCTCGTCTTCCCGAAATGACATTAAGATAACGTTAGTAATAGTCAGCTAACGCTAGTCCGTAGCTACTTAACTTAAATACAATTCACCGTGGGTGCATTATTGTTGATAGACGGTCACGGACAGTGTTAGGTCCTGGAGAAAGGACAGGCGATCATCTGATTTGATGTAACGTTAAAAGCGGATGTTGTTCCAACTAGCTATCTTTCCAGCTAATGCTATCATAACACCAGCCAAACACATCCCGATTCCCGTCCGAGCTCCCCGTCACACCGCACTGTCGGGGACAATGGAATTTAAGAAAGTGTATCTGCTGTTAAAATGACACAGCATCACACTTTAAAACATGTTCATTTTATAATCCTCACTCTCCGCAGGACTCGGCAGGAGATAAATTACATCATGGGATCGGAGGCTAGAATTTACGTGTACTCGCCGATACCGATACCAGCATTTTAGGCAGTATCGGCGGCATTTCCGATACCAGTATCGGTATCGGAACAACTCTATTTATAATGCATGTTCCCTTTAAATCAACTTTCCAGCCGCCTGTCAACTGTCAAATGATGTCAACTGTCAACCTGAATTAACATTCAGTATTCAATATGGTCTGATATTAACATTCAGTATTCAATATTGTCTGATTCAATATTAACATTCAGTATTCAAGTAGAACAGGTGGACAGTCACCTTTCCACAGCAAAACGGTAGGCAAGGCACCTTGGTTGAGAAATGCAGGTTTCAGTCTATGTGTTGTAGGATAGACAGTAGGGGTGGGGGAAAAAATCGATACGTAGTAGTATCGCGATACTTTCCGTGGCGATACTGTATCGATACAGGGACGCCAAGTATCGATATTTATATTTTTTTATTTTTTGTTTAAGGAAGTTGCATTGTTCATTTCAATACCTGCAATAGTACAATAGTCCACACACACACATGGAATATTACTGTAATACAAACAGTTCAGTTTGTCAGGTACATGCAACACAGATTACAGTGTTTATATATGTCTGCTTGAGAAAATACCATGTTCTGCAATACAAATTATTGAGAAGTGAGATGAACAGACTGAACTTTATTTTATTAGATAAAACATGTTGACAAAGTTTTACTTTGCAGTTGAAAAAAGGTAATAAATAAAATTTGAGCAAAGAAATTAAAAAAAAGTATTGCAATCTTTTCAGTGTATCGCGATATATTTAGTATCGTGACGCAAGTATCGCGATAGTATCGTATCGTGAGGTCTCTGGCGATTCCCACCCCTAATAGACAGTCTATCTATCCTGTCTCAAGATGCACAATGAGATCTTGAGAGAATTGTTGAATATATATAGAACACAAAATGTGTGTTCTATATCAACAATTCTAGAACATTTATTTCCCCATTCACAGAAGTAAAATAGAAAAGGATACATCCGTTAACATCCCACCTGCACCAGTTGAGAAAAAAAATACCACTACATCAAATTCACTCGCCAGACTGATTTCAGATTGAAACAAAATTATGAATGAGTTTCACATTCTTCCCTTCTTCCCCAAGGTACGCACCAAGCTCTGTCTCTCCATCTCGTCCTGCCATGTGTTACATTATATGTGACAAAAAAAAATCAAATGGTCCGCTATAAAACAACAAAAACAAAAACATTTCTTTAAATAAAAAGAATATTGCAGGAAAAAAACTTTTAAAGTCTAAAATATTTGTGCACTTGGGCACAAAAAGAAAACTCTGAAATGAAAAGCAAAGAAACATAAATAAAACAATCTAATTAAATAAACAAAAATAAACATCTCAAACTCAAAATAAAGAGAAAAGTTAAATAAAATTACCTCAACATGTGGAAAACTGTTACATTTTGAGAATGAGTTTTAACTGTGTATTGAGATTAGAGTTTCTGTGCGTTTTTAGAGGCAGTAAGCTTACTTTTCACCAAATTAGGCTTGGGCGGTATGACGGTATTACGGTATATCAGGGTATTTCGAGATCCCGCCGGTGACGTCACAGACTGTTATTACACTGACACTGAGTTGATTGTAGAGCACAGCACGCGCCAGCAGAGGGTTACGTGGCTATCGTTCTGGGAGCTAACATTGATACCTGGATGGTGCGGGCTAACTAGCTACCATTCCGGGAGCTAACGTTGATACCTGGATGGTGCGGGCTAACTAGCTACCGTTCCGGGAGCTAACGTTGATACCTGGATGGTGCGGGCTAACTAGCTACCGTTCCGGGAGCTAACGTTGATACCTGGATGGTGCTAACTAACTAGCTACCGTTCCGGGAGCTAACGTTGATACCTTGATGGTGCTAACTAACTAGCTACCGTTCCGGGAGCTAACGTTGATACCTGGATGGTGCGGGCTAACTAGCTACCGGGAGCTAACGTTGACACCTGGATGGTGCAGGCTAACTAGCTACCGTTCCGGGAGCTAACGTTGTTACCTGGATGGTGCTAACTAACTAGCTACCGTTCCGGGAGCTAACGTTGATACCTGGATGGTGCTAACTAACTAGCTACCGTTCCGGGAGCTAACGTTGATACCTACTAACTGGCTACCGTTCTGTGATTTGTTTACTTGGTAACACGGGTTGCTAAGGAATTTAGTTTCGAGGTTGAAGAAAGTGCACTTTTAGGTTGAAAGAACGGCCCTAATGTCAACGTGTTTCAATATAAGCGTTATGTATGGTAATAATGAGTATATTGTTAGCTCCGCCCCCCCCCCCGCTGATGAAAATGAAAGTCATACCGTCATATACCGTATACCGGGGTATTATGTCAGCATGGTATGACGGTATGAAAAAAATTATACCGCCCAAGCCTACACCAAATCTTCCTGATGTTGAGACCCGTGTCATTCTAGAGTGTTGTGCAGTGACCATGTCCATAGCCCGTTCTCTGGGTATCTCTTTAATCATGAGCTGAAAGTGGCCACCTGTCCGGGAGCTAACGGGTTAACCCCTTAAAACATACCATTCGTTTGCACCCTGTAGGAGTGTAGGGTGTAGCGGTTTACAAAAGTGTTCTAGGATCCAAGACATTGTTGCATCGACCTTGCATGCAGCAGTGGGTTTGTGCTAAAAAATCCATGTCACATGGTTTAAAAAAATCTCATAACTAGAAACAAGATTCATAGGTGAGCTGATGCC
Organism: Notolepis coatsorum; assembly: GCF_963971535.1. Lineage (NCBI taxonomy): Eukaryota > Metazoa > Chordata > Actinopteri > Aulopiformes > Paralepididae > Notolepis > Notolepis coatsorum. The sequence continues at coordinate 12,818,043 of NC_140176.1, forward strand.
CAAGAAAGATTTACACTTTTCCTTCACTCGTTTTTGCAGACAATGAGATAAGATCAGCGTTTTTCCATTATCGAAAGGCTAAATCTTAAGATGCTTTTTGAGTGACCTAGGGTCTCGACTGGCAATCACAAACTGAGATGGTAACTGGCATGCAACGGTTGATACTCCAGGTGGCCGGTTCTCTCAGGTAAAGAGCTAGGCTACGTCTAGGACATTACCTTGGGCAGAGGGCTGGTGCAAAGTTAAATCTAAGCGGCACTTCCGCATATATACACCCTTACAGTAAAATACAGACAAGCAAACACATCCACACACATTCAGTTCAACGGAATAGTCCACTATGGACAATGACAAAAAGATACAGCTGATAGACCACGGCTCCCACACATACAGTATGCTTATCAATGTCATGGGGAGACGAACAATTAGGATCAAGAGTCAGTGTATTCCCAGGCATATCCTACACAGTATCAAAACATTACTGAAAAGCATGCAATGTTGTCTGACCATTAAGAGATGCCTTAATGGCTGAATTTGATATGGATAGAAAATACTGTTCCCAAGATGGCCCTCCCCTTGAAACCTATGCAATCCATTTTAGGGGGAGCTACCTTAAAGCTAACCCTATACAAGGAGGCCTTAAGTCTTACCTACTCGTTTACCATTGCTTAACAATTGTCATCATTATGCTGTTTGCTTACCTTAGCAAGCCATTAACAGTACTAAAATCACTTAACAAAAAAACTACACCGTAAGATCGGTATAGTATTACTGAATGTCATTTAAGAGTGAGATTCCAAATGTCTTACAAAAAAATAAAAAGTGCATTTATATATATAATCGATGAGAACAAACTTTGAGCCCTTGCCGATGTCTTAGTGCCCCTTCGTGAAGACCAGTTTGTAAATACTCTTAGAAACAAAGCGGTAGCAGCAAACGGATTCTCGTTGTGTCTACAGTATTAGAGCTCCTGTTGGAGCGAGTGATTCTCCTAACAATGGGATATATAAGTAAAGCCCTGCACTCTATTGACCTACGGTGGATCTAAATACAACGCATAACCTCCATTTAACTAAAGGGGGACATATGGGTTGAAGTACGAATGGGTGGGCAGAAGCCAAAATCATAAAAAAAAAAGAAATAAAAGCTACCTGGCCGTCTAAAAACACACGTCTATACACGTGTGCCAGTCTACGTATTATGTGCACTGCCGTGGTCATTTTAAACTGTGGCTCCCTAGGCTGGTTCGGATAATTCCTTTATATATTTAAATATATATAAACCTATCTCCCTGTCCAATGCAATTACACAGATGGATGAGTTCCCCCAGTAACCCTCCCCATAGATGAACCCAACAGGCCTGTGTCCCGTGTGGAACCAGAGGCAGGGCGGGCTAGACGCCGTAGCAAGCCGACAGACGCTCCTTCAGCAGAGGGGGGAACTGCTCAGAGAACTGCTGCCAGTTCTCCTCCCCTACCTGGTCCTTGAAGCCATGTAGGATCTTATAAAACATGTCTCTCAGGTCATCCTTGGGATTGACCCAGGAAGCCACAGCATCGCAGAAGAAGATAAAGTCCTGCACCACTCCCCCAGGGTTGACTCCGATCATCATGCAGATTCCACGGAATGCAGAGTCCTTCTCCGCATTGTCTCCTATATTCCTCAACGACGTACACCATGGCCTGATGAACTGCTGAAGCTGTGGCGCAACCTCCCGAGGACAGACGTAACCCAGCCTGACGATCGTAATGGCCGTGTTCTCCAGCAGGATCTTGGGGGTGTCGGGTCTGTTTATGATCTCCACCAGGGGTGGGAGGACCAGACCCACGTACGGCTGCATCTCCGCCCCCATCTGCATGGCGATCTCTCCGATGGCCCAGGTGGCGTTGTTGCAGACCGAGATGAACTCAGGGTTCAGGTTGAGTCCCAGGATGAGCATGAACTCAGCGATGCAAGGCTTGACGTGGGGGAAGCAGGCCTTGGTGAGGTCACCCAGCAGAGCGAAGGAGCTTTGTCTCACCTCAGGCATGCTGTCCTGCATGCACTGGAAGAGCAGGGTCATGATGTTGGAGCGTGCCACCAGCTGCTCCACGCTGCCTCCCAGACCCTCAGCCAGGCCTCTCAGCAGGTCCAGAGCCATGATCATAAAGTCCTTGTCAGGGGCCTCGTACTGGTCTGGGTGCTGGTTGTACATCATGGCCTGGGCCAGTGTCTTCTGGACCAGGGTGACACAGCGCTGGTAGACTGGCTCACAGTAGGGCAGGAAGCCACTCTGCAGGGCTGTAGCTACTGACAACAGACACTCCAGCAGTGGGAAGAGATCCTTGTCTTCATCCTTCAACTCGTTCCACTTGGCGATGAGGGGAGGCATCAGCTTCTGGATGTACTCAGGCTGGTTGAGGTGGTGTCCCACCGAGTCAGCCAGGGTTCCTATGGTGTCGTACAGGATGAGCAGGTTCTTGTGCTGGTACTTCCCAAAGGCAAATACCAGCGTGTCCAGGATGAAGCTCAGGTAGGGAACCAGCTCCGTGCACGCCTCCTCCTCCAGGGTGGCAAACGCACTGCAGGCAGCTTCCTGGACCCTCTTGTTTCCATCCAGGATCCTCTTGAGCAGCTCCGTCACGAGGGGCTTGAGGTGGGAGTCGGGGGGCTGGCCGACCACCCAGTGGGCATAGCGGCTCAGCGTCCAGCAGGCGATAGAGCGCACTAGGGCCTTCTTGTCACACAGACACTGGATGAGGTGGGGGATGAGCTCAGGCAGGTAGCGCACCAGGCCCTGCGTACAGCCTTCAGCGATGGCCCCCAGCACCAGGATGCCCGACTCCTTGACGACCCAGTCTGGGTGGAAGAGCAGGCCTTTGAGCAGGGGCAGGAGGTGGGGCAGCAGGTCGACTCGAAACATGTTGGCCAGCACATCCAGAGCCGCCGCCGAACACTTCCGCAGGGTCCAGTCGGACAGCGTGTCGTCGTCATCGTCGATGTCCTCTCCCTCCTCGCCCTCGCGTTGGAGGGTGACCGCGCGCGACTTGTGGAAGCGAGGCTTGACGTCCTGCTCGCTGTCCGGCACCGACTCGTCCTCCTCCACATGACCCTTGAGGAGTACGATGTCGATCTCAGAATACTTCATCCCATTCACCAGGATAGGAGTGAGTTGCACCAGGTGTCCGGACAACACCACCTTACAGATGGGCTGCTCTGCCAGGCTCAGCCAGAACTCACAGGCCTCCAGAGCCACATTCTCGCCAGGGTCCTGGGTCCGCTGCAGCATGTACCGGACGATGCTGTGCATGTGTGGAATGAGGCGGTCGATGCGGACCTCCAGCAGCATGACCAGAGCCCTGCACACGTTCTTCCTCACTTCAGAGTCCTCATCTCTTGCCAGCGCTATCAGACTCTCTATGAAGGTGTCGATGTTATCCATCAGGGCCTGGGCTCTGCCTTTGATGAACTGGTTCACACAGGCTACGGCATGGGACCTGATCTTGGGGCTGCAGTGTTTGAAGAACTGGAGGAACTTGGGGATCATGACGTCGAGGGGTCTGTTCAGAGCATCGCTGTCCAGCAGCTCCGACGAGTCCTCGCAGATCTTCCGCAGCGCGCCGAACGATCCCTCGCAGGTGTCGCGGTCCTCCGAGTTGAGCAGGTCGCACAGCTGGGGAAGCAGCTCGGGCCACATCTGGAGCTCTCCCTGGGAGGCGATCGTCGTGATCAGTATGCCGATGGTGGCGCGGATGCGGGGCGAGGGGTCGCCGATGTTGTCGAGACATTCCCGCTTGATGAAGTCGGCCACAGTAGGGGGGAAGCTCTGGTAGTGGGCCTTCACGTTATTCTTCAGTATCAGTCCGCTCAAAGAACGAGTCAGCTCATCTTCAGTTTTCAGTCTTGTGAGAACGAAGATGAGATAGTGGTTGAAGTCATGGAACTGGTTGAGCTGTTCGAGTTGTTGTTGCACAGCTCTCTGGGTGGCTGTGTTGGGAGACTGGGAGTCCTTGAGGAGCTGGAGGACCTCCTGAAGTCCCTGTTCATCCGGCCGCCACTCCATCAATATTGATTTGTAGGGTGAATTTTCTCAACTTCTTTCTCCTAGAGAAAGTGATTAATCTGATTAAATGAGTGTTTTTTCTTTTATTAAATCAACTTTGCAGTATTCAGTATTCAATATTGTCTGATTCAATATTAACATTGAGTATTCAAGTAGAACAGCTAGCTAGCCGTTGTGGACACTCACCTTTCCACAGCTAAACGGTAGGCAAGGCACTTTGGTTGAGAAATGCAGGCTTCAATCTATGTTGTTTAGTCTATCTGTTCAGTACTGTTCAGTACTGTTTCAAGATGCACAATGAGAATTGTTGAATATATATAGAACACAAATGTTCTAGAATGTTTGATTATGACATCATACTGTGACATCACAAATGTTCTAGAATGTTCTATTATGACATCATACTGTGACATCACAAATGTTCTAGAATGTTTGATTATCATACTATGACATCACAAATGTTCTAGAATGTTCTATTATGACATCATACTGTGACATCACAAATGTTCTAGAATGGTTGATTATGACATCATACTGTGACATCACAAATGTTCTAGAATGTTCTATTATGACATCATACTGTGACATCACAAATGTTCTATTATGACATCATACTGTGACATCACAACGGAACATGTTTGAGTTCCATTTGAATAATATAAATAATATGTTTGGTAAGGCTGTCCCCGAAGCCTGTTTTTGGGATTCAAACTTTGTCAGGGTTCTTCGAACGGACGTTCGAACCTTCGTTTTAATTAAAAAAAAAAAAAAATTGTATAAATTCTTTTTTTTTCTTCTTTTTTATATCCTCAAACTAAATCCTCAATTTGAATAAAGTGATTAATCTGATTAAATTTGTATTTTTTCTTTTATTAAATCAACTTTCCAGCCCCCTGTCAACTGTCAAATGATGTCAACTGTCAACCTGAATTAACATTCAGTATTCAATATTGTCTGATTCAATATTAACATTCAGTATTCAAGTAGAACAGCTAGCTAGCCGTTGTGGACACTCACCTTTCCACAGCTAAATGGTAGGCAAGGCACCTTGGTTGAGAAATGCAGGCTTCAATCTATGTTGTTTAGTCCATTGGTTCCCAAAGTGGGGGTCGCGAGCCGCCGCAGGGGGGTCGCCAGATGATTTCCATTTTTTCTTTTTTTTTTCTTTTTTTTTTATGCAGTCAGGCCACTGAACTTAGAAGCAGGTCAGGCCAGTGTTTCTAGTTACAGCAGCGCAATAGTTAGATAACCTAGGTGGGGAACAACCAGGAGATCAATGCAACTCACACAAGTTGGAGAACTATCTCTCTCTCTCTCTTGCTCTCACACACACACAAAGGGAGCCGCATGTGATTGGTGGATTACTGTAAGCCCTTCTTTATGTGACCTACTGTAAGCCCTTCTTTATGTGTCCTACTGTAAGCCCTTCTTTATGTGACCTACTGTAAACCCTTCTCTGTGTGTCCTACTGTAAGCCCTTCTTTATGTGTCCTACTGTAAGCCCTTCTTTATGTGACCTACTGTAAACCCTTCTTTATGTGTCCTACTGTAAGCCCTTCTCTGTGTGTCCTACTGTAAACCCTTCTTTATGTGTCCTACTGTAAGCCCTTCTCTGTGTGTCCTACTGTAAACCCTTCTTTATGTGTCCTACTGTAAGCCCTTCTCTGTGTGTCCTACTGTAAACCCTTCTTTATGTGACCTACTGTAAGCCCTTCCCTGTAAGCCAGACGTTGCCCGTGGCAGCATTATGATCAGGTGACCGACCTGGTTTAATCAACAGCCAGCTAAATGGGGTTTCCCCCGCTGCCATTCAACCGGAAAAGTGAAGAAAAAGACACTGCTGTATTATTCACCCGGAGTCGCTTTCATGGATTTTTAAAGGGATAGTTCCGGGTTTTTTAAAACCACAACCCTATCTCTTGACCGGTCGATCGGTACGAGTCCTTCCTCTGCACAACAACAATCCATACTAAACTCCATTAGATAATTAGCTACACACCAAAATGCAAACGTCAGTGCGGGTGGAGCTCCTGTCGGTACGAGCTGACCGAGGCTCGTTGAGATCTACTCTCTGTGTGTGTGTGCACCGTGGAATAGATTTCACCAAGCCCCTCGGTCAGCGCGTGCAGACTTTGCATCGGAGCTACGGTGAGGAGCTGCTGAGACAGAACTCTTGTGATACGATTAAAAATAGGGTTAGGGTTCTAAAAACTACAGGACTATTCCTTTAACCCTTTCACTGCCACACTACCAACGGGTTAACCCTTTCACTGCCACACGACAACAGGGTTAACCCTTTCACAACCACACTACTACAGAAGGTTAACCCTTTCACTACCACACTACAGACGGTTAACCGTCTGTAGTGTGGTAGTAAAAAAAGGGTTAGCCTTCTGTAGTGTGGTAGTGAAAAGGGTTAATGCTTAAAAATCCAGGCACGGTTTCTCTCGGATGCCCACTCGCTTGTATAACGTATGAATAGTCGTCTGGAGCATGAATGAGAGTACAGTCAGTGCCGTGTTTTTTAGGATCCTGACCAGTGACCACCACACGCGCCGCCGCGCACGTCACGTGCACGTGAGAGCCGCGTACTGTACTGTACTTGTACACCCCGACTGGGCTTCACCACCTCTCTGTGCCGGCCCGGGCCAAGCTGTTCTCTGATACTAAACACCCAGGAATAGGGTGACATCACGTGAAGCCAGGCAGGCATTGGCGGCACAACGCCAGTTTGGTCCCGTTCCTCCCAGCAACCACCCCCCCCCACCCCCCCCCCCCCCCACACACACACACCCACCCCCTACGCACATTCCTTTGAAGTCATGTCACCCTCCTGGAAATAAATTCTTGACTGAAGCATGGCTCCGTACTTTTACAGCGCAGTCAGCTGCTCACGGCTCAGGCCGTCCTGGGAACCGCTATGTCCCCCCGTCCCCCACTGTGGTGGAGACAGTCAGTGTGTTGGGTGGGGGGGGGGGGGGGGGTTGGGACCATTACGACCCCCCCATAACGGCAGACGTGGCGGCACGGTCCCTCCTGTTTTTAGCCCCTGTGTGTGGAAGCGGTGGTGGGAGGTAGTGTGTCTGCCCTCTGGTCGTTTCACATCCAACACCAGCAAAACTCACTCTTGTTCCCCCCACGGCTCACCGGTGGAGAACGTTGTGGTGAATGACTAAAACCAAAGAGGAGGACACAGAATCCTGATATTAGGTTGAAATGTGGAAGTGTATCATTTTTCTTTTCTTTTTTTTCACATTCCCAGGCTATTGTGTGTCATATATTTGTCACAGGAGAGGGGGTGTGGGGTCTTCACAAATTGCTTGTCATTCACAAAGAATGAACAGGAAGCTATTATAGATTCCATTCAGCATGGTGTGATAGGTCTATGCAACTTAAACATCCCCTCCAGATGTATTTTCCTATATCTATATGTCTACTATGTTTATCTCACCATGGTCTGCATCAGAAAATCTGCGGTTTCTTGCTCGGATATAAGTGGTCAATGCTCAATATATAGTAGGTGATACGCTAGGACAGTGGTATGGTTTTGATACAATACGCCAGGGCAGTGGTATGGTTTTGATACAATACGCCAGGGCAGTGGTATGGTTTTGAAACAATACGCTAGGACAGTGGTATGGTTTTGAAACAATACGCTAGGGCAGTGGTATGGTTTTGAAACAATACGCCAGGGCAGTCGTATGGTTTTGATTAGTGATGCACGATATATCGGCCGCCGATATAATATCGGCCGATATGGCCGTTTTTTTACACATCGGTATCGGTCCGATATCAAGATAGGGCCGATATTAAAAAAAATATTAAAAATAAAATAAAATTATATTTTCTTTTTCTTTTTACATGTTTTGGCCTTAAATAGTTTCAAAATATCAGTCATTTCTGAAAATAAGTTACAAAAGTACAAAAATTCTGCGTTTTGGAAAATAGCTCTTTATTTGATTATCGTAAAAAAGTGTTTTCTATACAGAGATATCGACATCGGTAAATATCGGTATCGGCCAGAACAGCAATATTAATATCGGTTATCGGTATCGGCCACAATTTTCACATCGGTGCATCACTAGTTTTGATACAATACTCTAGCTAGGCTAGAAGGCGTTCACATTACCGCAGGCTGCCTGTGACCACAGAAGAAGAGCGATGTGTGCAGTGTGGCTGCCTGTGACCACAGAAGAAGAGCGATGTGTGCAGTGTTCTCATGAGCTATGAGCTTTCTGAGTGTACAGAAAAGCTCTCACTCTTCAGTCGAGAAAAAAAAGGCGCTCTGGTGACACGTTGTGCACAAAGAACAATCTGTATAGTCGTGCCTCCAAGAGAAGTTAACTATTAAACGATTTTGAGTGGAGGGGGGTCTTTAAAATGTCCTCCGAGAACAAATGGTAAACAGTAATTTCCCCCGTAGTACTTCATAATGTCATTAGGAACCACCGATTCTCCTTTAATCCTCCCGCCGTCTCCCTCAGTGATTTATTTAACAAGCCGCTGAAACGCGTGGGAACTCAGTAGGCCACCGTCGTCGCCAGTACTATACGGCGTCGACTTGTTTTGCACGCAGACGTTCCGATGTGCCTTTCCCCCTTTAGCGATACGCCCCGCATCCAGTGCTCTGGCGGGAGGACGAGCGCTGAGACGCGGGGTCTCCCTGTCTCCTCAAATCACACTGCGTCTCAGAAGACGTTGTCGATCCCGTTCATCAAAATCGCCCACAGCAAACAGAACGCTGAACGCTAATCTAAATGGTCGTGTGATTTGGACCGTGCCTGGGAAAATGTATGTATGTATGTTTTTTTTCTTTTTCTTTTTTTATGTGGCTTTAAAGGCCCAATCTGTGCTTTTCAGGATCTCTAAACGGAAAGATACTTTGCTGTGTTAATTAAACCATATTGTATTGGAATATAGATCTGATTTACTCCTGTGTTTATAGTGTGTTTATATATGGTTAACATCCACTAACCTTTTAGTCCTTGTATCAAGAGCTTGTAAACCTACAGAATGAAAACATGTCTCTCTCTTGGTGGGGCTGCCCATTTTGTTTACTTTTGAATCACTGAGTGATTGGGCCTTTGAAGGGGCACGTCACCAACAAACAATGCTGATTTATTTTGCACATAATCTCAGACACATCCAAGAACTCTAAACAGTTTTGCACACACATTCATTTTGTTTTTACAGTTATTGAGAGTAAATTAGTTTGAATATGACCAGCAGTAATGTCATCGGGGGGGCCATTGAATCTTTGTGTTGTGTTCATTTGAGCTCAATGCTCAAATGCAGAATTTCCTTTTTTGGTGAAGTGACCCTTTAAAGGACCAGTAGGCCTGGTTGGCCTTAACCTCTCCTCTAATCACAGGCCTAACGTCTGTTCTTCTCACTCCGTGAGAGACGAGGAATGAGAAAGTGATTCATAAGAGGAGCTGGACGTTATTTCATGAGTCCTAAGTGTCAAACGAGTAGGCGGTTTCTGGTAAGCGGCTTTCCCTCCAGCGAGGCCAGCGCTATTGTGAAGAGTCACATCAGCAGCAGCACTCTCTGACACCTCTCTCCTCCTCCCTTCTCTCTGTTTCACAGGGGGGGGTGGCGTGGAAGAAGACCCTCGCGCGGGTGTTCTGACACACACCTGAAGACGACATATTGGAAACGACACGAAGGCAGAGACGGTGTAGGGTTCCCGTTTGGATCCGTGTCCTCGCGCGCGGGGGGGGGGGGGGGGGGACGCGTGAATATTAAAGGCAACCAACTTGTGTTCAGCTTTTCGTTCAGCGTTTCTCTGATTGGCCACACGGCCAATCAATCAATCCACTAGCACACGCCCTTGCGGCGCGGCAGAAGCGCTGGTCGAACCAGCGGTGTTCTGTTGTGTGACTGTACTACAGCGGTGTTCTGTTGTGTGACTGTACTAAACTCTTCCACCACATGACCGACATTTGACATACGTACACCTCCTATCTATGTTGGGATTATGTTTGGTCATGACAAAACAATAAAAATCGCTACTGTTAGTAATGCTGCCACCACCCACTTCAATGACAGAGCTCTCATATTTGCGAATGCATAAACTATATCTTAAATTATGGCTGTAACTGAGGGGTACAATTCCCTGACTGTATTAATCAAGTATGGTATCATTAAACCACTACCGTCTTATGTACATTATACTGGCCATACCGTACACGAGTATATGATGATAACACCTCCACAATGATACGGTTTCCACACAAAGTTGTCTTTAAGTATTTATTACAGCAAAAGGTACATAATATACTTCTCTAATTACTTTGGATGCTCTTGTAAGGCAAAGGAATGTGCGTAGGCAAATCAATAATGAATGTCCATTCTCTGGTTACGCATGAGATAATAATACAACCTGAATATGAGGAATTATATCTAGGGGATACTGGTAGGGGGGTTCCACCGGTTGTAAGCCAGCAGGGGGAGGCAATGCTCTAATGCAAGGTCTGGTTCCACGGGGACTCTAATGCAAAGTCTGCTCGGGGAGGCGGTATTACTCCCTGTATCAGCGGACGAAAGGCAGCCGCTGTAATCCCAGTATGCGCGTTGCACAGGTGAAAGCCGGTCAGCCTCTCCAATAGAGACGGGTTCGAATGATGGTCCTCACGGTAGATCCCACAGCAGTGGGTGCAGACGATTCTCCTCCGCTCCAACAGCCTGGTCAAAGCAATAAGAATAATAATCCAGCCGGAGAGGGGCTCTGCAATCACCGGTGTAGATCCTCCGGTGCGCGGTGCTTCACACCAACCAAGTCGAACTTGACGTTATTCAACTAAGCTATGATACTTTACTATCCTATTCGCACGCGGCTATAAGTGCTCTATTTAGACACACAATTGCTCACTTCACTTGGTCTTTGACTCGTAATGAAGGCTTACTAGTAAGGAGCGAACGATACGTTGAACAAACGTATTAGGATAAAACAAGACTCTATTTTGGGGCAATACGGGCCCACTTCACCGCACGTTGCATAGTGGGTGAGGCTTCACTTGGGTAACTCGAACTCGAACTGAACGGACTGCGGACTGAACTGAACTACTTCTGTATTCGCCTGCGCCATATTTATATGTTGGGCGAACAAACTAGTACCAGCCCTATCTCTGTCTCGTAGTCCTGGGCAGAACCAGGCATGTTGAGACAAGCCTTGACGGTAGCTTTGAACTCGATTCTGGGGGTAAGACACTGGCGCTGGTGGAACGCTATCCAATAAGAGAACGAAATATTATGGTCTGTAGGCTACTAGGTTAAAGGGATATTCCGTGTATATGTACAAAGAATACACAAGGGATATCAAACGATATACAAATATTATGCAATATATATCAATCAATAAATACATATATTCGGTTTAATCTGACCCTTTGTAACAATGGCGATGTGTCTAATATGGCTGTCGCGAAGTCATTGATAAGCGACAGCCATATTAGACACATAGCCATAATTTAAGATATAGTTTATGCATTCGCAAAATATGAGAGCGCGCCGCTGTCATTGAAGGGCTCCTTGGATTTCATTTGGGACGTGGGACGACTGCGCTTGCCTGCGCGGGGGGGCGCGGCCAATCAGAGAAAAGCCGAACACAAGTTGGTTGCCTTTAATATTCACGCGGGGGGGACGCATGCAGGGACACTCACGTTCATTAGGATAAGGCTGTGTGGTCTTCTTCTTGCACAGTGTGTGTAGTTCCTCTTTCGTCTCGGAGAGGACAGCAGACCCACCACCCTGAAAGGGGTCCCTGGACAGTAGACCCACCACCCTGAAAGGGGTCCCTGGACAGTAGACCCACCACCCTGAAAGGGGCCCCTGGACAGTAGACCCACCACCCTGAAAAGGGCCCCTGCGGCCGGGAAGTGCCTTGTGTTACAACCGTCGCACTGTACATTTGAACCCTTTCACTGCCACACACTACCAAATTGACCACATGTGACTAGAATGTCATACAGACAGACATCGTATCTGAAAGGTTTTTTGCCATTGTGATATAGTAATACAGTATCTGAGGAATAATTCCTCCTCTTCTTATTAAAAAACCCTTCAGGAAAATAAGTGCACCTCATATGTTAACGCGGTGCTTTAGTCGGATTGTTCTTTTGTCTATTATATTATTGCTATATTTTGTAACTGAAGGAGTTCCTTCTCATAAACAATTTGTCATTAGTTGACACTTTTATCCAAAGAGACTTACAAATTGTGTACAACAAGTCGGCAGGAGGGGGTCACCCCTGGCAGCTGAGGGTAAGTGGTATTGTACAGTATGTATTGTGTGTGTAGCTTGATTTAAAAAACATTTACGAAAGTGCAGGTTTTTTTTGTACTGACCGAATTTATTTATTAGACTTGACAGATCAACAATATAAGGATCCTGTTCTAACAGTGTCATGTTTCTTGTGCTTTAATAGTGTCATGTATGTCTCTTGTCCCTGGTTCTGTCTTGGATGTGTATAAGTGCAGCTGTTTGCCGTATTCCTGCCTTAAATTGCCCCTTGCGGGACTAATAACGTTTTTTGAATTGAATTGAATTGAATTGCATTGAATTGAATTGAATTGAATTGAATTGTATTGTTTAAGTGGTATGGTATTTCGTAACATCTGGATGTGGTACAGCATCATGAAATCATCCCATCATTTTATTTGGAAAAGGGGTCATGCACGTTGCACTATAGGTCGTCAGAAAGCTGTTTGTCCGAGGTGTTGCTATATCTGGTTAAGGACTCTTCTGTGACTCTCAAACAGGAATGTTTTGTCTGAATAAATATTACACTTTGCATAATGCTTGTTGATTTTTTTCCCTTGCACATTCGCCTCAAACGCTGAAGCCAAATCCGGGTTTTAAATGGGTATTGTTGGAATACTGTTCAGTTCACGCAGTTGACGATTTCAGCAGAATTGTGTCGCTAGGGGAACAGTTTGAACCCTAGTTTACTTCCTGTTAGCTTTGATGTTAGCAAACAGTGTAACAGGAAATACACCTGGTTCCATTTAGAACGTTTATGTTGTCATGTTGAAGCTGTCTATACTCACTTGTTTTATGTGTGAAGCAATGTCCACTTCACTATTACACCATATTGTAATTACAACCTGAAAGACACAATCTGTGACAGTCATCTGACAAACCTCTGTTGAAACACTGTGGCCCCCACTACTGACTTTATCTATATAGTAAGCCCAGCACGTCAAACTTCTGCATTCAGGTGGGCATGCTTGTTATTATTAACTCATTCAGTTGGGCATGCTTTAACTCGTTCAGTTGGGCATGCTTGTTATTATTAACTCGTTCAGTTGGGCATGTTTGTTATTATTAACTCATTCAGTTGGGCATGTTTGTTATTATTAACTCATTCAGTTGGGCATGCTTATTATTAACTCATTCAGTTGGGCATGCTTGTTATTATTAACTCATTCAGTTGGGCATGCTTTAACTCGTTCAGTTGGGCATGCTTGTTATTATTAACTCGTTCAGTTGGGCATGTTTGTTATTATTAACTCATTCAGTTGGGCATGTTTGTTATTATTAACTCATTCAGTTGGGCATGCTTATTATTAACTCATTCAGTTGGGCATGCTTGTTATTATTAACTCATTCAGTTGGGCATGCTTGTTATTAACTCATTCAGTTGGGCATGCTTGTTATTATTAACTCATTCAGTTGGGCATGCTTGTTATTATTAACTCATTCAGTTGGGCATGCTTGTTATTATTAACTCATTCAGTTGGGCATGCTTGTTATTATTAACTCATTCAGTTGGGCATGCTTGTTATTATTAACTCATTCAGTTGGGCAAGCTTGTTATTATTAACTCATTCAGTTGGGCATGCTTGTTATTAACTCATTCAGTTGTGTTGCTTGTTATTAACTCATTCAGTTGGGCATGCTTGTTATTAACTCATTCAGTTGGGCGTGCTTGTTATTATCAACTCATTCAGTTGGGCATGCTTGTTATTAACTCATTCAGTTGGGCATGCTTGTTATTAACTCATTCAGTTGGGCATGCTTGTTATTATTAACTCATTCAGTTGGGCATGCTTGTTATTATTAACTAATTCAGTTGTGTTGCTTGTTATTAACTCATTCAGTTGTGTTGCTTGTTATTAACTCACTCAGTTGGGCATGCTTGTTATTAACTCACTCAGTTGGGCATGCTTGTTATTAACTCACTCAGTTGGGCATGCTTGTTATTAACTCACTCAGTTGGGCATGCTTGTTATTAACTCACTCAGTTGGGCATGCTTGTTATTAACTCACTCAGTTGGGCATGCTTGTTATTAACTCACTCAGTTGGGCAACGTCTATATCTTTATATATTATTGTAAAAATCCATACCTTTGAATACAATATACCTTCATATCCAGTACACCTTCATGTTCAATAGACCTCCCAGCCCTACATGGAACCGTGATGGTTTACCTTCATATTGAGAGAGAGAGAGAGAGAGAGAGAGAGAGAGAGAGAGGGAGAGAGAGAGAGGTTTAAACCAACATGGCTCACCTCATTAGGAGGAAAGTCTCACTCCTCTCCTCTGAAGTGCAGGAATGAAGGGCTCTCTCTCCGTCGCCTCCCACGCAAAGTTGTTGGGACTTTAGGTAATAAGTCAACTGGGATGCCCACCCAGTAACCAAGAAACCAAAGGAGAAAATGGGCATCCTGGACAACCTGACACCAGAGGTCAGTGAGGGATGACTGACTTTCCCACCGTCGTCCCTGTGTCGTCGCTCCACTCCGCACCGGAGGCAGTCACAGATGGTTTAACACGCAAACACACATTCCAAGACAAGCTGCCACACAGAACTCACATGTACAGTGATATGTGAACACACGCACACGCACACACACAAAACAGATTCACTTGAAATGCACCCTTTTCCTGGGTTAATTTGTTACAATGGTATTCGGTTTGGTTTACAAGGGGTTTTCGCAACCTCGGGAAACCTCTCGGCTTTGCTGTCGTTACACAGTAGATTGTAGTTGCTCTGGATTTTATTACATTTTTAATTAGTTATCATACACCACTACCTGCCACAGGTTTAGTTGAATTAGTTCAGCTCTCTAGCAGTGGAAGGTTCTCGGATTAGTAATTGAGCTTCTAATTCGCTTGAACTTTCCTTAAAACAAAGGAACACACCAACATCATGGGACGTCTGGAGACGTCTTCTCCAGAGTCGGACAAGAAGATAGATACCAATTTCCTCTCTGTGCGTTCAGTAGAAAGCTATCCGGCTGCAAGCTAGCCGTGTTTAGCACAAATTTATGGAAGCGGATACAAACTTCTAGTCTAGCTTAAAACTCAAGGAGAGGTGTTTGGATCAGCTAGGCTAGTTGATCCATATCCGCTTTCACTCATTTGTGCTAAGCTAGGCTATAGCTAGCAGCAGGATAGCTTTCTACTCACTTTAAACAGTCCTTATAGACACACCATTAGATATGTACAATGAATGGACCATGTTCTACTAACCTTAATAAATACATATACACATATAAATCTGTACCATCTTAAAAAAGGACGCAGTTTGAGAGACATATAGGAATAACGACCTAATCTCATTAGAAATTGTCATAATATCACATCACACAAATTTGATTGACCAAATATTTTATTTATCTTTGATACCAGCTCTTCTGTCCAAGGTAAATTAACCTGTATGCTGACGTTTAGTAATAATGAGTTACATGATTAACCGACATTATGAGTAGGACATATGGATATGAGAATAAATGTCTCCCAAGCTTTGCTAATTTAAGATTATTGTTGCCTGTTTCTTCATTTTCAAAAAGAAAGGAGGAAAAAGAGCACATGATACAGAATAACTATCAAGGCTGGTTGGTTCTCATCCCTTATCTCTGTGATATCATTCATAAAGGCTGGCTGGTTCTCATCCCTTATCTCTAACAAATCGTCCGGATCATGTCAAGATACTTTCCAGGGTGATTTAGCTCACTTGCATTATGTTAGGAACAGGTGTGAGGCTCACTGAAATCGACATTGTGTGCACTGTGTGGACTCAATTTCAGTGAGCAGTCAGCTTGTACAGACAGGAGCTCGACCCCATTAACTTTGCATTGATTTGTGGCTAACTATCCGGAGCTAGTATGAGGAACAGCATGGATTGTGCTGAGAAAGGACTCCGACGAATAACATCATCATTGGTAAGTAAGAAATAGGGCTAGGGTTCCAAAAATCTGAACTATCCCTCTAATATGGTAAATCCTCTTCTATTACATAATGCTGTGCAATTACATATTGTAAAAGTCAGAGAAGATAAAACCATCTGAACCATTTTCTTTTCAGATTATGTATTTTACATAATAGTGTTTGTAGCTCATTCAATCAGATTATGTGTTTTAGTTACGTGGTGTTTGTAGCTCATTCAATCAGATTATGTGTTTTTAGTTGCGTGGTGTTTGTAGCTCATTCAATCAGATTATGTGTTTTTAGTTGCGTGGTGTTTGTAGCTCATTCTGAGTGGAATCGAACCCTCCTATTTTAGCATTTGGGTCCAAATAAGAGCATGAGCCCGAATAATCCAGATCACCTGCCCCATGGATATTATAGTATTTTAACTGTATGTCCTATAGCCCGTCTAAACGGTGTAAAGCCGCTCCCCTCAGTCTGACCTTACAGAGCCCAGGTCATGCCCTCTCGCCTTTTGATGTGGCTGGTGTGTTTGTTCACCAGCGCCAGCAGGCTGCTCTCTCCCATTCAACAGTGTTCCAGCGGCTAAGTCCCTCACCCTGGCTTGGCAGCGCCACCATTGTTTGCCTTTTGCTTTTGCTTTTGCTTTTGCTTTTTTTTTTTTTTTTTTTTTTTTTACACTAGGAGGTTTCATTTCAAACCTTTATTTACACTCGAAGGGCAACCAAGGTTTCCCTCGTTTACAGTCACGTCGAGTTTACACACAGAGACGAGCGTGTCATAAATACGGTGTAGAAATCACAAGGCGAGGGTAGACAAGAGCAAGGATAGCAAATCAATGAAAACACATACAACTTGATCGACGATGGTTAGTGATCAATGGGGACGAATCTCAATCTTTGCGGACTGTTGGAGTTCATTCCATGAGCTAGGTGCAACATAATATAATGCAGATTTACCCTGTTCCTAGCAAACTTGGGGGACCTCAAGGACCAGCCAGTCACTAGAACGGGTTCCGTAGGTTCCAAGTTAACATTCCATTCCAACAATGATGTGATATAAGGTGGTAGCTTACTAGTAAGGGCCTTAAAAGTGAACAAATACCAGGGTGTGTTGCGCCTGTTTGTCAGAGAGGGCCCGGCCAACCAACCTTCTCATAAAGGACACAGTGATGAGTGTCGTATCCATCACCAGTAATGAATCTGAGGGTTCTATAGATTACATCACCATAGTCCAAGACTGATAAGAAAACTACTTTGACAACTCTCTTCGTGCTAATCAAAGGAAATCTGGTTCTGTTTGAAGCATGCAGTCTCAATCACACCATAGAGCAACGGTCTTGGCTTCAGGATTCATTCTGACCTGACTGTAAGAAGCACGGTCCTGACTACAGGATTCATTCTGACTGTAAGAAGCACGGTCCTGACTACAGGATTCATTCTGACTGTAAGAAGCACGGTCCTGACTACAGGATTCATTCTGACTGTAAGAAGCACGGTCCTGACTTCAGGATTCATTCTGACTGTAAGAAGCACGGTCCTGACTACAGGATTCATTCTGACTGTAAGAAGCACGGTCCTGACTTCAGGATTCATTCTGACTGTAAGAAGCACGGTCCTGACTTCAGGATTCATTCTGACTGTAAGAAGCACGGTCCTGACTACAGGATTCATTCTGACTGTAAGAAGCACGGTCCTGACTTCAGGATTCATTCTGACTGTAAGAAGCACGGTCCTGACTACAGGATTCATTCTGACTGTAAGAAGCACGGTCCTGACTACAGGATTCATTCTGACTGTAAGAAGCACGGTCCTGACTTCAGGATTCATTCTGACTGTAAGAAGCACGGTCCTGACTACAGGATTCATTCTGACTGTAAGAAGCACGGTCCTGACTTCAGGATTCATTCTGACTGTAAGAAGCACGGTCCTGACTACAGGATTCATTCTGACTGTAAGAAGCACGGTCCTGACTACAGGATTCATTCTGACTGTAAGAAGCACGGTCCTGACTTCAGGATTCATTCTGACTGTAAGAAGCACGGTCCTGACTACAGGATTCATTCTGACTGTAAGAAGCACGGTCCTGACTACAGGATTCATTCTGACTGTAAGCAGCACGGTCCTCCTGACTACAGGATTCATTCTGACTGTAAGAAGCACGGTCCTGACTTCAGGATTCATTCTGACTGTAAGAAGCACGGTCCTGACTACAGGATTCATTCTGACTGTAAGAAGCACGGTCCTGACTACAGGATTCATTCTGACTGTAAGAAGCACGGTCCTGACTACAGGATTCATTCTGACTGTAAGAAGCACGGTCCTGACTTCAGGATTCATTCTGACTGTAAGAAGCACGGTCCTGACTACAGGATTCATTCTGACTGTAAGAAGCACGGTCCTGACTACAGGATTCATTCTGACTGTAAGAAGCACGGTCCTGACTACAGGATTCATTCTGACTGTAAGAATCACGGTCCTGACTTCAGGATTCATTCTGACTGTAAGAAGCACGGTCCTGACTTCAGGATTCATTCTGACTGTAAGAAGCACGGTCCTGACTTCAGGATTCATTCTGACTGTAAGAAGCACGGTCCTGACTTCAGGATTCATTCTGACTGTAAGAAGCACGGTCCTGACTACAGGATTCATTCTGACTGTAAGAAGCACGGTCCTGACTTCAGGATTCATTCTGACTGTAAGAAGCACGGTCCTGACTACAGGATTCATTCTGACTGTAAGAAGCACGGTCCTGACTACAGGATTCATTCTGACTGTAAGAAGCACGGTCCTGACTTCAGGATTCATTCTGACTGTAAGAAGCACGGTCCTGACTACAGGATTCATTCTGACTGTAAGCAGCACGGTCCTCCTGACTACAGGATTCATTCTGACTGTAAGAAGCACGGTCCTGACTTCAGGATTCATTCTGACTGTAAGAAGCACGGTCCTGACTTCAGGATTCATTCTGACTGTAAGAAGCACGGTCCTGACTTCAGGATTCATTCTGACTGTAAGAAGCACGGTCCTGACTACAGGATTCATTCTGACTGTAAGAATCACGGTCCTGACTTCAGGATTCATTCTGACTGTAAGAAGCACGGTCCTGACTTCAGGATTCATTCTGACTGTAAGAAGCACGGTCCTGACTTCAGGATTCATTCTGACTGTAAGCAGCACGGTCCTGACTTCAGGATTCATTCTGACTGTAAGAAGCACGGTCCTGACTACAGGATTCATTCTGACTGTAAGAAGCACGGTCCTGACTACAGGATTCATTCTGACTGTAAGAAGCACGGTCCTGACTTCAGGATTCATTCTGACTGTAAGAAGCACGGTCCTGACTACAGGATTCATTCTGACTGTAAGAAGCACGGTCCTGACCTCAGGATTCATTCTGACTGTAAGAAGCACGGTCCTGACTTCAGGATTCATTCTGACTGTAAGAAGCACGGTCCTGACTTCAGGATTCATTCTGACTGTAAGAAGCACGGTCCTGACTACAGGATTCATTCTGACTGTAAGAAGCACGGTCCTGACTACAGGATTCATTCTGACTGTAAGAAGCACGGTCCTGACTACAGGATTCATTCTGACTGTAAGAAGCACGGTCCTGACTTCAGGATTCATTCTGACTGTAAAAAGCACGGTCCTGACTACAGGATTCATTCTGACTGTAAGAAGCACGGTCCTGACTACAGGATTCATTCTGACTGTAAGAAGCACGGTCCTGACTACAGGATTCATTCTGACTGTAAGAATCACGGTCCTGACTTCAGGATTCATTCTGACTGTAAGAAGCACGGTCCTGACTACAGGATTCATTCTGACTGTAAGAAGCACGGTCCTGACTTCAGGATTCATTCTGACTGTAAGAAGCACGGTCCTGACTACAGGATTCATTCTGACTGTAAAAAGCACGGTCCTGACTACAGGATTCATTCTGACTGTAAGAAGCACGGTCCTGACTACAGGATTCATTCTGACTGTAAGAAGCACGGTCCTGACTTCAGGATTCATTCTGACTGTAAGAATCACGGTCCTGCCTTCAGGATTCATTCTGACTGTAAGAATCACGGTCCTGACTTTAGGATTCATTCTGACTGTAAGAATCACGGTCCTGACTTTAGGATTCATTCTGACTGTAAGAAGCACGGTCCTGACTTCAGGATTCATTCTGACTGTAAGGCTATGGTTAGACTAGTGTATTCCTGGCGTTTTTTTATACGTTTTTGACGACGTTTCATGTCCTATCTACACAGAAACGCGTTTTTTGGCGTTTTTTTGTGGATACGGCTGAAACGCAAAATTGTGTTTGCGTTTGGAGATACGCAAAAAAACGAGTCGACAAACAGCGTGTAGTCAGCACGCTAGCCGTTGTTGCGAAAACGCCCATGCGCAGTAGATACCATCTGCGTGCCCTTCCGGTGACAGCAGAGTGTGTGTGTGTGTGTGTTTGGGACAGAGCTCCGTGTCCCAAATAGCTTCAGCTACCATGTGTTGTCAAGTTATTGTTATAAGGACCCCAGTCCAAGCTACAACAGTCTGCATTCCCTTAACAATTGTTTGTATTGAGCCGTATTGTATTGTACCCATATGCAATATGTTAAATAAAGTTTACATCCATTCATTCTGCTAGCATTACCGATGGCATGAGCAGCTGGCTAACGTGAGCTATCAGGATTCAGACCCTGTTAGCTCAGAGTTCCTCTTTCAACTTAAGAAGCATTAAACAAAATGGCCCAGTCATCTATTCACCTTTGTTTAATACACACAGCGTTGTCTCTAATGTTATCTAACTACTGATAGCTCGCGATATCATCAGTTTTGATGCTGGCTAAGTAGCGTGAGCTAACGTTAGCTTCTAGCCACAATGCTATATTGTTATAATGGCATACTCCATTGACGTTAGCATGCAGCTAACAATGCTACAATGCTACCGATCGTTTTTTAGCCTAAACTATCCGCTCTTGGTGGTCACTTGTGTTGATGTTAGTTTTGTTTCATCAACAAATGACAGGCAGAACACACAGTGAATGTATCCGTTTTGTTTATTGCACTTTTATTAGGCTTTGCTGAAAAAAGAATTGCTGCATTGAGCAAGATGGTGGCGCGGCATAGGCGCCTGCCTTATTGACATTTTGCTGGAGCTTCCAGGAAGTGTATTGGCACATTCGTTCTGATTGGTTGAAATTGCCTTCATGTTTGCCACCTACTGCCACCTACTGCTTTGGCAGTGTACTACATCAGTGTGCTCTGGTGACAAAAACGAAAAAAAAACGAAAGTGTGACTCGAGGCGCATGACGTCGCGGCGATACGCGGCGATGCGTATAAGAAAACAATACGAAGATGATACGAAAGGTGTAACCTCAGCCTAAGAAGCACGGTCCTGACTTCAGGATTCATTCTGACTGTAAGAAGCACGGTCCTGACTTCAGGATTCATTCTGACTGTAAGAAGCACGGTCCTGACTACAGGATTCATTCTGACTGTCAGAAGCACGGTCCTGACTACAGGATTCATTCTGACTGTAAGAAGCACGGTCCTGACTACAGGATTCATTCTGACTGTAAGAAGCACGGTCCTGACTACAGGATTCATTCTGACTGTAAGAAGCACGGTCCTGACTACAGGATTCATTCTGATTGTAAGAAGCAGGTGCGACACTGCTGACCTGAAACCACAGGGAATTAATCATATTTACAGTTTTTATGACATGATGATAATTCAACTAGAATAAAATAGTATTTACAGTTGTTATGGCATGATGATAAATCAACTAGAATACAATAATATTTACAGTATTTATGACATGATGGTAAATCAACTAGAATACAATAATATTTACAGTTTTTATGACACGATGATAAGTCAACTAGAATAAAATCATATTTACAGTATTTATGACATGATGGTAAGTCAACTATAATACAATAGAGGAAATGAAGCTGGAACATAAAGAGACAATAAACAATAGTGGACACGTAGCTGGAACATAAAGAGACAATAGAAACAATAGAGGAAATGTAGCTGGAACATAAAGAGACACTAGAGGACATGTAGCAGGAACATAAAGAGACAATAGAAACAATAGAGGACATGTAGCAGGAACATAAAGAGACAATAGAAACAATAGAGGAAATATAGCTGGAACATAAAGAGACAATAGAAACAACATAGGACATGTATCTGGATCATAAAGAGACAATAGAGGACATGTATCTGGAACATAAAGAGACACTAGAGGACATGTAGCTGGAACATAAAGAGACAATAGAAACAATAGAGGACATTTAGCTGGAACATAAAGAGACAATAGAAACAATAGAGGACATTAGAAACAATAGAGGACATTTAGCTGGAACACAGAGACAATAGAAACAATAGAGGACATGTAGCTGGAACATAAAGAGACAATAGAAACAATAGATGACATTTATCTGGAACATAAAGAGACAATAGAAACAATAGAGGACATGTAGCTGGAACATAAAGAGACAATAGAAACAATAGAGGACATGTAGCAGGAACATAAAGAGACAATAGAAACAATAGAGGACATGTAGCAGGAACATAAAGAGACAATAGAAACAATAGAGGACAGCACTGCTGTGGCTAATGGGGATCCAAATAAACTTAAACTACCAGTTTTAATTTTTTTTACCATAATGATCACACTCACTGCCATGTACTCTGCAGAAAGGAGATCAGGAACCAAGACCGTGCTCAAGTCCCGCCCTTCTTGACAACCTCGATTCTACGCACCATAAATGGAAGAGAACTTCATTCACAAATTTGCACTCTGTAAACCCATGACCGTGCCACCAGGGAGACGGTCTGTGCTGTCAAGACTAGCAGATGACTTGCAACTCATCCCAGCGAGAGCACTCTGGTGGAAGTGACATGCATGCATATAGCCCGGTAGTGTGCAATCATGTAGAAGATTAAACAGTAAATCAATCCCAACAGGTGATATGTAGGTGGAATATAAAACAAGGTCATGGATTTTTCGAATGCATGCATTCTCTTAAACTTCATTGGACAAAAACAAAACATACATAATTGACTTCTCTACCTATTAGCTGTTTGCCTAGGATTTGTAGAGCATTGGTTCTCAAACCTGTTCATGTTTGATTCTTCAAACTTTTTTTTTCTTTCTGTAAACCACATAAAAGACCCCTAGGGGTCCGTGAACCCCACTTTGGTTCTGAGTGCACTAGGTCTGGTTCTAACTGGACTAAGTCTGGTTCTGAGTGGACTAGGTCTGGTTCTAACTGGACTAGGTCTGGTTCTAACTGGACTAGGTCTGGTTCTAACTGGACTAGGTCTGGTTCTAACTGGACTAGGTCTGGTTCTGAGTGGACTAGGTCTGGTTCTAACTGGACTAAGTCTGGTTCTGAGTGGACTAGGTCTGGTTCTGACTGGACTAGGTATGGTTCTAACTGGACTAGGTCTGGTTCTAACTGGACTAGGGCTGGTTCTAACTGGACTAGGTCTGGTTCTGAGTGGACTAGGTCTGGTTCTGAGTGGACTAGGTCTGGTTCTAACTGGACTAGGTCTGGTTCTAACTGGACTAGGTCTGGTTCTAACTGGACTAGGTCTGGTTCTAACTGGACTAGGTCTGGTTCTGGTTCTAACTGGACTAGGTCTGGTTCTGAGTGGACTAGGTCTGGTTCTAACTGGACTAGGTCTGGTTCTAACTGGACTAGGTCTGGTTCTGAGTGGACTAGGTCTGGTTCTAACTGCAATAGGTCTGGTTCTAACTGGACTAGGTCTGGTTCTAATTGGACTAGGTCTGGTTCTGAGTGGACTAGGTCTGGTTCTAACTCGACTAGGTCTGGTTCTACCTGGACTAGGTCTGGTTCTAACTGGACTAGGTCTGGTTCTGAGTGGACTAGGTCTGGTTTTAACTGGACTAGGTCTGGTTCTAACTGGACTAGGTCTGGTTCTAACTGGACTAGGTCTGGTTCTAACTGGACTAGGTCTGGTTATAACTGGACTAGGTCTGGTTCTGAGTGGACTAGGTCTGGTTCTGAGTGGACTAGGTCTGGTTCTGAGTGGACTAGGTCTGGTTCTAACTGGACTAGGTCTGGTTCTGAGTGGACTAGGTCTGGTTCTAACTGGACTAGGTCTGGTTCTAACTGGACTAGGTCTGGTTCTAACTGGACTAGGTCTGGTTCTGACTGGACTAGGTCTGGTTCTAACTGGACTAGGTCTGGTTCTAACTGGACTAGGTCTGGTTCTAACTGGACTAGGTCTGGTTCTGAGTGGACTAGGTCTGGTTCTAACTGGACTAGGTCTGGTTCTAACTGGACTAGGTCTGGTTCTGAGTGGACTAGGTCTGGTTCTAACTGCACTAGGTCTGGTTCTAACTGGACTAGGTCTGGTTCTAACTGGACTAGGTCTGGTTCTGAGTGGACTAGGTCTGGTTCTAACTGGACTAGGTCTGGTTCTACCTGGACTAGGTCTGGTTCTAACTGGACTAGGTCTGGTTCTGAGTGGACTAGGTCTGGTTTTAACGGGACTAGGTCTGGTTCTAACTGGACTAGGTCTGGTTCTGAGTGGACTAGGTCTGGTTCTGAGTGGACTAGGTCTGGTTCTAACTGGACTAGGTCTGGTTCTAACTGGACTAGGTCTGGTTCTAACTGGACTAGGTCTGGTTCTGAGTGGACTAGGTCTGGTTCTAACTGGACTAGGTCTGGTTCTGAGTGGACTAGGTCTGGTTCTGAGTGGACTAGGTCTGGTTCTAACTGGACTAGGTCTGGTTCTAACTGGACTAGGTCTGGTTCTAACTGGACTAGGTCTGGTTCTAACTGGACTAGGTCTGGTTCTGAGTGGACTAGGTCTGGTTCTAACTGGACTAGGTCTGGTTCTAACTGGACTAGGTCTGGTTCTGAGTGGACTAGGTCTGGTTCTAACTGGACTAGGTCTGGTTCTGAGTGCACTAGGTCTCGTTCTAACTGGACTAGGTCTGGTTCTAACTGGACTAGGTCTGGTTCTGAGTGGACTAGGTCTGGTTCTGAGTGCACTAGGTCTGGTTCTAACTGGACTAGGTCTGGTTCTAACTGGACCAGGTCTTGTTCTGACTGGACTAGGTCTGGTTCTAACTGGACTAGGTCTGGTTCTAACTGGACTAGGTCTGGTTCTGACTGGACTAGGTCTGGTTCTAACTGGACTAGGTCTGGTTCTAACTGGACTAGGTCTGGTTCTAACTGGACTAGGTCTGGTTCTGAGTAGACTAGGTCTGGTTCTAACTGGACTAGGTCTGGTTCTAACTGGACTAGGTCTGGTTCTAACTGGACTAGGTCTGGTTCTAACTGGACTAGGTCTGGTTCTAACTGGACTAGGTCTGGTTCTAACTGGACTAAGTCTGGTTCTAACTGGACTAGGTCTGGTTCTAACTGGACTAGGTCTGGTTCTGAGTGGACTAGGTCTGGTTCTAACTGGACTAGGTCTGGTTCTAACTGGACTAGGTCTGGTTCTAACTGGACTAGGTCTGGTTCTAACTGGACTAGGTCTGGTTCTGAGTGCACTAGGTCTGGTTCTAACTGGACTAGGTCTGGTTATAACTGGACTAGGTCTGGTTCTGAGTGGACTAGGTCTGGTTCTGAGTGGACTAGGTCTGGTTCTGAGTGGACTAGGTCTGGTTCTAACTGGACTAGGTCTGGTTCTAACTGGACTAGGTCTGGTTCTGACTGGACTAGGTCTGGTTCTGAGTGGACTAGGTCTGGTTCTAACTGGACTAGGTCTGGTTCTAACTGGACTAGGTCTGGTTCTAACTGGACTAAGTCTGGTTCTGAGTGGACTAGATCTGGTTCTAACTGGACTAGGTCTGGTTCTAACTGGACTAGGTCTGGTTCTGACTGGACTAGGTCTGGTTCTAACTGGACTACGTCTGGTTCTAACTGGACTAGGTCTGGTTCTGAGTGCACTAGGTCTGGTTCTAACTGGACTAGGTCTGGTTCTAACTGGACTAAGTCTGGTTCTGAGTGGACTAGGTCTGGTTCTAACTGGACTAGGTCTGGTTCTGACTGGACTAGGTCTGGTTCTAACTGGACTAGGTCTGGTTCTAACTGGACTAGGTCTGGTTCTGAGTGGACTAGGTCTGGTTCTAACTGGACTAGGTCTGGTTCTGAGTGCACTAGGTCTGGTTCTAACTGGACTAGGTCTGGTTCTAACTGGACTAGGTCTGGTTCTGAGTGGACTAGGTCTGGTTCTAACTGGACTAGGTCTGGTTCTAAGTGCACTAGGTCTGGTTCTGACTGGACTAGGTCTGGTTCTAACTGGACTAGGTCTGGTTCTGAGTGGACTAGGTCTGGTTCTAACTGGACTAGGTCTGGTTCTAACTGGACTAGGTCTGGTTCTAACTGGACTAGGTCTGGTTCTGACTGGACTAGGTCTGGTTCTGAGTGGACTAGGTCTGGTTCTAACTGGACTAGGTCTGGTTCTAACTGGACTAGGTCTGGTTCTGAGTGGACTAGGTCTGGTTCTGAGTGGACTAGTCCTGGTTCTAACTGGACTAGGTCTGGTTCTAACTGGACTAGGTCTGGTTCTGAGTGGACTAGGTCTGGTTCTAAATGCACTAGGTCTGGTTCTAACTGGACTAGGTCTGGTTCTAACTGGACTAGGTCTGGTTCTGAGTGGACTAGGTCTGGTTCTAACTGGACTAGGTCTGGTTCTGAGTGGACTAGGTCTGGTTCTGACTGGACTAGGTCTGGTTCTAACTGGACTAGGTCTGGTTCTGAGTGGACTAGGTCTGGTTCTGAGTGGACTAGGTCTGGTTCTAACTGGACTAGGTCTGGTTCTAACTGGACTAGGTCTGGTTCTAACTGGACTAGGTCTGGTTCTGAGTGGACTAGGTCTGGTTCTAACTGCACTAGGTCTGGTTCTAACTGGACTAGGTCTGGTTCTAACTGGACTAGGTCTGGTTCTAACTGGACTAGGTCTGGTTCTAACTGGACTAGGTCTGGTTCTAACTGGACTAGGTCTGGTTCTGAGTGGACTAGGTCTGGTTCTAACTGGACTAGGTCTGGTTCTAACTGGACTAGGTCTGGTTCTAACTGGACTAGGTCTGGTTCTAACTGGACTAGGTCTGGTTCTGAGTGGACTAGGTCTGGTTCTAACTGGACTAGGTCTGGTTCTAACTGGACTAGGTCTGGTTATAACTGGACTAGGTCTGGTTCTAACTGGACTAAGTCTGGTTCTGAGTGGACTAGGTCTGGTTCTGAGTGGACTAGGTCTGGTTCTAACTGGACTAGGTCTGGTTCTAACTGGACTAGGTCTGGTTCTAACTGGACTAGGTCTGGTTCTAACTGGACTAGGTCTGGTTCTAACTGCACTAGGTCTGGTTCTGAGTGGACTAGGTCTGGTTCTAACTGGACTAGGTCTGGTTCTAACTGGACTAAGTCTGGTTCTGAGTGGACTAGGTCTGGTTCTGAGTGGACTAGGTCTGGTTCTAACTGGACTAGGTCTGGTTCTAACTGGACTAAGTCTGGTTCTAACTGGACTAAGTCTGGTTCTGAGTGGACTAGGTCTGGTTCTGACTGGACTAGGTCTGGTTCTAACTGGACTAGGTCTGGTTCTAACTGGACTAGGTCTGGTTCTGAGTGGACTAGGTCTGGTTCTAACTGGACTAGGTCTGGTTCTAACTGGACTAGGTCTGGTTCTGAGTGGACTAGGTCTGGTTCTAACTGGACTAGGTCTGGTTCTAACTGGACTAGGTCTGGTTCTAACTGGACTAGGTCTGGTTCTGAGTGGACTAGGTCTGGTTCTAACTGGACTAGGTCTGGTTCTAACTGGACTAGGTCTGGTTCTGAGTGGACTAGGTCTGGTTCTAACTGCACTAGGTCTGGTTCTAACTGGACTAGGTCTGGTTCTAACTGGACTAGGTCTGGTTCTGAGTGGACTAGGTCTGGTTCTAACTGGACTAGGTCTGGTTCTAACTGCACTAGGTCTGGTTCTAACTGGACTAGGTCTGGTTCTGAGTGGACTAGGTCTGGTTCTAACTGGACTAGGTCTGGTTCTGAGTGGACTAGGTCTGGTTCTGAGTGCACTAGATCTGGTTCTAACTGGACTAGGTCTGGTTCTAACTGGACTAGGTCTGGTTCTGAGTGGACTAGGTCTGGTTCTGAGTGGACTAGGTCTGGTTCTAACTGGACTAGGTCTGGTTCTAACTGGACTAGGTCTGGTTCTGAGTGGACTAGGTCTGGTTCTAAATGCACTAGGTCTGGTTCTAACTGGACTAGGTCTGGTTCTAACTGGACTACGTCTGGTTCTAACTGGACTACGTCTGGTTCTAACTGGACTAGGTCTGGTTCTGAGTGGACTAGGTCTGGTTCTAACTGGACTAGGTCTGGTTCTAACTGGACTACGTCTGGTTCTGAGTGGACTAGGTCTGGTTCTGAGTGGACTAGATCTGGTTCTGAGTGGACTAGGTCTGGTTCTAACTGGACTAGGTCTGGTTCTAACTGGACTAGGTCTGGTTCTGAGTGGACTAGGTCTGGTTCTGAGTGACACAAGGTAGCTGCTGTGTCACAAACAAAGGTATATGATATACATATATCACACATGTACAGATCAACTATATATCTCTGAAAGGGTGGTTGTGAATCCCAACCCATCCAGACTGTGCTTCTAGCACTGGTCCTGGCAGGAAATAAACAAAACGTTTTCCAAAGTAAATTATATTTATTTGTATATCAAAATGGGGAATGAAACCCACAACACAGATTGACACAAGGGAAGGGGAGAACAGAACAGGGATAACAATAAACACAAGCAAACAAGGTGTCTATGTGTCACTGTGACACAAGCCACAACCCACATGGTTGGGAAAACTGGACAACCACCCAGCACAACAAGACACAACAGGCTATTACAAAATATATGTGAACCTTACGTTCACATAGCTCCACACCACAGTGGAATGATACGGCCACCACAACGTCAATCCACTCAGGTCAGTGGCAATGTCAAAAGGCCATGCGTGTGTGTAGTAGAGCTGCCGCGGTATTGCTGTTTTCCTTACCGCACAAATTTGCAAAATATTTCCTACCGCTGCGGTATTACCGCACGCACACAAAAAATTAAAAAAAAAAAGTTTGAATGCATTTTTTTTTAGTAGTAGTCTACTCTTTATAGCATATAGCCTGCCTCTAGTCTAAATGTCTATCTTTAGAGGATGACTTTGCAGCATGAATATTGTTTGGGATTTGGCAAGCACGCATTAGTTATTGAAAGTGAAACACGGATTCGAAGTTTACCCTCTGGTCGTGCGCCGTTCACTCGGTGTCGCGGGCAGGGCTGGTTACCCCCCCCGACCCTTTCTTATTATTATTACTATAAAGTTACTACTTTATAATAAAGGCATTCGTTTTGTGGCATTAACATTATATAGTTATACGTTCAATAACATCACTGAGCGTATTTACCGGACGATAGCAAGGCAAGCAATACTCTATTCATATCTCAGTTCCTTTCTTTGCTCAGAGCGTGCTGAGTTGTCCCATTCTGCGGTCTGTTAATAAAGTTTTCAATCAGACAAGTGTATAGAACGAAGGGCTTTTATTATAACATTCGTTGCAGACAGTAAAATCATTATGTCTCGTTTAGTACTCCTGAAGAGCGATGGTAGTCCACTCCGGCGGAGAGTTAAAGCTAACGTTATTAGCAGTGTTGTGATGAGCTGACATTCAGGACGTAAAAAACGTGTGACGCGTCTCTCTTCTGACCAATCAGTGGTCTGCAATGTTTCACGTGACTTTTCTGGTACCCAATAGGGTCGCTTGGAACCTCGATAGAGAAGTAGGGTATATCTGCAGAGCCGCAAGCCCAACGAGAGGAGGGTAATTTATTATTATTATTATAAAAAACAGCGGTGACGCGGTATTCAGCCTACTCTGCGGTGGCCGTGATGTAACAGCGATACCGCGGTAATGCGGTAATCGCGGCAGCTCTAGTGTGTAGCATCCCAGGTTTTATCCACCCGCCCCTTAAGGCGTGATTTCCCTCAGCTGCCACCTTCGTGGGGCAATAAGCACACTTTACAGGGAGGGGCGGGCGGCACCTGAGAAGGGGGAAACAAAAAGGGGAATTATTGTAAAGGTGACACGCACCATATACAAACAAACACAACATTACTTACCTATATGAACCTGATGTTCACCTGGTGTTATAAATACAGCAATAATATAATTCATGAGGAAGTATGCCTCATGACATTACATATTGTACCGTAGGGCTGTACCGTAATCTATCGAAAGGAGCCGTAGTCGACTGCCAACCAAAAGCAAAAAGGCCTAGAAACGTGGCTAACGCTAATGGCACGCATACCAGCGAGGCTAACTGCCTAAGAAAACGGGCACAAAGGCACTGAAAGAGGATGTCACCCGTCTAATGAACACACTAAACTAGACAAATATCAAGATGTATCCATCAGTGGACCAATTGCATGCTTTTGCAGAGGACAAGAAGCCTTCAGTCGACTCCTTCAGACATTAAGCACCCCCCACAGTCCAAATGAAAAAAAAATATATATATTGAATTCTTTTTTTCTTTATTATTATTAGGGATGCTCGATATTAGCTTTTTTACCGATACCGATATACCGATATTGTCCAACTCTTAATTTCCGATACCGATATCAACCGATATCACATTTTAATGCCGATATCGGCCGATAATATCGGTAGGCCGATAATATCGGACATCCCTAATTATTATTATTCTTTTTTTTTTTATAGCCGATGTCGACTACCAGTCGACTATCGGCAAATTTTGGCCAATCAAAGTCGATTATACAAATCCTTAGTCAGGGACAGCCCTACTGTACTGTATGCCTCATGAATTACATACTGTACTGTATGCCTCGCAACTTTCAAACAACTCTCATGTCTCACAGACTATTATCCCTCCCATTTTACAACATCAAAGGCAGCGTGAACGGCGTCTCAGTAAGGTAAGCTGATATCGGCTAAAACACACACTGTATATACACCTACCAACACAAAACGAGTTAAAGACAGGGGCGACCTCCGGTAATGCCTCCTTTAAGAGTGTACTTGGCAGGTCGTCCGCTCCAGACGTTACGCTGCTGATATGATGAGCGCAGGCTGCCACTTGCTCCCGTTCCGCGGAGCCGCCCACCCACATGTGGGAAAGCACTCTCCAGGAATCACGCTCCGCTGGCCTCCACGCCCGACCGGCTCCTTTTATTTCATTTAAAGCCGTCACTTTGTTTTGGTTTGAGAAATCTCTTGAAATAACATTTCCGCTCGGCGAGGCTCAGTGAGAGGCTATGAAGTTCCGACGTCGATTCAAACAGCAGTCTTTAATCAAAGACCTGGCGAGGGACCACAGATAACTATATGATAGGATTTAAAGGAACACAGCAACATTTTGGGAAATTCGCTTACCGTCTTCTTCAGAGCGACGAGAAGATAGATACCAGTTTCCTCTCTGTGCGTTCAGTAGAATGCTATCTGGCTGCACGTTAGCCTAGCTTAGCAGGCATTGTCCAACTAACACCTCTCCCGAAGGCTAACCGGTCATGTCCGCTTCCATTCATTGTGCTAAGCTAGGCTAACGTGCAGCCAGATAGCTTTCTACTGAGCGCACAGAGAGGAAACTGGTGTCTATGTTGGCGTGTTCCTTTAAAGCCACGTTAACCCTTTCACTGCCACACTACCAAACGGTTAACCCTTTCACTGCGACAATACACAGAAGGTTAACCCTTTCACTGCCACACAACAACAGGTTAACCCTTTCACTGCCACACTACACTACAGAAGGTTAACCCTTTACTATCACACTACCGACGGTAACCGTCGGTATTGTGATAGTAAAGGGTTAACCTTCTGTAGTGTGGCAGTGAAAGGGTTAAAGGCTCAGTCGGTGGTCCAGACGTAAACAAACGGGCAGCCCACCAACAATAAGCAGGAAGAATGGAGACATGTTTTCATTCTCTAGTCGTTTGGCTGAGCTCTTCAATGGAGTGGAGTTTCTAATTGAATGTGTCTACTGTATAATCCCATTTACAACGGGTTAGGAAGGTTACAGGTCAAACTCCTCAAAAATGTATGTGAATATATACAGTACATTTATATAAAAACAAAACAAAATCACTGAGTGGAGCTTTAGTGCGGAGCCACAGTGTACAGAGCTGTCAGAGATCGTAGAGACATTTGCCACTCTTCATTGCCTATACGAACACTGTATCAAAAGGGTTTTCTGTCAAGCCCTGCCCGTTCCACACACACACACACACGCACGCACGCACGCACACACACACACACACACACACACACACACACACACACACACACACACACACACACACACACACACTCTCTGGCACAGCCGCGGTGGCTGAGGTTTTCACTGAAACATGGAATTATGTCAGTGAGCCCTATATATGATTCTGGTTACATCTGAATTTCAAGATAATATATATATATACATATGTATATGTATATGATAGTATATTATAGCTATATAGTAACTTATTATACTGTGAATTCCTCCAGAACTCTCTTGGAAGAGTTTGAGGTGTGGCCAGCAACAGCAACCCCTCAAGTCAAGTCAATTTAATTTATATAGCGCATTTTAAACAACAGCAGTTGACAAAGTGCTGAACAATTTGAATAACATTCAAGGTACTATACTCAAAAACCATATCAAACTATTTAAAAACATATATACATTAAAATCACATTACAACGGTGCGGCCGGGTAGTGCAGCGGACTAAGCGTCTGTCTACCACCGCAGAGACAGTGCGATCGAATCCAGCTGTGGTGCTTCCGGGTTGGCCGACCGTCCATACTAACACAATTGGCAGTGTTAGAGGGTGGGAAACCCGGCGAGGGTGGGTCCTGGTCGTTGTAAACAGCGACTCCTACAGTTCGGAACCCTTGGTTCTGACATAAACCAAGTAATGGATTTCTCCAAGGTCTAGTTGAGCTATCATCATGTATACTATATATCTCATATCACATTATATATGTGTTGTATACACTATTATATATACTATTATATACTGCATGTATACTATACTGTAATGTGTACTGTAATGTGTACTATATGTGTGTACTGTAATGTGTACTATATGTATGTATGTAAATAAAAAAATAAATAAAAAAAAATCAATTTAAAAAAACCAAACGTAAGTCTTCAGGGCTAGGGCCCGAAAAGCCTAGTGCTTCTCCCTAGCCCTTTTCGGACAATTGGACAATGCTGCAATAGCAGCTGGTAAAACGACTGTAAACTATTTATGGAATGACCATTGTTATGTGTCCAAAACCCGAAATAAAAAATAACTGAACTGAACTGAGCTGAGCTGAGCTGCGTTGTGGTGAGTTTGACACAGTGGCTACAGTACTGTAGCTTCCTGCCTGATGGCAAATTTGCCTAAAACATTATATTATATAAATGCACCATTTATAGGGCGGCTACGTGGTGCAGTGGGCAAGGCGCTCACCACGAATACTGGAGACGCTGGGTTCACCTGTTCAAGCCCAGCGCTCCACATTGCTTTCAGTTTAGCTGGTCGTCCGTACTAATACACATTGGCAGTATTTGGGGGTGGGAAACTGATGGGTGGGGATCGGGCGTTGTGGACAGCGACTCCTACAGGTCGGTTGGTGCGCCTGCGTAGTAGAATCAGGAAGCGATGGGGGCGGCGCCCCTCCAAAGCGCAGACCCCTGATGCTGAAAGATCGCGCTGCGCAGGTGGAAAGATGCGACGGCTGTTACCTCGAGTATCGGAGGGGACTCGTGCTATGTATGACTTAGTCCACATTGCAGCCGGCTTGTGGGAGGCAAGAAACAGCGTTCGAGACAGGGGAGGGTTGAATTGGATGATATACGAAATTGGGATGGGAGAAAAATTGAAAATGGGAGAAAAAGTGGACAAAAAAAATAATAAATGCACCATTTACCATTTTCATTGGCTTCCTATTGTGATCTGGGTGAGGTAGAATATAATGCATATCTCCAGAAAGCTCATCGTTTGCTGCTTCATTCGGTATACTGTACGACACATCACTGTAGCGGTTTAAATTGTCACCAGAATCCGGGGAGACTGACAGATGGGCTTTCCTCAGTCTCCAGAAGAAAGGCTGGTGAGCTTCCTTGACCATGGCTGAGGGACCAAGAGAGGTCCTCAGAGATGTGGTCACCCAGGAATTTGAAGTTGGAGACACGTTCAGCCTCCGTCCAGTTGATATGGGGGGGGGGGCGTGCGAGGTCCACGATGAGGTTTTCTTGGTGATGAGGGTGGAGGAGGTGAGATTGTCTAACGGTAACCTAACATACTGGGGGGGGGGGGGGGTCTGTTGGTTAGGGTGTCAGGTATCTAGATCAAAGTGGGTGTAAAAGTTATTGAGCTCATCAGGAAGAGAGGGGTCAGTGGTTGAGCGAGAGTTGTTGGTATAGGTTTATAATCCGTAATGGCCTCGATGCCCTGTGCCAGGGGTCAGAGTTGTTGAAGTTCTCCTCAATTCATAACTTGTGTTTTGTACTTGGCCACGCAAAGGACAAAGAATCAGTTATTTTCGATTCCAAAGAAAGTCATAATCACTATCATAATTATCAGTGGAAAATGTACAGACCCATGAGTATTGACATCTTCCATTTTAGTTACATTTTACAGTATTGTCCTGCATCTGGAGTAGTCTAGATCTCCACTCTCTGACTCACTTAGGGGAAGCTGAGTATCAGTATGCATATGGTTGGCTGTGAGAAGTACTGTGGGGGGCCTTCCTTTATGGTTCAACCGAGGACAGCAGGATCTATATCTGCTCTCTATCTCACCATTACCCCAGGGGATTATTGTGTCACGTTACCAGACTATTCTGAATGACTGCACACAACATACAGTACATACCAGCTCTGTCCACCAGTGCCCATTTTTTCTATCATCCTGAGAACGGGAATTCCTGCTGGCCAAGGGAGATATTAGGCTTACTGGGCTTCAGGCCAAGGGAGATATTAGGCTTACTGGGCTTCAGGCCAAGTGTTATATTAGGCTTACTAGGCTTCAGGTCAAGGGAGATACACATACCATGACATACATTAATTGATAGATACATACATACTATACTATATACATTCATTCATTCATTCATACATACATACTTACTGAATTACATTCATACATTATATACATACTGTAGATACATACATTCATTCATACATACATTCACATATACATACATACATACATACATACATACATACATACATACATACATACATACATACATACATACATACATACATACATACATACATACATACATACATACATACATACATACATACATACATACATACATACATACATACAGTACATACATACATAAATACATACATAAATACATACATGCATAATATAACATAAGATAAGGTAAGTTAAGATATGAGATATGATGAGATAAAATAACATAAGATATAATAAGATAAGATATAATAAGATAAAATAAGAGAAGAGAAGAGAAGAGAAGAGAAGAGAAGAGAAGAGAAGAGAAGAGAAGAGAAGAGAAGAGAAGAGAAGAGAAGAGAAGATAAGAGAAGAGAAGAGAAGAGAAGATAAGAGAATATATGATACGATACGATAAGATAATATCTCATTTCTAATAGTTCTCAAGTTCTGCCACTGTTAGTTCTCCAGCTGCTGGCAGCAGTCCATGCCCCCGGTTGTGGAGCCTGATGGTCACTGATTCAAGTGTACTCAAGTGTACTTCCATGAACTTGCGGCTTTCTCTGGGGGTAGTGGGCTGGTGGCTGCGACCATAGATATATATCACTAGATGACTCACCCGCGCTGCTGGCCAACGGAGACCGACATTGCCACATGGCGGCCATCTTGCGAGGGTGGAGCACGCCCACTCATAACATGCATATCTATGGTGCATGTACTGCATGTACTATTGAAATAACCATAGCTTGCTACATTCTCAACCGTTTGGGGGGGGGGGGGGGGGTTAACTGTACATTGGATTATCGACGAAACCTTACTTGGTCCCAAGAAGAGGACATTACTGTACATTGGAGGGGGTTGGGTTAGGACATTTACAGGGGCCATTTTCTAATTGCAGTCTCCCGTAGGTGTTCTTTGAGAGTGGTTTTGAAAGTGGGTAGTGATTCACATTCCTTTACAGCTTTGGGTAGGGCGTTCCACATTGATGTGGCATAATTGCGAAGCGTGTTTAGTCCCTTGTTTGAGCCGAATCTGGGTTTAACATGATTTGTGGAGCTCCC
The DNA here is from genome assembly GCF_963971535.1 of Notolepis coatsorum. Lineage (NCBI taxonomy): Eukaryota > Metazoa > Chordata > Actinopteri > Aulopiformes > Paralepididae > Notolepis > Notolepis coatsorum. The sequence continues at coordinate 12,854,500 of NC_140176.1, forward strand.
TCTGGTGTTGTGATCGTGGTATTCACTGACCTTTGGGAAGTATTTTGACATGTACATGGGTACCTTGGTCGTGTAGTGTATCTTGTAGACCAGGCCCATTGCAAGTTGCTGTACTCTGTAGTCTACTCTAAGCCATCCTAGGTTGTCAAAGTGTCTCCGGGTCAGCTATTTTTTTTCGTGCAAGCTGAGCGGTTATAGCGGTCGGAGTGAGAAGGATCAAATGCTCCCGATGCATGATGTGTGGTGGATTATGTTGGCGACACGATAGACATCAATACTTGGAATTGCGATCAGATAATTGGAATATTCTTTTTGGGGTACATCCTAGTCAAGGTAAGGGCTATATGATATCAATCTTGCGTTGATCCAACCATGTCTTCATATCGATCCGAACGTGTGTGTGTAACGTTACTCCACAACGTATGCCACTGGTGACGATCAAAGCATCAAACCCCCCCCCCCCCCCCCTTTCATGCATTCATGATGAAACATAATACCTATGATATAGATTTGATTTGAGAATAATAGCGGGTCCAGGCAAGAAACGGCAACGGTTATAGTATAATACACGCATAATGCTATTCCTCAGCATTTCGGGAATTGCCCTAGAGTCTAGACCAATCTAAAACCATACTCATATTCACCACGGTATAAAACGGGAAAGTATGGATGATTTTTTTTTTCTTTTTCACACATTGAACGATAGATACTCGATGTCAAATGGGCCATAGTATTGTATCCATAGCTATAATATAGAATATAGTTATAGCTCTACAAACAAGGTGACTCACTCCTATCTTTTAAAAGCGTGGCAGTGCTACCACAGGGCCATGGCTAATAGCTGTTAATAACGTTTGTAATAAACCAAACCGTTTGTAAATCCGTCAAGATGTCAGCGAGTTAAGAGTATTCTAGTTTGTGCAGATCATCACCTTAAAGCAGTAGTCCACCCTTGCAAGATGGCCGCCGGCGAAGTACGCGGGAGACTCCGCCTTGAGCCATCTAGTGTTATTATATCTATGGCTGCGACAGTGAGGGGGTTGGTGGTGGCGTGTGGTGGGGGACAGGCTGCTGCTGTCTGCTGCTGTTTGGGTGGCCTATTCTTTAATTGGAGCCGAAGAGTGCTGCCGAGTGCTTAAATTTTTTCCCTGATTGGCTGCGGCACGCCCCGCGGCAGCCGCAGAGCGGAGCGGCAGAGCTTGCGGCATTATGTAGCCGTAATCCCCAATGTTTTTCCATCAATGCTTAGCTCAACTGGTACGCCGCCGTGCTGTGGAGCCTGTGGTGCGGTTGGTCACATGTTCAAATCACTTCAATTTTTTTTTCTTTCTTTTTTACGTTTATCATCTCTCGCTATAAACGTGCATTCTTCCGCTGGTTAAGTTTAGGCATTCTTTCGGAGTTGGTTAAGGTTAGGGTTAAGTTAAGGTTAGGGAGGGTTAAGGTTAGGCATTCTTTCGGAGTTGGTTAAGGTTAGGGTTAAGGTTAGGCATTCTTTCGGAGTTGGTTAAGGTTAGGGTTAAGGTTAGGCATTCTTTCGGAGTTGGTTAAGGTTAAGGTTAAGGTTAGGCATTCTTTCGGAGTTGGTTAAGGTTAGGGTTAAGGTTAGGCATTATTTCGGAGTTGGTTAAGGTTAGGGTTTGTCACAGAGAATGCCTGTCTGTCTTTCTTGACGTGGAGGATGCAGCCTATTTCCGCACTGCCGCTCTCTCGCCATGGGCGTCATGGCCAATCAGAGAAACGCAACGCACTCTTCGGCTGTGATAAATATAGACGCGTTTGGGTGGATGGGGAGGGGGGATGCCGGTGCTGATGGGTGGGTAGAGGCTCCTCTGGTCAAACCTGTTGAAAAACAAGTTCAACTTGTTTGCACCCACCGGGGGCCATGTTGCTTATCTTCCCCACCTTCCTGGTGTTGTTGGCCTGCAGCCTCCCCTCCAGTCTGTCCTTATCACTTCCACTGCCGCACTACCAAACGGTTAACCCTTTCACTGCGACAATACACAGAAGGTTAACCCTTTCACTGCCACACAACAGCAGGTTAACCCCGTTCACTGCCACACTACAGACGGTTAACCCTTTACTATCACACTACCGACGGTATCACACCGGTAGTGTGATAGTAAAGGGTTAACCTTCTGTAGTGTGGCAGTGAAAGGGTTATAGCTTTTTTTTTTTTTTTTTACATGGCAGCAGGGCCATGTAAAGGACCATGAGAAAGGGAGAACACAGAGAGACCAGGATGGACCATGAGAAAGGGAGAACACAGAGAGACCAGGATGGACCATGAGAAAGGGAGAACACAGAGAGACCAGGATGGACCATGAGAAGGGGAGAACACAGAGAGACCAGGATGGACCATGAGAAAGGGAGAACACAGAGAGACCAGGATGGACCATGAGAAAGGGAGAACACAGAGAGACCAGGATGGACCATGAGAAAGGGAGAACACAGAGAGACCAGGATGGACCATGAGAAAGGGAGAACACAGAGAGACCAGGATGGACCATGAGAAAGGGAGAACACAGAGAGACCAGGATGGACCATGAGAAAGGGAGAACACAGAGAGACCAGGATGGACCATGAGAAAGGGAGAACACAGAGAGACCAGGATGGACCATGAGAAAGGGAGAACACAGATTGACATCAATCAAATTGACTTCCTGTGTCGTCAGAGCTAGAGTTAACCGTCTGTAGTGTGGCAGTGAAAGGGTTAACCTTCTGTAGTGTCGCAGTGAAAGGGTTAACCATTTTGGTAGTGTGGTAGTGAAACGGTTAATTTCATAGGATCTTTAACAATGGCGTTTTCTGTTGAGGTCTGAGAAACACATGTGACGTGTGATGACACTGTTGCTCTACCCACGGGGCTTTTGCACCAGGCCGCAGCAGCCGATAAGGGTGTGTGAATGTTTAGTTAACTAACATCACTCTGTGTCGCGTTCTAACATCAACACCGGAATAGACGTCTGATGAAAATCTCAAACCTGTTGAGAAAATACACTTCAAACAATCATACATTCACATCGTGTTGGACCTTTATGAAACAGAACGTCTTAATAGCTTTCTATAGCATCAGTTCTCAACCTTTTTTACATGTCGAGGACCTTCAAATTGATACACATTAGAACCCCAATTTGTGCTGGATCTACAAAAGGCCTTCGACACTGTCAATCACTCCATTCTGATTGACAAGCTAAAAGCAATTGGTTTTGATAGTCTATCAGTGAGCTGGATGCAATCCTACCTTGAGGGGAGAGAACAGATGGTGGAGGTAAACAGTACCCTATCCCCCCCCCCCCCCTCCCAGTGAGCTGTGGTGTTCCACAAGGAAGCATACTAGGACCGCCACTGTTCCTAATTTATGCAAATGACATGTCGTCAGCTTGTGACTGCAACTTGCTGGTCTCTGACAAGAACAAGTTACAGGTTGAAAAAACCCTCAGCTCGGAACTAGGCAGAATCTGCATATGGCTCGCTGATAACAAACTATCATTACACATGGGCAAAACAGAGTCCATTCTCTTCGGTTCAAATAACACTCAGCAAGACCGACGGCTTCTCAGTTACAGTGGGTGACAATATTGTCACAAGGAAAGATGAAATTACCTGCCTGGGTTCCATCCTAGAGGCTAATCTTTCCTGTGACAAAATGGCATCCAATGTAATAAAAAAAGTCAACCAACGAACTCAATTCTTGTACCGGATCTCCTCTCTGGTAAACAAGAATACCCTGAAGACTCATTCAAGGGTACTGCGACTATGCTTGCATCTCATGGTACCAAAGCACCTCAAAGGCGCTAAAAACAAAATTACAAACATCTCAAAACAAACTGGTCAGACTACTGCTTGACCTTACTCCTAGAACCGACCTCACCCCTGCCCACTTTGACAACCTAGGATGGCTTAGAGTAGACGACATCTAGAGTAGTACAGCAACTTGCAATGGGCCTGGTCTACAAGATACACTACACGACCAAGGTACCCATGTACATGTCAAAATACTTCCCAAAGGTCAGTGAATACCACGATCACAACACCAGAGGGAGCTCCACAAATCATGTTAAACCCAGATTCGGGTCAAACAAGGGACTAAACACGTTTCGCAATTATGTCATATCAATGTGGAACGCCCTACCCAAAGCTGTAAAGGAATGTGAATCACTACCCACTTTCAAAACCACTCTCAAAGAACACCTACGGGAGACTGCAATTCGAAACTGGCCCCTGTAAATGTCCTAACCCAACCCCCTCCAATGTACAGTAAATTACCAAGTATGGTTTTGTCAATATTCCAATGTACAGTTTTGCTTGTACAGTTGTACAGCCCCCCCCCCCCCCCCCCCCCCCCCCCCCCCCCCCACCCACCCAACCCAACCCCACCTACCCATCCTACTCCAATGTACAGTTTTTACGTCAAATGTATATACTCTCTTTTCTGGACTCTTTTTGTATCACAAACAGTACTGTATTTGCAAATCTGGTATGTCATAAATGTATAGATGTAGCAGTACTGTATGTCATGTATGTCATATATGTCCTGATGATTGAAAATGGGGGACCCTGATGTAAACAAGACGAAAGTCTTTCTCTGGTCTGCATCCCCTTAACAATTGTGTGTATTGAGCTGTACTGTATTGTACCCATTCTGCAATCTGTTAATAAAGTTTTCAATCAATCAATCAATCAATACGATTCTGTCTCAGGGACTTTGTTGTTATATTAAGTCCATAACTCCATAACTGCTGTGGTTGAGGAGATACCAGTGGAGACGTGAAACCTATGATTACTAAGTAAGTACTAAGAGTGCTAAGTAAGTACTTAGCTACTCTACTCTGTCTTTTCGGTTTTCCAGTGCCGACATATGCGGATGGTACCTGGTACCGGGTACTATTTTTAGTACCTGCTCTGTCGAGGTTCCAAGCAGGTAGAAGCGATACCAAAAAGTGACGTGCTGCAGACCACTGATTGGTCAGAAGAGAGAATCGTCACTACGTTATGGTTGCGCTACACGGGACGCTCTGCACAAAACACAAACCCGTAGCCCATAGCCTTGCTACTACTAAACATTAGCATTCATTAGTTTGCAGTGAGAACAAAGTGCACTAAACAAAAGAAAGATACATTCACAGTGTATTCTGCCTCATCTATTGATAAACAAAACCAACAGCAACACAATTTACCACCAAAAACAAAGAGTTTAGTCTCACAAAAAGATCGCAAATTTTGTTAGCTTATGTGACTGGGATTTCCCATATAACCATTAGCATTGCGACTAGTGTACATTAGCTAATAAGGCACTGGTTTCATAGCTTCATAGCTAGCTTCGATATATGTGTGTGTGTCGCGTTGAAGATGACGTCACAGCGCCCTCGCTATGACGACCAGCTACACTGATGGGGGCGTACTACCTGCAGTGGAAAACGAACGAAGTACCAGGTACCAAAAGCGAGTAGAGTTGAGTAGAGTCGAGTCGAGTAGGTACTATTCAGTGGAAAAGCGGCATAAGAGTACTAAGTAAGTACTAAGAGTACAAAGTAATTACTAAGACTGCTAAGTAAACTACTAAGAGTACAAAGTAAGTACTTAGAGTGCTAAGTAAATACAAATAGTTCTAACTAAGTACTAAGAGTCCTAAGTAAATATTAAGAGTGCTAAGTAAGTAAGGACTTTAAGAGTGCTAAGTAAGTACTAAGAGGGCTGCCGAACCACTGATATTCAGTTGCACAACGCTAAATGCAGATAGTGTTCAGAGAGGAAACGAATGTGCACATTCTAGGGGCCATGGTTAACCATGTCACAGACATCTCTGTGTTGCCTGGGCGGTGGAGGACGGGTGTCTGCAGCTCGTACCTCCTCAGAGCCTCACACGTTTATCACCATACTGACATTTCCAGGAAACGACTGTTGTCACCTCTTCGTAGAATGCAGAGCACATGCTCACAAGACCTGCTCCTGAAATAAAACCATGTCTTCCTCTTCTGCTCTGCCTTTTCAAGTGCATCCTTTTTGCATTTTGTATTCACTGCTGCTGGTCGCACAGGCCCGAGTGGATAGAGATCAGTGGTTCTCAACCCGCGGTCTGGGAGACCCCCAGGTGTCCTCGAGGAGGTCTCAGGGGGATCAGTTAGCCCAGTGAGATAATATACTGTATAAGAGTATTATAGAGTTCTAATTGTGAGGTTTCTGTCCTTGCTCACTTACTCGCTCTGTTCCTTTAAACCACCTCGCTCTGTTTTTCATTTGTTTCTGTTAATCATTTCATTCCCCCATTCACACGCTTCTTCCCAGAGACGTCGTTGATTGGTTCTCTCCCGTCCACACGCTTTTCAATCACATTCCCCAGCTGTCACTGCTTGTCAATCAATCAATCCCGTATTATTTATACCCCGTTTCCCCACTCAGGTTTTGTTGGATCGTTTTGATATCTTCTGTTTGCATTCGCCGTTCCTGCTGCTGCTGCTGTTGTTCTCTGTGCTTTACCTCCAGGATATTCCAAGAAGCCTTCCTCTTGGACACCTTTCCCCCGTGGCGACGCGCTCGCTCCGCTGCTGTTCCAGCGCTCTTTACGCACTACGTCTGGGTGAGTTTTTTACTGACTGTCTTGATCAAATTCCGTTTTCGTGTGTTTTTATAACACTGAAGATTACCACCTTTTTTATCAGACAGTCACTCACCCAGCGTTCGCCTTTTTGTTGTTTCACTGGGATAATATTTTGACCTTACATCTCCCACTGTGTGTTTGTTCACACCGAAGATATTATCACATTGGATTGTATTTTGGACTTCGCTCTCAGTGTCTATTTTTGCACCGAAGATATTTTCACTTGGGATTGTGTTTTGGAACATTGCTCACTGTGTGTGTTTACACGAAGATTAGTTCACTTGGATAACTTTTGTTTTTGGGTACAAGTCACCTCTCCTGTTCTCCTGCTCGTTCTACCTGCACCCTGTGTTGACTCGCTCCCTCTCTCTCTCTCTCGGTCCCGCATCACCTCGGAGATTCTGCCGAGAGAAGTCTGCAGAGCGGCTCTGACGTCAGCATCTGCTACCTCCCACTACCACCACGGGAGAAGCTGCAGAGCAGCAGAACATTTTCATCCTTGCTTGTGTTCCAGTCTTGTTTAGACTTTCCTATTCTGTGCTCATTAATTAGTCTCAATAAACAAGCCCTTGTTTTTGGCAACTCTGAATCCTACTCTCTTGTGTCGTGCGTTTGGGGTCGGTGTCAAACCATAACATTACGATCCAACCAAAATGACGACCCCAGCCGACACAGAGAGGGTCAGAACCGCACTTGCTAATCAAGTCGAGTTGACCAGGGATCACAGTCACCAACTAGAGCGGGCTGCGGCTGCGGTGCAGGATCTCAGGGATCAGGTCCTGCCTATGCAAGGGTCACTGGCCGCTATGGCGGGACAACAGTCCGGCATTCTCGCTCAGCTTCACTCGCTGAGCGACACCGTTAATGCTTTTCATCTCTCACAACCTTCAGGAGCATTCCCCGCAGCCCCAGCAGATCCCGCACCTCGGGAACCCCGTCTCTCCATCCCACGGCTGTTCGACGGCAATCCCGAGGAGTGTGCCACATTCATCATGCAATGTGAGTTGGTTTTCCGTCATCAACCAAGCCGTTTTACTGCTCGTGGGTCCCAAGTGGCTTATATGACGAACTTGCTTTCAGGCCATGCTGCCCAGTGGGTCACTTCCTCCTGGGCAATGGAAGCAGATTTTGTTTTCTCCTATCCAGACTTCGTGGCGGAGCTCCGCAGAGTGTTCCACCATCCAGCCCGAGGTCTGGACCCTGGAGCCCGGTTGGGGACTTTCCGACAGGGGAGCGGCAGGGTGACGGACTATGTCTTGGAGTTTCGACTGGCGGCGGTGGAGAGTGGATGGAACGACCCTGCACTTCGCCTAACCTTCTTGAGGGGGCTCAGTGACGCAGTCCGGGACCAGTTCGCTACCCGGGAGTTGCCCGACTCCCTCGAGGACCTGTTTAGCCTCGTCATCCGCATCGACGGACGCCTCCTGGAGAGAAGGCGCGAGAGGACCCGACTGTTACCTCCTGAGGCACCCCGGATTCCCCGGACGCATGACGTCACTCCTGGACGCCCTGTCCTCAACACTACTGGTGGTAGCAGGCCCCCCTGTTCGGTTCACGAGGAGGAACCCATGCAGCTGGGACGCTCTCATCTGAGCCAGGCGGAGCGTGAGGCAAGGCTCAGGTCCGGTCTCTGCCTCTACTGCGGAGGTGCGGGACACCGAATCGCCGACTGCCCCACCCGGCCAAAAGATCAGGCTCACCGAGACCCCGGGAGATCCTGGTGAGCCGTTTTTCCCATTCCCAGCGCCGCGCACCACCTGACCATCTGATGAGCGTCACCCTGGCCTGGGGGGACCAACGTGCCACGGTGGAGGCCCTCATCGACTCTGGGGCAGACGAGAATTTCCTCGACTTCGAGTTCGCTACCCGAGCCAACATTCCACTTGAGGACCTTGTGAGGCCCTTGGAGATCTTTTCGTTGGACCAACACCGCCTGGCCGACATCTCTCAACGCACCGGCCCAGTCGTGCTGACCATCGCTGGGAACCACGTCGAGAGGATCCAGTTCCTCATCACCCAATCCCCCCTTGTCCCGGTGGTCCTGGGTAGGCCCTGGCTCGCGCTGCACGAGCCCCACATCGCCTGGTCCTCCGGTACCATCAGGGGCTGGAGCTCCTCCTGTCACGCCCTGTGTCTGCAGGCGGCGTCCTGTCCCCCGCCCCGGAGGCCCGCTGGTGAGTTGCCTCCGGACCTCTCGTCCATACCTCCCGAGTACCACGACCTCTTGGAGGTTTTCAGTAAGACCAGGGCTCAGGCCCTTCCACCTCACCGCCCCTATGACTGCGCCATCGACCTCCGCCAAGGGGCTCCCCTTCCCGGCAGCCGCCTCTACAGTCTGACTGTTCCGGAGAAGAAGGCGATGGATCTCTACATCTCTGAGTCATTGGAAGCAGGACTCATTCGGCCTTCCTCCTCCCCGGTGGCGGCCGGTTTCTTCTTTGTTGGTAAGAAGGATGGGGACCTGCGACCCTGCATCGACTATCGTCAGCTCAACGAGATCACCATCAAGAACAAATACCCTCTACCTCTCATGAGCTCCACCTTCGAGCCACTGACCCAGGCCTCGTTCTTCACCAAGCTGGACCTCCGGAGTGCCTACCATCTTGTCCGTATCCGTGAGGGCGATGAATGGAAGACCGCCTTCAAGACCCCCAGGGGCCACTACGAGTACCTAGTGATGCCGTTCGGCCTCACCAACGCCCCGGCGGTATTCCAGGCACTCATGAACGACGTCCTTCGTGACATGCTGGAGGTGTTCGTGGTGGTGTACCTGGACGACATTCTCATCTTTTCCAGGACCCTCGAGGAACACATCCAGCATGTCCGCCGGGTGCTGGAGCGCCTCCTCCACAATCGGCTCTTCGTCAAGGCGGAGAAGTGCCGTTTCCACTCCGACTCCGTCGACTACCTGGGCTTCATCGTTGAGAAGGGCTTGACCCGAGCGGATCCTCGCAAGATCCAGGCTGTGGAGGATTGGCCAGAACCCACCACTCGGAAGGAGTTACAGAGTTTCCTCGGGTTCGCCAACTTCTACCGAAGGTTCATCCGGAACTACAGTCAAGTGGCGGAGCCACTTACCAAGCTGACCTCCCCCGCTCTGCCGTTCGACTGGTCCCCAGCGGCATGCGCTGCGTTCCGCTCCCTCAAGAGAAGGTTCACTTCCGCCCCTATCCTGCTCCACCCTGACCCCAAGAGACAGTTCATTGTGGAGGTGGACGCCTCGGATTCTGGCCTGGGCGCTGTCCTATCCCAACGTTCTCTTTCAGACCAGAAGGTGCACCCTTGCGCCTTCTACTCGCGTCGCTTCCTCCCTGCCGAGAGGAACTACGACACCGGCAATCGGGAGCTGCTGGCGGTCGTGGCTGCGTTGGAGGAGTGGCGTCATTGGCTAGAGGGTGCCGAGGAGCCTTTTACCATCTGGACGGACCACAAGAACCTGACGTTCATCCGCGCTTCCAGGCGCCTCAACGGTCGGCAGGCGAGATGGGCCAGTTTCCTCAGTCGGTTCGACTTCTCGCTGACCTTCCGCCCCGGTTCCCGCAACACGAAGGCCGACTCCCTGTCCCGGTTACACTCCAAGGGGGCTCCACCCTCTGAGGACCCTACTCCCATCCTCCCGGAGGCCCGAGTGGTTGGAGCCATCACCTTGGGCATCGAGGGTGTGGTTAGGCGTGCCCTACGCTTCCAGCGTGCTCCTAGCAACGTCCCTAGTCATCGTCTCTTCGTCCCTGACTCCGTTCCCAGGTACTGCTTTGGGGCCATACCAGCCGGTTCGCCTGCCACCCTGGCGTCCATCGCACGTTCTCCTTCCTGGCTCGTCGTTTCTGGTGGCCCACCATGCGGAACGACGTCAAGGAGTTCGTATTGGCCTGCACGGTCTGTGCCCGCAGCAAGGCCTCTCACCAGGCACCCTCCGGGCTCTTGCAGCCACTTCCCGTTCCGAGCCGTCCGTGGTCACATGTGGCGCTGGACTTTGTGACAGGTCTGCCCTCCTCCCAGGGGAACACCTGCCTTCTGACCGTGGTGGATCGATTCAGCAAGGGGGTTCACCTCGTGGCCCTTTCCAAGCTTCCCTCGGCGGCCGAGACGGCGGACCTCTTGACGCACCACGTGTTCCGCCTTCATGGGTTTCCCCAGGACATCGTCTCTGACCGGGGGCCCCAGTTCACCTCCCAGGTATGGCGGGCCTTTTGCAAGGGATTGGGGGCAACGGTCAGTCTTTCCTCTGGTTATCACCCCCAGACTAACGGGCAGACGGAGAGGATGAACCAGAGCGTGGAGTCTGCTCTTCGGTGTGTGGCAGCCGAGAGACCAGCATCCTGGAGCCGTTTCCTTCCCTGGGTTGAATACTCCATCAATTCAATGGTCAGTTCCGCCACCGGCCTCTCACCCTTTGAGGTTTCCCTGGGCTACCAACCCCCTCTTTTCCCCGCACAGGAGACGGAAGTGGCAGTTCCCTCCGTGCAGGTCCACCTCGACCGCTGCCGACGAGTTTGGGAGATCACCAGGACCGCGCTGCTCCGGACATCTGAGCGCGCCTGTCGTGGTGCCGACCGGCGCCGGGTTCCTGCGCCGACTTACCGCCCTGGGCAGAGGGTGTGGCTCTCCGCAAAGGACCTCCCGCTACGGTCCTCGGCCAAGAAGCTCAACCCCCGTTTCGTCGGACCTTTCGAGGTCCTGAAGGTACTCAGTCCGGCGGCCCTGCGCCTGAAACTTCCTGCGTCCATGCACATCCACCCCGTGTTCCATGTCTCCCGGGTTAAGGCCGTCTCCCTCAGTCCCCTTATGCCTCCAGCTCCTGATCCTCCGCCTCCCGTGTTGGTGGATGGTCACCCCCAGTGGCAGGTCCGCCGGTTGATGGGCGTTCGTCGGCGGGGCCGGGGGTTCCAATACCTGGTGGACTGGGAGGGTTACGGCCCTGAGGAGCGTAGCTGGGTCTCCCGGCAGCTCATCGTGGATCCCGGCTTGATCACTGACTTCCATCGTGCCCATCCTGACGAGCCGGGTCGGCCTGGTCGCCGGGTGGCTCCCGTGGAGGGGGGGGTACTGTGAGGTTTCTGTCCTTGCTCACTTACTCGCTCTGTTCCTTTAAACCACCTCGCTCTGTTTTTCATTTGTTTCTGTTAATCATTTCATTCCCCCATTCACACGCTTCTTCCCAGAGACGTCGTTGATTGGTTCTCTCCCGTCCACACGCTTTTCAATCACATTCCCCAGCTGTCACTGCTTGTCAATCAATCAATCCCGTATTATTTATACCCCGTTTCCCCACTCAGGTTTTGTTGGATCGTTTTGATATCTTCTGTTTGCATTCGCCGTTCCTGCTGCTGCTGCTGTTGTTCTCTGTGCTTTACCTCCAGGATATTCCAAGAAGCCTTCCTCTTGGACACCTTTCCCCCGTGGCGACGCGCTCGCTCCGCTGCTGTTCCAGCGCTCTTTACGCACTACGTCTGGGTGAGTTTTTTACTGACTGTCTTGATCAAATTCCGTTTTCGTGTGTTTTTATAACACTGAAGATTACCACCTTTTTTATCAGACAGTCACTCACCCAGCGTTCGCCTTTTTGTTGTTTCACTGGGATAATATTTGGACCTTACATCTCCCACTGTGTGTTTGTTCACACCGAAGATATTATCACATTGGATTGTATTTTGGACTTCGCTCTCAGTGTCTATTTTTGCACCGAAGATATTTTCACTTGGGATTGTGTTTTGGAACATTGCTCACTGTGTGTGTTTACACGAAGATTAGTTCACTTGGATAACTTTTGTTTTTGGGTACAAGTCACCTCTCCTGTTCTCCTGCTCGTTCTACCTGCACCCTGTGTTGACTCGCTCCCTCTCTCTCTCTCTCGGTCCCGCATCACCTCGGAGATTCTGCCGAGAGAAGTCTGCAGAGCGGCTCTGACGTCAGCATCTGCTACCTCCCGCTACCACCACGGGAGAAGCTGCAGAGCAGCAGAACATTTTCATCCTTGCTTGTGTTCCAGTCTTGTTTAGACTTTCCTATTCTGTGCTCATTAATTAGTCTCAATAAACAAGCCCTTGTTTTTGGCAACTCTGAATCCTACTCTCTTGTGTCGTGCGTTTGGGGTCGGTGTCAAACCATAACACTAATCTGATCTGTTTCATGTTCTTCTTCCAGTTCCCTCCTCAACTACAGGCGTGGAATCCCCATCTAACGACAAAGAGCATCACTGATCATCCTTCAGACAAAATCTTGTAAAAACAGGGGTCCTCCTCACTGATTTAGATAATGAACTGTGATTGATTAAAAAGCTGAGCGTGAAATATGGAGAAAATAAATGTTTCAGCTTGAGGTTGATTCAGAACGGGCGCTGAACTTTTGGCTGAAGGCTGCGACTCCCCAGCAGCTCTGGTGCTGGGAGGAGAGCAGCTCTGGTGCTGGGAGGAGAGCAGCTCTGGTGCTGAGAGGAGAGCAGCTCTGGTGCTGGGAGGAGAGCAGCTCTGGTGCTGGGAGGAGAGCAGCTCTGGTGCTGGGAGGAGAGCAGCTCTGGTGCTGGGAGGAGAGCAGCTCTGGTGCTGAGAGGAGAGCAGCTCTGGTGCTGGGAGGAGAGCAGCTCTGGTGCTGGGAGGAGAGCAGCTCTGGTGCTGGGAGGAGAGCAGCTCTGGTGCTGGGAGGAGAGCAGCTCTGGTGCCGGGAGGAGAGCAGCTCTGGTGCTGAGAGGAGAGCAGCTCTGGTGCTGGGAGGAGAGCAGCTCTGGTGCTGGGAGGAGAGCAGCTCTGGTGCTGAGAGGAGAGCAGCTCTGGTGCTGGGAGGAGAGCAGCTCTGGTGCTGGGAGGAGAGCAGCTCTGGTGCTGGGAGGAGAGCAGCTCTGGTGCTGGGAGGAGAGCAGCTCTGGTGCTGGGAGGAGAGCAGCTCTGGTGCTGGGAGGAGAGCAGCTCTGGTGCTGGGAGGAGAGCAGCTCTGGTGGGATGGTCAGCATGTTGTCGTATACATTTTAGGAAAGGTGGTGCAGGAGCCCCCCCCCCCCCACACACACACACACAATCTTCCACCCACTCACGCCCCATACTGTACACCCCCACCCCATCCCTGTGCGCTGCTTCTGTTAAAACCAGGAGTATTAGAATTGCAAATGGGATGGAGAGGCTTCTGAATCAGAATTATTAATGACTCTTCCACAGGGAGGCCTTGCTTCTCCGGTTAACATGAAGTCTTTTAGCTTCGAGAGCCTTTGTTTCTTTCGATAGCACAGAGAGCACATTTTGTGAACATCATTACATATGATAATGATAAGGATTTTGCCTTTGTATGAATCATCTCTCTCTCTCCCTCTGGTTCTCACTCTCCCTTTCTCTTTTTCCCTCTCTCTCTTTCCTTTTCTCTCTTATTTATTGTAATTTTCCTTGTATACTATTGCTACTGTAATTTTTTATTTTTATTTACTTGTATGCACGTACATAACCTTGTTTTTTGTTGCAGCCTCCCCCGCCCTCCCGCAAAAGGCCTTTGCTTTTTGGTCAGGCTGCTTTTGTATACAATAATTTGTTCTTACTTGCTTGCCTGGGTAAATAAAGGTTCAATAAAATAAATAAATGAAATAAAGGTACTTGCTTACAATCTGATAGATTTTAATTTAATTTAATTTAATAGTTGAAAGAATCTCAACACCAAGACAAACAACACAAATGTGTGCTAATATAGTGGCATTCATGAATGTGCATTTTTCACTTGAGGTTTATCACCAACCGGAAATAAAATTTCTCCAGATTTCAGCTGATTCAACGTGATGTCACAAGGTGCTTCCTACCTATTACTGCCACTCCCATGGATCCATCTTACTTTGCTACTTGCTATTAAATAAATCATTCTCATTTGATTTCGGCGAGGTACATTAGACCAGCATCGCGTCCTTAGCACTGATCGATTGCCACGCCTCTTTTTGGAGGGAAAACTATTTGAGGAGTAGACAAGTGATAGGTAGTGTTTGATTACAATCTACAACTTTAGGACAAAACTAACAGATATAAATCATGCCAAAGACTATGAAGTCCCATAAATAGTCATTCGCTCTTACAGCGGGGACACAATGACAACACAGTTGTTTTGAAGGTATTCATAATGGTATTTTATTGTTTGTAATTTCCTGGAAAACTATAAAATTATGTTTATGAAAGACTAAACTAAAACGTGTAAACCAACTCTGGAAACTAACTGAAACCAAACTGAATTGAAACCAGAAATTAACAAACAAAACTAAATAAAAATAAAAATGAACTAGAAAGATGCGCTCCATAGAGCACAAAACTCCACCAGGCAACAGCCACACATTTCCTCTCTACATGTTAGGTGGGAATTAAGTGTAGGGGGCGGAGCAAACATACTGTAGACCAGTGGTTCCAGTGTGGGGCGCAACCCCCTAGTGGGGCGCGGAGGTACTGCAGGCGGGGCACGGAAAAGATAATAATATGAATTTAGCCTACCAAAACTGACAAACGCCAATGTCCACAGAAATGAACTGACTGTCATGTGTTATTCTTTATACAGAGCACACTCAGAAGCCTAAATATCTTTTGCCAAATAAATCTCCTATCCTGTAGGCCTACAACTACATTTTTAATTAGGCCTACTTATTTCACAGTGGCACAGGATCATTTGCCAAGCTTTTGTTCATTTTCAAATAAAATATAAAACTATAATTGTGTCTTTGTCTTGTTATGTTAATCTTGTCTTGTTTGATTTTATTTGATTTTATTTGATTAGACATTTAAAAAAAAATACAAGATTCCAGAAATACGTCAAGGATGCTACACAAAAAAGTCAAGACTTATTGTTATTTCCATTGTGGTCCTTGGTCTCAGACAGACAAGCAATACAAAACATGACCATACATAACAATTTGACAAACTACATAGACATGAACATTTTAAATGCAGTACAAACATAGCCACAGGCAACAATGTATCAGACAACATTTTCATGCATTTTAAAATCTAGTTTTTGACATTGTCGAGGAGCCATAATTTTACTTTTTTTTTTAAATTGTGTCGGCTACTGATGCATGTTAGCAGTAGAGGAAATGGCATGTTTGTAGCCTAAAATTAATTCTAGCCTACATCTAGGTGGAGACCCCTCATTCATCAACGTGACTTACGCACAGATATGTGCTTAACCTGTGCGTATGACCATTTCTAAGCAAAGTGTGGGATTCATCAATTTCAACTTGAACTTGACTTCGTGCTTATATTTACGCACAGCTCGGAGCATGCGTAGCTGACGCCCAGTGGTAGAACATCGTTACTACGGCATAAGCGCTCCTCAGTTCTGCATTAGTTTCAACGCGGAAATAAGCTTCCGTGCATTACTTCCAAGTTCCAACACTGGCGTGTTCAACTTCTGTATGACCCGTAATTCATTATAGTTCATTGTAAAATAGCGACAGTAGTGTAATTATAACAGGCTCATGCGGGAACAAGAGGTTGGCTTGCTTGTTTGGCACGGGGGGCAGAAGCAGAACACCCACCTCCAAACGCCATTAAATATTGTTTCAAATAAAAAGCGACATACTATTATTTTGTGTCATGTTTCCAAATAAGATTGGCCACAACGGAATGCTTTCTACTTCAATTTGTTGATTAGAATAGATTACCTCTCTCCGTTGAAACTTCACTGAGCTCAGCACACAGACATGATAATAATAACAACAACAATAATAATAATAGCTTCATTTTACATAGCGCCTTTCAAGAGAGACCCATGCAAGGTCACTTTACATAGATGGGGGGGGGGGGGGATAACAAAGTAATAAAGATAGTGGACAGACTATGTAAATATGATGATGGGATTCAAGTTCGCGTTTTTGTTGATCATAGGCATGCTGTCAGAGTATGATATCTTAATCAAACATTCTAGAACATTTGTCATCACAGATCATGTCATAATAGAACATAGGCTACATGGCATGGTCCATCGTGATATTGTGTAGACTGTTATTACTGTACCAGTACCACCCATTGTGACAACAGCCTTGTGAGTCCCGCACACAAACATGATGGAATTCAAGTTCATGTATTGAAAGGCAGGCTATCATACATGCAGTGAGATTCATTGTTCTTGTATCTCGTATTATTGTTTATATAGGCTACCCAATACTGACATCAAAATAGATTGTATGCCTCTAGAAATCATATGCAGCAGGTAGAAAATTGACGGAAAATCCGTCGCGATTTGGAATAAAATTGAGGAGAACTTTAATCCCTGGGTATTAATCAAACAAAACGGGAAAAGGCAGTCATATTCCAGCACGGTCTTTATTAGTGTTTGCGCTGCCCAGGCAGCAATGGTTAATAGATATCATATCCGACATCACCGTACGTGTTTTTTCCACATTTCATGGGGGTATTCCATTACCGTATATGGTTAATCGGGGCGGTTCTGGTATGCAAATACTTAAAACAGTGCACGAGCTCAAACGTAGGATCAAAGTCATATTTATCAAGACAGGTGTGCGTAGGACCTGTGTACGCACGTGTGATAAATCCCGTTTTTTTTGTGCATGCACATATTCTAAATTCTGTGCTTAAGTATGGAAATAGAACATTTTCTACGTCACGTTGATGAATGAGGGCCGAAAAAGTTTGGGAACCACTGCTGTAGACCAATGAAAGCAGATCTCCCCATAGTATTCCTATTACATTATTACACTAGTACAAAGGATATGTTTCATACCTTTTTGATGATCGGCCCGACAGTTGTTGACTTTGGTGTATTTACGTGCTGAGCCACATTTTGTATTGTATATGTATTTTTTCTTTGCTCTATGTTTTTATCTGTGAAGCACTTTGGTACAGTCACAACTGTTGTAAATGTGCTATATAAATAAAAGTTATTAGGATTATGATTATGAGCAATTTTTCTTTATAGATGTAAGCGTTTATACAGGCCAAATACAAGAGTGATTTGTGTTTTCACCAAATTGAGGTGTGACTACGACAAAAGCCCAAGTACCTGGACTGATGTCTAGTGGAGCCAACAGGTCGACAGGAAGCTAGAAGTACCTGGACTGATGTCTAGTGGAGCCAACAGGTCGACAAGAAGCTAGAAGTACCTGGACTGATGTCTAGTGGAGCCAACAGGTCGACAGGAAGCTAGAAGTACCTGGACTGATGTCTAGTGGAGCCAACAGGTCGACAGGAAGCTAGAAGTACCTGGACTGATGTCTAGTGGAGCCAACAGGTCGACAGGAAGCTAGAAGTACCTGGACTGATGTCTAGTGGAGCCAACAGGTCGACAGGAAGCCAGCTCCACTTTCCACCCACTGTGACGGCTAGTGACATAGCACTGAGTTCATTGTACTGACAGGACGAGGAGAGACGTCAAGCCCGCAAGAACAGCCCCACCGCCTCCAGCCTCAAAAGCCCTTTCCGTCACAGAGAGAAAACCACCATTGGATCAAGGCATATAAT
>NC_140176.1:12872729-12875229 GCF_963971535.1 Notolepis coatsorum
GCCTGGCACCTTCAGTTAGAGTAACTACAGCCTGGCACCTTCAGTTTGAGTAACTACAGCCTGGCACCTTCAGTTAGAGTAACTACAGCCTGGCACCTTCAGTTAGAGTAACTACAGCCTGGCACCTTCAGTTTGAGTAACTACAGCCTGGCACCTTCAGTTAGAGTAACTACAGCCTGGCACCTTCAGTTTGAGTAACTACAGCCTGGCACCTTCAGTTAGAGTAACTACAGCCTGGCACTTTCAGTTTGAGTAACTACAGCCTGGCACCTTCAGTTAGAGTAACTACAGCCTGGCACCTTCAGTTTGAGTAACTACAGCCTGGCACCTTCAGTTAGAGTAACTACAGCCTGGCACCTTCAGTTAGAGTAACTACAGCCTGGCACCTTCAGTTTGAGTAACTACAGCCTGGCACCTTCAGTTAGAGTAACTACAGCCTGGCACCTTCAGTTAGAGTAACTACAGCCTGGCACCTTCAGTTAGAGTAACTACAGCCTGGCACTTTCAGTTTGAGTAACTACAGCCTGGCACCTTCAGTTAGAGTAACTACAGCCTGGCACTTTCAGTTAGAGTAACTACAGCCTGGCACCTTCAGTTAGAGTAACTACAGCCTGGCACTTTCAGTTTGAGTAACTACAGCCTGGCACCTTCAGTTAGAGTAACTACAGCCTGGCACTTTCAGTTTGAGTAACTACAGCCTGGCACCTTCAGTTAGAGTAACTACAGCCTGGCACCTTCAGTTAGAGTAACTACAGCCTGGCACCTTCAGTATGAGTAACTACAGCCTGGCACCTTCAGTTTGAGTAACTACAGCCTGGCACCTTCAGTTAGAGTAACTACAGCCCAGCACCTTCAGTTTGAGTAACTACAGCCTGGCACCTTCAGTTAGAGTAACTACAGCCCAGCACCTTCAGTTTGAGTAACTACAGCCTGGCACCTTCAGTTTGAGTAACTACAGCCTGGCACCTTCAGTTAGAGTAACTACAGCCTGGCACCTTCAGTTAGAGTAACTACAGCCTGGCACCTTCAGTTAGAGTAACTACAGCCTGGCACCTTCAGTTTGAGTAACTACAGCCTGGCACCTTCAGTTAGAGTAACTACAGCCTGGCACCTTCAGTTTGAGTAACTACAGCCTGGCACCTTCAGTTTGAGTAACTACAGCCTGGCACCTTCAGTTAGAGTAACTACAGCCTGGCACCTTCAGTTTGAGTAACTACAGCCTGGCACCTTCAGTTAGAGTAACTACAGCCTGGCACCTTCAGTTAGAGTAACTACAGCCTGGCACTTTCAGTTTGAGTAACTACAGCCTGGCACCTTCAGTTAGAGTAACTACAGCCTGGCACTTTCAGTTTGAGTAACTACAGCCTGGCACCTTCAGTTTGAGTAACTACAGCCTGGCACCTTCAGTTAGAGTAACTACAGCCTGGCACCTTCAGTTTGAGTAACTACAGCCTGGCACCTTCAGTTAGGGTAACTACAGCCTGGCACCTTCAGTTAGAGTAACTACAGCCTGGCACCTTCAGTTAGAGTAACTACAGCCTGGCACCTTCAGTTTGAGTAACTACAGCCTGGCACCTTCAGTTTGAGTAACTACAGCCTGGCACCTTCAGTTTGAGTAACTACAGCCTGGCACCTTCAGTTAGAGTAACTACAGCCTGGCACCTTCAGTTAGAGTAACTACAGCCTGGCACCTTCAGTTAGAGTAACTACAGCCTGGCACCTTCAGTTTGAGTAACTACAGCCTGGCACCTTCAGTTTGAGTAACTACAGCCTGGCACCTTCAGTTAGAGTAACTACAGCCTGGCACCTTCAGTTAGAGTAACTACAGCCTGGCACCTTCAGTTTGAGTAACTACAGCCTGGCACCTTCAGTTAGGGTAACTACAGCCTGGCACTTTCAGTTTGAGTAACTACAGCCTGGCACCTTCAGTTTGAGTAACTACAGCCTGGCACCTTCAGTTAGAGTAACTACAGCCTGGCACCTTCAGTTTGAGTAACTACAGCCTGGCACCTTCAGTTAGAGTAACTACAGCCTGGCACCTTCAGTTAGAGTAACTACAGCCTGGCACCTTCAGTTAGAGTAACTACAGCCTGGCACCTTCAGTTAGAGTAACTACAGCCTGGCACTTTCAGTTAGAGTAACTACAGCCTGGCACCTTCAGTTTGAGTAACTACAGCCTGGCACCTTCAGTTAGAGTAACTACAGCCTGGCACCTTCAGTTAGAGTAACTACAGCCTGGCACCTTCAGTTAGAGTAACTACAGCCTGGCACCTTCAGTTAGAGTAACTACAGCCTGGCACCTTCAGTTAGAGTAACTACAGCCTGGCACCTTCAGTTAGAGTAACTACAGCCTGGCACCTTCAGTTAGAGTAACTACAGTTGAAGATGAGCTCTGCTCTACAGCTGATGATGAGCTCTGCTCTACAGCTGAATGGTAAAATGGTAAATGGCTGCATTTATATAGCGCTTGATTGATTGATTGATTGATTGATTGATTGAT
>NC_140176.1:12880229-12907729 GCF_963971535.1 Notolepis coatsorum
GGGGAGATTCAGGCATCATAGCAGCATGGGGAAGGGGGAGGGGGGGGGTGGAAGGTACAGGTACAGGTATTGGATGACATGGTGAAGGTCATAGAATTATAGTACAGTGGAGAAGTAAACATTTAAATTGAATAAAAAGGCAGTGTAAACAATATAACCATATAATTAACTCTGGACATGCGCATAATGGGCAACAAGGTGCAAGTTCAAGTTCAAGTTTCTTTATTAGTTGTCATACAGAAATACAGAATATTTGTATGAAATGCTTCTTTCTGTTTCGCTCCTGAGAGTGTGCTAGATAAAATAAAGATAGTATAAAATAAGTATAATATAAGTATAAAATAGAAAGTAAAGTACGTAAGCAAGTGTAAACAAAACAAAAGTGTTCAATATACATATATACAGTATATATATACAATGCAGTAGAGAAGGTAACTGAGTTACAGCAATATACAATATACAATAGCTTAGCTTGTGGTGCCACCTTGTGGTGGTGAGGTAAGAGGTGATGTTCAAATCTCCTACCAATAACATAAAGTGTGTTAGTGTCTAAAGTGGGTGCTACAGTGAGTTGTCCATTTAAAGTGAGTGTGTATGTGTGGATGTGTGTGCTGTGGGTGTATTTGATAGTTTGTTACATAGTGTTATTGTTCATTGAGCATCCTGATGGCCTGGGGATATAAGCTCCTTCTGAGTCTCTCTGTGATTGCCATGAGACTCCTGTATCGCTTGCCTGACCGCAGCCGTTCAAAGAGGCAGTTGTTTGGGTGGCTGGGGTCTTTGCTTATTCTCTTAGCCTTCCCCATGCAGCGCTTGTTGTAAATGTCTTGGAGAGTGGGAAGCCCCCCTCCAATTGTGCGTTCGGCTGAACGGGCCAATCTCTGTAGTCTGCTATGGTCTTGTGCAGTGCTATTCCCAAACCAGGAGGTGATATTGCCAGTCAGGATGCTCTCTATTGTGCATGAGTAGAAGTTCTTAAGGATCTTCTGACTCACTTGGAACTTCCTTACGCACCTAAGGAAGTAGAGGTGTTGCCGTGCCTTCTTGATAACACTGTCAATGTGTGTGGTCCATGTCAAGTCCTCGGATATGTGGACTCTGAGGTACATAAAACTGTTCACTCTCTCAACCGGTGCCTCGTTGATGCTGAGGGGGCTGTAGTCCCTGACCCCCGACCTCCTAATGTCCACAATCATCTCTTTTGTTTTGCTGACGTTCAGGGAGAGGCTGTTCTCTTGACACCATCCTGCTAGAACCTTTACCTCTTCCAGGTAGGCCCTCTCGTCGTTTGCAGAGATCAGGCCCACCACTACTGTGTCGTCAGCAAATTTGATGATTGTGTTGTTGTTCTGCTGTGCCACACAGTCATGTGTGTACAGGGAGTAGAGGAGGGGACTTAGAACACAGCCTTATGTTGAGAGTGATGGATGAGGAGGTGCAGTTGCCTGCTCTCACCACCTGGGGTCTGCCCGTCAGGAAGTCCAAGACCCACTGGCAGAGGTCATAGTTCAAGCCCAGGTCCCTGAGCTTGGCTATGAGTTCAGAGGGGACTATGGTATTGAATGCTGAGCTGTAGTCGATAAATAGCATTCTCACATAGTTCCCCTGCCTCTTGTCCAGGTGTGATGCTGCTGTGTGCAGCACATGGGCTATGGCGTCCTCCATGGACCTGTTGGGGCGATATGCAAATTGCAGGGGGTCCAGGTTGATGGGGAGGGAGGAGCAGATGTAGCCCTTCACTAGCTTCTCAAAGCACTTCATGGCTATGGAGGTGAGAGCTACAGGGCGGTAGTCGTTGAGGCAAGCAGGCGTAGATTTTTTGGGTACAGGGATGATGGTGGACTTCTTCAGACAGGTGGGGATGACAGCCTGTTCTAAGGACAGGTTAAATATGTCAGTGAATACCGGGGCCAGTTGGTTGGCACAGACTTTTAGGATGCAGCCGGGGACACCGTCCGGTCCTGCTGCCTTCCTGATATTCACTTTCTTAAAGGTCCTCCTCACCTCATGTTCTGTTATCCTGAACACTGAGTCTCCATCGGCAGTGGCACCCTCCTCCATTGCAGTGGTTTGTAGGCTGGTGTTGTTATTCACAGGATTATTATTATTATTATTATTATTATTATTATTATTATTATTATTATTATTATTATTATTATTATTATTATTATTATTATTATTATTATTCACAAGATGAGGGTATGTATGCCCTCTCAGTTATATTTTGAAATATAATAAAATAATAAAATAAAGAAATATATAGTTACAATTAGGGATGCTCGATATTGGCTTTTTTACCGATACCGATATACCGATATTGTCCAACTCTTAATTTCCGATACCGATATCAACCGATATCACATTTTAATGCCGATATCGGCTGATAATATCGGTAGGCCGATAATATCGGACATAATTTCTATAGAAATGTAAAATATATATATATATATATATATATTTTTTTTTAAACCGATACCGTTATTTTCCGATATCACATTTTAATGCCGATATCAGCCGATAATATCGGTAGGCCGATAATATCGGACATCATTTCTATAGAAATGTAAAAAAAAAATATATATATATATATATATTTTTTTTGAAAACCGATACCGATATTTTGCCATATCACATTTTAATGCCGATATCGGCCGATAATATCGGACATCCCTAGTTACAATATATAATCTAATAAACCAATAATCTACATCTAATCTAATATATAATCAAAAAAAATAAAAAAAAAGCTAAAAATATGCTCTGAAGTATACAGTATAACACATACGTTGGTATACTTGAATAACACTTGAAGTCTGAGCGACACCAGCGGGGAGCTGCTCGCCAGAAGACGAGGTCTCACTGTTCATGCAGAGGCACATAGCAAACACACTCAACACCACTCAGGTGGAGTTTCACTACTCAGGAATAATCCAGTCTGGCTGTGATAAGGATTTAAGGATACTATTCTCCACCGTCAACAAACTCCTCAAACCCATGGCCAACCTCTCTCACTCCTTTACCGTTGACAAATGCAATGAATTCTTACCCTTCTTACAAACTCATAGCCAAGCTCAGGGACCTGGGCTTGAACTATGACCTCTGCCAGTGGGTCCTGGACTTCCTGACGGGCAGACCCCAGGTGGTAAGAGCAGGCAACTGCACCTCCTCATCCATCACACTCAACATAGGGGCCCCCCAGGGCTGTGTTCTGAGCCCCCTCCTCTACTCCCTGTACACACATGACTGCGTGGCACAGCGGAACAACAACACAATCATCAAATTTGCTGATGACACAGTAGTGGTGGGCCTGATCTCTGCCAACGACGAGAGGGCCTACCTGGAAGAGGTAGAGAATCTGTCACAGTGGTGTCAGGAGAACTGCCTCTCCCTGAACGTCAGCAAAACAAAAGAGATGATTGTGGACTTCAGGAGGTCGGGGGTCAAGGACTACAGCCCCCTCAGCATCGACGGGGCACCGGTTGAGAGAGTGAACCGTTTCAAGTACCTCGGAGCCCACATATCCGAGGACTTGACATGGACCACACACATTGACAGTGTTGTGAAGAAGGCACGACAACGCCTCTACTTCCTCAGGCGCCTAAGGAAGTTCCAAGTCAGTCAGAAGATCCTTAGGAACTTCTACTCATGTACAATAGAGAGCATCCTGACTGGCAACATCACCTCCTGGTTTGGGAATAGCACTGCACAAGACCGTAGCAGACTACAAAGAGTGACACGTTCAGCCGAACGCACAATTGGAGGGGGGCTTCCCACCCTCCAGAACATTTACAACAAGCGGTGCAGGGGGAAGGCTAAGAGAATTATTAAGGACTCGAGCCACCCGAACAACTGCCTCTTTGAACTGCTGCGGTCAGGCAAGCGATACCGGAGTCTTAAGGCGAGCACAGAAAGACTCAGAAGAAGCTTCTATCCCCAGGCCATCAGGCTGCTAAACGAACAATAAACACTATGCAACAACCATCAAATGCACACAGCACACACACCCACACGCACACACTCACTTAAACCACACAAACACACTTTATATTTATTGATAAAGGATTTGCACTACAACTCGTACACCCACTGTAAATTGTACCTAAATTGCACCTCATCCCATTTCTGCCTTGCACTATATAGTATTGTATTAGTACACTGCACAGTATTGTATATTATATGGTAACTCAGTTACGTCTATTCTGCATCGAACATTGTACATATGTCTATACTGAACACTGTGACCTAATTTTTTTTTTTTTTACTTCTAATTTACATGCTATACTATGTTATTTTATTTCATACTTATCTTGTCTTGCACAGTCTCTGGAGCGTAACAGTAAGAAGCATTTTGTATAAAAGTATTCTGTACTTCTGTATGACAACTATTAAAGAAACTTGAACTTGAACTTGAAATAAGGGGTGGGTCAGGAGGTAGAGCGGTCGTCTGGTAATCAGAAGGTTCCCGATTCGATTCCCACTCCTCCTTGGGCAGCGTGTCGAAGTGTCCCTGAGCAAGACACTTAGCCCCTAATTGCTCCCGATGAGCAGGTCGGCACCTTGCACGGTTGCCTCCGCTGTTGGTGTGTGAATGTCTGAGTGAATGGGTGAATGTGAGGAACAAAACATATTTTAAAGGGGCACTTCACCATGAAAAAAACAATGCTGATTTATTCTCCGTATAATCTCACACACATCCAAAAACAGTTTTGCACACATTCATTTAGTTTGACAGATATTGAGAGTAAATGAGTTTGAACACAGCCACCAGAGATGTGATCGGGGGACATTGAATCCTTGTGTTGTGTTAATTACAGCACCATATAATGATAAGGTACAGTAGCAGTCCATATAAGACAAGGTATTGCTATTTTTAGACTTTAGAGTCAGAAAATATGTGAGATCATGTGCAAAATAAATCAGCATTGTTTTTTAGTGAAGTGCCCCTTTAAACTTTTCTGTCTTTATTAAAGAGTTTTGTTTCATTATCCTACAGTATATGTCTCTGAAAAACACTGTCTGATGTACGTATTATTATTATTATTATTATTATTATTATTATTATTATTATTATTATTATTATTATTATTATTATTATTATTATTATAAAACAATCCGCAAAGGACAGCAAATCAATGCCTATCACCCCCCCGTGAGGGATGTGAGCGTTTTGTTCTGGAGCGTTCTGAGGAAAATCATAAAGTCTTTCAACAAAGTGACATTTGACTCGCGCATCATCAGTATTGTGTCGTCTCCAATCAACCCAGCCTTCTATTCTGCCGGTGACAGCGTAGGAAAATGCCGTTGGCAGCTTCTGACGGCACAAGAGCTGTCTCTAATTGCACATTGTCCCATGGCTCTGTGAAGGCACTGATAATTGATTCTTTTTGTTTTTTTCTGTGTCTCATTCAGCCACCAGACAGCTTGCCTCATCCACCAGCTTACATCCAGAAGAGAGGTTGCCTCTGAAACGGTTATATTAGTGTGGTACTGTATAGCCGAGGGAAGGCTTATAGCTGAAGCACGGACGTTGTCTCTGCCTGTTCCAAATAAACGTACCTAAAGGACACTTCTGTGAGTCCTGGTTATTAAGTATGAAACGATTGAAGAAGTTAAGAGTTGAATGTACTGAATGTACCGAGATGCTCTTTTTGTCTGACTCTGGAGAATAATGTTGGCGTGCACCTAAGCTGTGACACAGGAAATGTGTACAAACCAGGTTTCTTTCCAAACCACAAATGGATCCAAATAGATCAAAGCAGGTCCACATGATGACATGGTAATATGCTTGTATGGTTCAATGAGCCTGGGTCCAATGAGAAGAAAACAAAGAATTGAACGTATGTGTTAAAACTATAATACAGAATGTACTTTTCCGAGAGTCTAATTGCAATGTGTTTTCCATTTAACTCAAGTGTTTACCAGTGTTACCAGTGTTTTTTTATTATTATTATTCTTTTTACTTAGGTCAGTTCATTTGGATCGTCCCTGGAAGTAGAGACAGACACTCTGTACTAGTCAGTCAGATTCACAGAGAAGGTCATCAGCTGCCCTCTGCTGAGACAACAGTTAGTTGACATGCATCATGATGTCAGGAGCGTCGATCCACAAATCACTGGACATTCCCCTCTGAGTGACTTTCTAAATTATTCTAAATGGTGTCTCGCTTTCCAAGTGCAAAGAACAGTCACAGTATGGCTAGACATGTTCTATAATGCAAGTGCTGTCTGAAGGAAGCCTTTCATTGTACAGCACAGTACTGTACATAATGATGCCAATGAACTCAAACATAGTAGATAGATAGATAGATAGATAGATAGATAGATAGATAGATAGATAGATAGATAGATAGATAGATAGATAGATAGATAGATAGATAGATAGATAGATAGATAGATAGATAGATAGATAGATAGATAGATAGATAGATAGATAGATAGATAGATAGATAGATAGATAGATAGATAGATAGATAGATAGATAGATAGATAGATAGATAGATAGATAGATAGATAGATAGATAGATAGATAGATAGATAGATAGATAGATAGATAGATAGATAGATAGATAGATAGATAGATAGATAGATAGATAGATAGATAGATAGATAGATAGATAGATAGATAGATAGATAGATAGATAGATAGATAGATAGATAGATAGATAGATACTTTACAGTTTTTCTCAATTGCTTTGGTGCATTTCTCTGATCAGAATTAAAGTTCTCATAACTGTTAGTGCATTTCTCAAAACAATTAGTACAAACTGCAAAACCTAGTTGATAACCTGTTCAGTTCATTCCTCAAAAGCAAGTATCCATGTCAATGAAAGTGTCACTGTCATCAAAATGAAAAGTCCTGACACCATTGTTTATGAACAAGATAGTCAAATGGCTTTGTCATGTTTTCATTATGACAGATCACTCTGTAAGTGTTTTCCAATGCAAAAAAGTCAGATATTGGTGACACTACCTGAAAATGCTCAAGACAGCACTATACACTATTTGCACAGTCATTTGAAATCTACAGTTACACATTACTGTACACATTGTAATATTCCCTCCTTGTTGGTCTGGGACATCAATGGTTGCTCTCTGTCCAATGGGATTTCTTCCATGCGGTCTACCTTTTGCCAGATTGAAACCCGCCTCATCAACGTATAATGTGTGCAGTGGTTCCCTGGTACATGCTTTATCCCAGAAGAGAGAGAGATAAAAACTATAAACTTTTCCTGTGTAACATAATGCATTTTGGACAACATATTGTACAGTATGAACTGTCATGTAAGTGTACTGCATGGCACTACACAAAGTAACCAGTTTACAGCACTGAACATTAGAGTATGCATAGAACACATAAATGTTTTACTTGTGCATACTGGTGGCGGATCTCCTTCACTCTGTTCCAGTCAAATGGCTACTCATTTGTCAATTGTACTACAATTGTTTCACGCACATTTAATTTCCACTGAGCACTCTGTCAATTGTAGTGATTGAAACGGATTCAATATTCCCAAAGATATTGTCATCCTCTATAACAGCGCTTTGTATCTCTGTCAACCTTATGGCATTGTTTGCAATCACCATTGCACAAATGGCTTCCTCTTGTTGCGGAGTAAAAAGGGGCCCTCTTCCACCTCTGCGAGGTTGTCTTGCAATCCTATGTGGTGCAGAGTAAAATTACAGTAATGTACAGCAAACATGAGATATACTGCTTTACAGTAACCCATATTACTGTAGTGTACAATAACAGTGCTTCCCACTTGTAAAATAATGCAGTACAGAGTACCATACTGTAAATATGGCAAATATTTACTGTAACACTACTGTACACTACAATACAGTAAATCTGTGCTGCAGTAAAGCTGTCTAAATGTAAAATATAAAAAGTGACAAGTTCTTGTCCCACTGCAAGCTTCATGTATGACACAATGGCAGTAGTGCAGTGCAGATTGTTTAGTGCTGAATTACTGTCCAGTATACACACCTGCTCTCCCGACGAAATGTTTGAATACAGTAATTTCATTTACAGTGGTTCTCTCAACATTTGGCTGCACCCTTTGACCAGCCTCAGCCATTGTGAGGCCGTGATTGATAGATTTTGACAACTAGTTCAACATTTTTGTATGTAATGACTCAATCAATGACTATTAGTTTTATAGGGAATGACTATTCAGCAGTCATAAGTATAGTTAATTTTGACTGACATGACATAAGCAAATGATAATGTTATAAAACAGCAGAGAATTGTATGAAAGCAATTGATGCATGTCCAAAAGCATTTGCAATTTGTTCGGAGGAATGAGAAACTGCTACTATGATGTGCACAAATGACAAAATGTTGTGGAGGTTGAACTAACAGTTATGAAAACTTTAATTCTGATCAGAGAAATGCACCAAAGCAATTGAGAAAAACGTATTAATCCCCTTGGGGAAATTCAGGGTATCTCGCAACTCATACAGTATACAGACATTGACAGTTCTCATTCAGTTGTTTCACGTTATGTCTGCATCATGAATAAAAAATAAGCACATGATAAAATTCAATTAAATCATATCTAGCAATATCAATAAGAGCGTGATGAGATAAAAGCAGGTGTATAAAACAAGTGTGTAAAAACAGGTGTATGAAAACAGTGTATATTATAGTATCTTTATCAAGTCAAGTGTTGCTTTATTGATCCCCTTGGGGAAATTCAGGTGTCATAGCAGCATGGGGGAAGGGGGAGGGGAGGTACAGGCAGGAAAAAGACAATAATATAAATAATAGAGTAGAATAACATAGTAACAACAGTGGAATGGCAGAATTCAATCAATAATAATAGTAATAATAATAATAATATACATGGTATATATCGTAGTAGCACGCTCCAGCAGATTCTGTGCCGTGTTTAGTAGTTAAGAGTCAGACAGTCCTAACAGTTCTCAAGTTCTCTAGTCGTTAGTTCTCCAGCGATTGGCAGCAGTGCCGTCTATGCCCATCCAGCGTCAGTGGACCATGGCACAGACATTAAACAGCAACTAACAATGTTGATGGTTTACAGTGGCATATAATATGTTTAGAGAGTTCAATCAATACTTGAGAATGTGAATTACTTTCTCCCAAAAGCCAGTCAAATTAAATTCAGTAACAGTAAGTACAATTCTAACTTGTGATGTCATCACGGGATGCTCGATATTGGCTTTTTTACCGATACCGATATACCGATATTGTCCAACTCTTAATTTCCGATACCGATATCAACCGATATCAACCGTTACCGATATATGCAGGGTTTCCCCCGCCAAAAAACTGAATAATTTCAGGTAATTAACATTACTTATTACATGGCGTTTTCACATTCGCCGAAATGCTTGCTTGTGATTGGTCAATAGCCCCCCGACAGCGGTCATTATTTTTCAATAATGACCGCTGTGGGACAATAATGACCGATGTGCGCAGCTGTTCGCAATCAAGCCCACATCAGTGCAGCAAATCAGACAAACCTGCCGCGGCTGCACTGACAGCGGAGTGTGTGTAGATTACAGCGGAGCCAGAACAGAGGCTGCCCGCGATAATAATAATCACTTTATTTGGGCTGACAGAGCCACAGAACAACTGCGATTTGTCAAATGAATTAGGTATATTGTTAGTAAGTTAGCCATGTAATAAGCGGGATAATGTATAGCTTTACTCGGTCATTGTCGCAAAATAATTGACCTTCACTGACGTTTAAAACACCTCGCCGAAGCGGCTCGGTATTTTAAACTATGTGTCGGTCAATTATTTTGCGACAATGACCTCGTAGCTATACATTATCCCTTACATATCTCTTGTTGTGGAATTAACACAACATTATGCATACTTTTGACAATAAATTAAATCAGAATTTGTTCTTACTTGCTTGCCTGGGTAAATAAAGGTTATACAAATGTAAAAAAAAAAAAGAAAAAAAATTGAAAACCGATATTTTTCGATATCACATTTTAATGCAAATATTGACCGATAATATCGGACATCCCTGGTCATCAGGGATACAGTCTGCATGGAGCTGCTCCATAGACAATGAGTGGGAGACTGATTTTATGGATCTACAGAATTTTTATTTTTAATTCCTTTTATACCTAAATGAGCTATATTCTATAGTAATGCTCTCAGTTTTTAAATGTATACCACCATATACTTTCAGTGTCACCTATACCATTATACTCAGAACATTCCCCTGGGTGTCTCTCAGTGTCACCTATACACCAGGGATGTGCACAGGACTGTCGAGGGGCAGGTGCTCAAAGGCTGAAAAGGGTGCTATACCTGTGTGTGTTTTAACCGAGCGCGTGTAGCACGCAAACCCAATTTTTAAGGGCCCTTTTCGGGCAGGGGGGGCCCCCTTTTGATGCTTTTTGGGGGGTTTTGGTGATCAAATATTGAATATTGAACTATAATAATCAGTGCAGGAGCTCACTTATCCTTGAAAGACACTTTTATCACTGACTTAAAAGGCCCATACATCTCCATAAATGTTCAGGGGGGAGGGAATAAGTGCTTACCCTACAGACCCCAAGAAGTGCTGTATATTCTGTATTGTTTAATATAAATGCATTTTTATTTTTTTATTCCAATCCCGATTTGTAGTTGAGATTCCCAAATCCCATCGGACTTGACTTCTTCGTGTCCCTCAATGTGTGTAATACCTGTAATTGAATGCTGTAATACCAGCATTCAACTGTATGCGCCACAGCGGTTTCTATCATCATCATCATCATCACCACCCACGCTATGCATAAAATATATAGGTCCGCGGAGAGGCACGCTGAGGAGGCCGTGCAAACTGCAATGGAATATGGGGCATCTCTCTCTCTTTACCTAATATTTTGATTCTATGCTGACATTTTTCAGTTGGAAGGGCAGTCGATATGCGTAACGGTAAAACAATTTTTTTTATTTTCTTTCTTTCTTTTTTTCAAAAATGGCACTTTTTTTATGAGGCTCAAAAAGGCAGGTGCTCAAACACCCCTTGGGCCCATATACTCAGAACATTCCCCTGGGTGCTCTCAGTGTCATCTTTACCATCATATACTCAGAACATTCCCCTGGGTGCTCTCAGTGTCATCTTTACCATCATATACTCAGAACATTCCCCTGGGTGCCCTAGGTGTCATCTTGAAATATGTTGCGGAAATATGAACACATCACACCCATACTCCATTTCCCAACTCTGGCTCCCTGTCTCCTTCAGGATTGAATACAAGGTCTCCCTCCTCACCCATCAGTGCATCCACAGCAACGCCCCGTCCTATCTAAAGGAACTCATCGCTCCCCCGACCTCCACCCGCTCCCTCCACTCTGGACACTCAAACACACTCCCACCCAAACACAGGACACACCTTCGCACCATGGGGCCTTCTGCTCAGCTGCTCCTCGGCTGTGGAATGCCCTCCCCGACCATCTGAGAGCACCACAGTCCGTTGAGGTTTTTAAAAGGGGCCTAAAAACATTTCTTTTTAACAAGGCATTTGCCTGAATTATTCTTTTACTTTTATTTTAAATTTTCTTTAGCTTTTGATCTATATGTTTCTTTTTAATTATTTGTATTAATTTTATTTTGTATCTTTATCTCCTGTAGCACTTTGAGATTGTCACAAATGTAAAGTGCGGTACAAATTGAATTTATTATTATTATTATTATTATTATTATTATTATTATTATTATTATTATTATTATTATTATTATTATTATTATTATTATTATTAGTATTATTATTATTATTATTATTATTATTATTATTATCTTTACCATCATATACTCAGAACATTCCCCTGGGTGCTTTCAGTGTCATCTTTACGATCATATACTCAGAACATTCCCCTGAGACAAGAAGTGTTAATCCACACCATAACCTGCAGGCAAAGGTTTTAACCATACATAACTATTTCCTATGCTTCAGAGCGACGCCATGTACTAGTCCCAGTGTAACACAGTTACTACGCTCTGAGGGCTGGTTCCAACATGTACAGTATCAGTTACTACGCTCTGAGGGCTGGTTCCAACATGTACAGTATCAGTTACTACGCTCTGAGGGCTGGTTCCAACATGTACAGTATCAGTTACTACGCTCTGAGGGCTGGTTCCAACATGTACAGTATCAGTTACTACGCTCTGAGGGCTGGTTCCAACATGTACAGTATCAGTTACTACGCTCTGAGGGCTGGTTCCAACATGTACAGTATCAGTTACTATAATCTGGGGCTGGTTCCAACATGTATCAGTTACTACACTCTGGGGCTGGTTCCAACATGTACTGTATCAGTTACTACACTCTGGGGCTGGTTCCAACATGTACTGTATCAGTTACTACACTCTGGGGCTGGTTGCAACATGTATCAGTTACTACACTCTGGGGCTGGTTCCAACATGTACTGTATCAGTTACTACACTCTGGGGCTGGTTCCAACATGTACTGTATCAGTTACTACACTCTGGGGCTGGTTCCAACATGTATCAGTTACTACACTCTGGGGCTGGTTCCAACATGTACTGTATCAGTTACTACACTCTGGGGCTGGTTCCAACATGTATCAGTTACTACACTCTGGGGCTGGTTCCAACATGTATCAGTTACTATGCTCTGGGGCTGGTTCCAACATGTATCAGTTACTATGCTCTGGGGCTGGTTCCAACATGTATCAGTTACTATGCTCTGGGGCTGGTTCCAACATGTATCAGTTACTATGCTCTGGGGCTGGTTCCAACATGTATCCGTTACTATGCTCTGGGGCTGGTTCCAACATGAATCAGTTACTAATGCTCTGGGGCTGGTTCCAACATGTATCCGTTACTACACTCTGGGGCTGGTTCCAACATGAATCAGTTACTACACTCTGAGGGCTGGTTCCAACACGAATCAGTTACTAAAGCACTCTGAGGGCTGGTTCCAACATGAATCAGTTACTAATGCTCTGGGGCTGGTTCCAACATGTATCCGTTACTATGCTCTGGGGCTGGTTCCAACATGAATCAATTACTACGCTCTGGGGCTGGTTCCAACATGAATCAGTTACTACACTCTGGGGCTGGTTCCAACATGTATCAGTTACTATGCTCTGGGGCTGGTTCCAACATGTATCAGTTACTACACTCTGGGGCTGGTTCCAACATGAATCAGTTACTACACTCTGGGGCTGGTTCCAACATGAATCAGTTACTAAACTCTGAGGGCTGGTTCCAACACGAATCAGTTACTAACCCTCTGAGAGCTAGTTCCAACATGAATCAGTTACTAACCCTCTGAGGCCCATGGTTACAACATGACTCAGGTACCACGCTCTGGGGCTGGTTCCAACATGAATCAAGCATAGCCAGGTTATCTGTTGTGTATGGTTACAAGTGTTGCCTGTATGTTGATAATGTGGATGAACACTTTGTTGTCTCCCTGTTTGCTGCCTGTCTGAAGCTTCCCGGTTCACTTGGAACCCAGGCCAGAACCCTGACCGCGGGAACGGTTGAGTGAGCTAATGGCATCCATCGCATCAACTAAACTACTAGCTGAACAACAAAGATCTGAACTAACCCTTGAACTCATGTGGAGAAACCTCAGTGAGCGTGGCCAGTGTTTACCAAGAAGCGGGGACAGGTGTGTAGACGGTTAGTAGTGATTCATCCAGAGAGCCGGGGGTGAGCGGCCAAACAGCCAATGGCAGGAACTCAGGAACCCCCTGCAGGCCGACTGCTGGGAAGCAGGTGGGCGTCAGCTGCCGTCATACATCACAACACTAACAGACCCTCCTGAGGAGTGGCAGGGAGGGAGGGAGCAGGGAGGGAGAGAGTGGGGAGGGAGAGAGCAGGGAGGGAGGGAGCAGGGAGGGAGAGAGTGGGGAGGGAGAGAGTGGGGAGGGAGAGAGCAGGGAGGGAGGGAGCAGGGAGGGAGAGAGCGGGGAGGGAGAGAGCAGGGAGGGAGGGAGCGGAGAGGGAGAGAGCGGAGAGGGAGAGAGAGGGGAGGGAGAGAGCAGGGAGGGAGAGAGCAGGGAGGGAGAGAGCAGGGAGGGAGAGAGCAGAGAGGGAGAGAGCGGAGAGGGAGGGAGAGAGCAGGGAGGGAGAGAGCAGGGAGGGAGAGAGCAGGGAGGGAAAGAGCAAGGAGGGAGAGAGCAGGGAGGGAGAGAGCAAGGAGGGAGAGAGCAGGGAGAGAGAGAGCGGGGAGGGAGAGAGCAGGGGGGGAGAGAGCAGAGAGGGAGAGAGCAGGGAGGGAGAGAGCGGGGAGGGAGAGAGCAGGGAGGGAGAGAGCAGGGAGGGAGAGAGCAAGGAGGGAGAGAGCGGGGAGGGAGAGAGCAAGGAGGGAGAGAGCAGGGAGGGAGAGAGCAGGGAGGGAGAGAGCGGGGAGGGAGAGAGCAGGGAGGGAGAGAGCAGAGAGGGAGAGAGCGGGGAGGGAGAGAGAGAGCAGGGAGGGAGAGAGCAGGGAGGGAGAGAGCAGGGAGGGAGAGAGCAGGGAGGGAGAGAGCAAGGAGGGAGAGAGCAGGGAGGGGGAGAGCAGGGAGGGAGAGAGCAGGGAGGGAGAGAGCAAGGAGGGAGAGAGCGGGAGGGAGAGAGCAGGGAGGGAGAGAGCGGAGAGGGAGAGAGCAGGGAGGGAGAGAGCGGGGAGGGAGAGAGCAGGGAGGGAGAGAGCAGGGAGGGAGAGAGCAGGGAGGGAGATAGCAGGGAGGGAGAGAGCAGGGAGGGAGAGAGCAAGGAGGGAGAGAGCAGGGAGGGAGATAGCAGGGAGGGAGAGAGCAGGGAGGGAGAGAGCAAGGAGGGAGAGAGCGGGAGGGAGAGAGCAGGGAGGGAGAGAGCGGAGAGGGAGAGAGCAGGGAGGGAGAGAGCGGGGAGAGAGAGAGCAGGGAGGGAGAGAGCAGGGAGGGAGAGAGCAGGGAGGGAGAGAGCAGGGAGGGAGAGAGCAAGGAGGGAGAGAGCAGGGAGGGAGAGAGCAGGGAGGGAGAGAGCAGGGAGGGAGAGAGCAGGGAGGGAGAGAGCAGGGAGGGAGAGAGCAGGGAGGGAGAGAGCGGGGAGGGAGAGAGCAGGGAGGGAGAGAGCTGGGAGGGAGAGAGCGGGGAGGGAGAGAGTGGGGAGGGAGAGAGCAGGGAGGGAGAGAGCGGGGAGGGAGAGAGCGGGGAGGGAGAGAGAGGGGAGGGAGAGAGCAGGGAGGGAGAGAGCGGGGAGGGAGAGAGTAGGGAGGGAGAGGGGAGGGAGAGAGCAGGGAGGGAGCGAGCGTGGAGGGAGAGAGCAGGGAGGGAGAGAGCAGGGAGGGAGAGAGCAGGGAGGGAGAGAGCAGAGAGGGAGAGAGCAAGGAGGGAGAGAGCTGGGAGGGAGAGAGCGGGGAGGGAGAGAGCGGGGAGGGAGAGAGCAGGGAGGGAGAGAGCAGGGAGGGAGAGAGAGAGGAGGGAGAGAGCAGGGAGGGAGGGAGCGGGGAGGGAGAGAGCAGGGAGGGAGAGAGAGAGCAGGGAGGGAGAGAGCAGGGAGGGAGAGAGCGGGGAGGGAGAGAGCAGGGAGGGAGAGAGCGGGAGGGAGAGAGCAGGGAGGGAGAGAGCAGGGAGGGAGAGAGCGGGGAGGGAGAGAGCAGGGAGGGAGAGAGCAGGGAGGGAGAGAGCAAGGAGGGAGAGAGCAGGGAGGGAGAGAGCAGGGAGGGAGAGAGCTGGGAGGGAGAGAGCGGGGAGGGAGAGAGCAGGGAGGGAGAGAGCGGGGAGGGAGAGAGCAGGGAGGGAGAGAGCGGGAGGGAGAGAGCAGGGAGGGAGAGAGCAGGGAGGGAGAGAGCGGGGAGGGAGAGAGCAGGGAGGGAGAGAGCAAGGAGGGAGAGAGCAGGGAGGGAGAGAGCAGGGAGGGAGAGAGCTGGGAGGGAGAGAGCGGGGAGGGAGAGAGCAGGGAGGGAGAGAGCAGGGAGGGAGAGAGCGGGGAGGGAGAGAGCAGGGAGGGAGAGAGCAGGGAGGGAGAGAGAGAGGAGGGAGAGAGCAGGGAGGGAGGGAGCGGGGAGGGAGAGAGCAGGGAGGGAGAGAGAGAGCAGGGAGGGAGAGAGCAGGGAGGGAGAGAGCGGGGAGGGAGAGAGCAGGGAGGGAGAGAGCAGGGAGGGAGAGAGCGGGAGGGAGAGAGCGGGGAGGGAGAGAGCAGGGAGGGAGAGAGCAGGGAGGGAGAGAGCAGGGAGGGAGAGAGCGGGAGGGAGAGAGCAGGGAGGGAGAGAGCAGGGAGGGAGAGAGCGGGGAGGGAGAGAGCAGGGAGGGAGAGAGCAGGGAGGGAGAGAGCAAGGAGGGAGAGAGCAGGGAGGGAGAGAGCAGGGAGGGAGAGAGCTGGGAGGGAGAGCGGGGAGGGAGAGAGCAGGGAGGGAGAGAGCAGGGAGGGAGAGAGCGGGGAGGGAGAGAGCAGGGAGGGAGAGAGCAGGGAGGGAGAGAGAGAGGAGGGAGAGAGCAGGGAGGGAGGGAGCGGGGAGGGAGAGAGCAGGGAGGGAGAGAGAGAGCAGGGAGGGAGAGAGCAGGGAGGGAGAGAGCGGGGAGGGAGAGAGAGGGGAGGGAGAGAGCAGGGAGGGAGAGAGCGGGGAGGGAGAGAGCAGGGAGAGAGAGAGCAGGGAGGGAGAGAGCAGGGAGGGAGAGAGCAGGAGGGAGAGAGAGGGGAGGGAGAGAGCAGAGAGGGAGAGAGCGGGGAGGGAGAGAGCAGGGAGGGAGAGAGCGGGGAGGGAGAGAGAGGGGAGGGAGAGAGGTGGAGGGAGGGAGAGAGCAGGGAGGGAGAGAGCAGGGAGGGAGAGAGCAGGGAGGGAGAGAGCAGGGAGGGAGAGAGCAGGAGGGAGAGAGAGGGGAGGGAGAGAGCAGAGAGGGAGAGAGCAGAGAGGGAGAGAGCAGGGAGGGAGAGAGCGGGGAGGGAGAGAGCAGGGAGGGAGAGAGCTGGGAGGGAGAGAGCAGAGAGGGAGAGAGCAGGGAGGGAGAGAGCAGGGAGGGAGAGAGCGGGGAGGGAGAGAGCAGGGAGGGAGAGAGCGGGGAGGGAGAGAGCAGGGAGGGAGAGAGCAGGGAGGGAGAGAGCGGGGAGGGAGAGAGCAGGGAGGGAGAGAGCGGGGAGGGAGAGAGCAGGGAGGGAGAGAGCAGGGAGGGAGAGAGAGGTGGAGGGAGAGAGCGGGAGGGAGAAAGCGGGGAGGGAGAGAGCAGGGAGGGGAGAGAGTGGAGAGGGAGAGAGTGGAGAGGGAGAGAGCGGGGAGGGAGAGAGCAGGGAGGGAGAGAGTGGGGAGGGAGAGAGCAGGGAGGGAGAGAGCGGAGAGGGAGAGAGCAGGGAGGGAGAGAGCAGGGAGGGAGAGAGCAGGGAGGGAGAGAGCAGGGAGGGAGAGAGAGGGGAGGGAGAGAGGTGGGAGGGAGAGAGCAGGGAGGGAGAGAGCGGGGAGGGAGAGAGCGGGGAGGGAGAGAGCGGGGAGGGAGAGAGCGGAGAGGGAGAGAGCAGGGAGGAGAGAGCAGGGAGGGAGAGAGCAGGGAGGGAGAGAGCGGGGAGGGAGAGAGCGGGGGAGGGAGAGAGCAGAGAGGGAGAGAGCGGGGAGGGAGAGAGCAGAGAGGGAGAGAGCAGGGAGGGAGAGAGGCGGAGAGGGAGAGAGCAGAGAGGGAGAGAGTGGGGAGGGAGAGAGCAGGGAGGGAGAGAGCAGAGAGGGAGAGAGCGGGGAGGGAGAGAGCAGGGAGGGAGAGAGCAGGGAGGGAGGGAGCAGGGAGGGAGAGAGCAGGGAGGGAGAGAGCAGGGAGGGAGAGTGCAGAGAGGGAGAGAGCAGGGAGGGAGAGAGCGGGGAGGGAGAGAGCGGGGAGGGAGAGAGCAGGGAGGGAGAGAGCTGGGAGGGAGAGAGCAGGGAGGGAGAGAGCGGGGAGGGAGAGAGCAGGGAGGGAGAGAGCGGGGAGGGAGAGAGCGGGGAGGGAGAGAGCGGAGAGGGAGAGAGCAGGGAGGGAGAGAGCAGGGAGGGAGAGAGCGGGGAGGGAGAGAGCAAGGAGGGAGAGAGCAGGGAGGGAGAGAGCAAGGAGGGAGAGAGCGGGGAGGGAGAGAGCGGAGAGGGAGAGAGCAGGGAGGGAGAGAGCGGGAGGGAGAGAGCAAGGAGGGAGAGAGAGGGGAGGGAGAGAGCGGGGAGGGAGAGAGCAGGGAGGGAGAGAGCGGGGAGGGAGAGAGCGGGGAGGGAGAGAGAGGGGAGGGAGAGAGCGGGGAGGGAGAGAGCAGGGAGGGAGAGAGCAGGGAGGGAGAGAGCAGGGAGGGAGAGAGCGGGGAGGGAGAGAGCGGGGAGGGAGAGAGCAGGGAGGGAGAGAGCAGGGAGGGAGAGAGCAGGGAGGGGAGAGAGCAGGGAGGGAGAGAGCCGGGAGGGAGAGAGCGGGAGGGAGAGAGGTGGAGGGAGAGAGCGGGGAGGGAGAGAGCAGGGATGGAGAGAGCAGGGAGGGAGAGAGCGGGGAGGGAGAGAGCAGGAGGGGGAGAGCAGGGAGGGAGAGAGCAGGGATGGAGAGAGCAGGAGAGAGGTGGAGGGAGAGAGGTGGAGGGAGAGAGCAGGGAGGGAGAGAGCGGGGAGGGAGAGAGCAGGGATGGAGAGAGCAGGGAGGGAGAGAGCGGGGAGGGAGAGAGCAGGAGGGAGAGAGCGGGGAGAGAGAGAGCAGGGAGGGAGAGAGCAGGGAGGGAGAGAGCGGGGAGGGAGAGAGCAGGGAGGGAGAGAGCAGGGAGGGAGAGAGCAGGGAGGGAGAGAGCAGGGAGGGAGAGAGCAGGGAGGGAGAGAGCGGGGAGGGAGAGAGCGGGGAGGGAGAGAGCAGAGAGGGAGAGAGAGGGAGAGAGCGGGGAGGGAGAGAGCGGGGAGGGAGAGAGCGGGGAGGGAGAGAGCGGGGAGGGAGAGAGCGGGGAGGGAGAGAGCGGGAGGAAGAGAGCTGGGAGGGAGAGAGCGGAGAGGGAGAGAGCAGGGAGGGAGAGAGCAGGGAGGGAGAGAGGTGGAGGGAGAGAGCTGGGAGGGAGAGAGAGGGGAGGGAGAGAGCGGGAGGGAGAGAGAGGGGAGGGAGAGAGAGAGAGAGAGAGAGAGAGAGAGAGAGAGAGAGAGAGAGAGAGAGAGAGAGAGAGAGAGAGAGAGAGAGAGAGAGAAAGAAACACATCAATCTGGGGGTAAAAAACGAGAGGTCTGAGAAAAAAGGCCAGTGTGAAGGAAAACAAAGGAGTCAGCTGCTGGAGTTGTGCGCGAACAGCTGGTGCCAAAAACAGAGCCGAGGACAAAGTGGGTCCTGTTTGGACTGGAGCCGGGCCAGAGCCGGTCCCGGTTAGCAGGGTGAGGGGGGGGGGGGGGGGGGGCATGAGTGGAGGCCTTTAGGAACATCATTATATAACTGAGAGAAGAGGAGGACAAGCTCCCAGCACAGCAGAGATGCTCTTCACTCCCTTAATGATACGCCTGCGTTTAAACACAGAATCCAAGGAGCAACCACTGCCCAGGAAGCTATTTTAGAGGAGAGAGAGCTATAAGAAGAAGGAGAAGAGGAGAGAGGAGAGGGGAGAGGGGAGAGAGGGGAAATGAGAAAGGAGATGAGCGATGAGAGAGGAGCGAGAAGAGAGGAGCGAGAAGAGAGGAGAGAGGAGCGAGGAGAGAGGAGAGAGGAGAAAGGGGAGAGGAGTGAAGAGAGAGGAGCGAGGAGAGAGGCGTGAGGAGAGAGGAGCGAGAAGAGAGGAGAGAGGAGAGAGGAGCGAGAAGAGAGGAGCGAGGAGAAAGGGGAGAGGAGTGAAGAGAGAGGAGAGAGGCGTGAGGAGAGAGGAGCGAGAAGAGAGGAGCGATAAGAGCGGAGTGAGAAGAGATGAGAGAGGAGAAGGGGAAAAGGAGAGAGGAGAGGAGTGATGCGCAAGGAGAGATTAGCGAGGAGCGAGGAGAGAGGAGCGAGACGAGAGGAGCGAGGAGAAAGGAGAGAGGAGAAAGGAGAGAGGAGTGAAAAGAGAAGAGCGAGGAGAGAGGAGAGGAGCGATGAGAAGAGTGAGGAGAGAGGAGCGAGAAGAGAAGAGCGAGGAGAGAGGAGAAAGGAGAGAGGAGTGAAAAGAGAAGAGCGAGGAGAGAGGAGAGGAGCGATAAGAGCGGAGTGAGAAGAGAGGAGTAAAGAGAAAGGAGAGAGGAGCGAGAAGAGAGGAAAGAGGAGAAAGGAGAGAGGAGCGAGAAGAGAGGAAAGAGGAGAAAGGAGAGAGGAGAGGAGCGAGAAGAGCGGAGTGAGAAGAGAGGAGAAAGTAGAGAGGAGAGGAGAGGGGAGGAGAGGAGAG
The DNA here is from genome assembly GCF_963971535.1 of Notolepis coatsorum. Taxonomy (NCBI): domain Eukaryota; kingdom Metazoa; phylum Chordata; class Actinopteri; order Aulopiformes; family Paralepididae; genus Notolepis; species Notolepis coatsorum. The sequence goes on from NC_140176.1 coordinate 12,900,439, forward strand.
GAGAGAGGCGCGAGTAAAAGACAACAAGAGAGAAGACGGTAGGAAGGAGACAACAAGAGAGAAGACAGTAGGAAGGAGACAGAGTAGGAGACAACAAGAGAGAAAACAGTAGGAAGGAGACAACAAGAGAGAAGACGGTAGGAAGGAGACAACAAGAGAGAAGACAGTAGGAAGGAGACAACAAGAGAGAAGACAGTAGGAAGGAGACAACAAGAGAGAAGACAGTAGAAAGGAGACAGAGTAGGAGACAACAAGAGAGAATACAGTAGGAAGGAGACAACAAGAGAGAAGACAGTAGGAAGGAGACAACAAGAGAGAAGACAGTAAGAAGGAGACAGAGTAGGAGACAACAAGAGAGAAGACAGTAGGAAGGAGACAGAGTAGGAGACAACAAGAGAGAATACAGTAGGAAGGAGACAACAAGAGAGAATACAGTAGGAAGGAGACAACAAGAGAGAATACAGTAGGAAGGAGACAACAAGAGAGAAGACAGTAGGAAGGAGACAACAAGAGAGAAGACAGTAGGAAGGAGACAGAGTAGGAGACAACAAGGGATTGGGATTCAATCTGAGGACACATAAGGTTGCAGAGGCGGGACTGAACACACACTCTCTGGACACACACAGCTTCATGTTCCTAGCATGTAAAGAATGAGTGTATGGCGGCACGGTGGTGTAGTGGTTAACACTGTCGCCTCACAGCAAGAAGGTCCACGGTTCGATTCCCGCTTGGGGACCAGGTTTCAACGTTGCCAGGTACCCAGGTGGGGTATCTCCCGGGCCTTTCTGTGTGAAGTTTGCATGTTTTCCCCGTGTGCTCGCAAGGGTTCCCCCCCGATAAGAGAAACCCAATGGAAAAACATGCACAACAGATCGCTGACACTGTCGCGTCCCTGAGGAAGACGGGCAGGAGCACTTGGATTGGTCCCTGGGTCTGCTCCCGGCTGCCCTTGGGGGGAGGGACGACAGGATGGGTCAAGCGCAGAGCTCAAGCGCATCTGCGACCCTAAAAACAGTGCATGTGTGTGTGTTTCTGTGTGTGCCACCCATCGCTGCATGTCGTTGCATGCCGAATAATGACTTCTGAGAGTCCTGCATTATTATTATTAATTTATTATTATTATTATAATGAGCATTGTCCTGCGGTAATGTTATGTGTGTATGTGTGGAGTCTCGCTCCTTCCATTTCTATGAGATATTTGACAGAGTGCCAGCCCTCCTAACTCCCCCACCAGTCCTGCCTCTGTATAGGAATAGTACAGGCTTATTGCCATCTTACAAAAACACCACATGTATCCCTTGTTAAAACTCGGTATGAATGCATTTAAAGTAAAGGCCTATCGTTTACGGTTCCTCTGAGGTTCCTGGAAACGAGTATGATGTGTGACATTAAGGACTTCCTTCATCCGATTGGCCAAAACTCCTGTTTCATTAGGGAGTTTGAGGTATAGAATTACACAAGAGCCTGGTAAGAAAAGCCCTGTTATGTGTCTTTCCATGTTGTAAAAGTTTCATTACAGTTTGACTTGATTGAATGATGAGTACACGGTAACGCTGTAAGTGGTGGTCGCTGCTGTAGCATTGTATTAACTTGGAGAGCAAGTCATCATCTCCTCCATCTTCTCCATCTTCTCCATCTTCTCCATCTTCTCCATCTTCTCCATCTTCTCCATCTCCTCCATCTCCTCCATCTCCTCCATCTTCTCCATCTTCTCCATCTCCTCCATCTTCTCCATCTTCTCCATCTTCTCCATCTCCTCCATCTTCTCCATCTTCTCCATCTTCTCCATCTCCTCCATCTTCTCCATCTCCTCCATCTTCTCCATCTCCTCCATCTTCTCCATCTCCTCCATCTTCTCCATCTCCTCCATCTTGTCCATCTTCTCCATCTCCTCCATCTTCTCCATCTTCTCCATCTCCTCCATCTCCTCCATCTTCTCCATCTTCTCCATCTTCTCCATCTCCTCCATCTTCTCCATCTTCTCCATCTTCTCCATCTTCTCCATCTCCTCCATCTTCTCCATCTCCTCCATCTTCTCCATCTTCTCCATCTTCTCCATCTTCTCCATCTCCTCCATCTTCTCCATCTCCTCCATCTTCTCCATCTCCTCCATCGCCTCCATCTTCTCCATCTTCTCCATCTTCTCCATCTTGTTCTCCATCTTCAAAGTTCATGGTAACGACCCAGTTAGTCTTCTATTTATTCCAAACAAACTGCTATTGTTGCTGGTGACATAAAACACATCACTTCCTCCGTGCAGCGCATAATGTTCCTGGGGAACGTTCTATCAGACACCAGTGTTTAGAACAGGAACGTCCTACCAGACACCAGTGTTTAGAACAGGAACGTCCTACCAGACACCAGTGTTTAGAACAGGAACGTCCTACCAGACACCAGTGTTTAGAACAGGAACGTCATACCAGACACCAGTGTTTAGAGTGGCCAAGAACAGCAAATTAATCACTATGGTGTTATATTAGAAAAATAGACATTTATTTATATGAAGATGGTATTAGAAGATTTATATGAAGATATGAGAGAGTGGTTGTCTGGTAATCGAAAGGTTCCGATTTGCTAATTTATGCAAATGACATGTCGTCAGCCTGTGACTGCAACTTGTTCCTGTTTGCGGACGACTCAGCCCTGCTGGTCTCTGACAAGAACAAGTTGCAGGTTGAAAAAACCCTCAGCTCGGAACTAGGCAAAATCTGCACCTGGCTCACTGATAACAAACTATCATTACACATGGGCAAAACAGAGTCCATTCTCTTCGGTTCAAATAACAAACTCAGCAAGACCGACGGCTTCTCAGTTACAGTGGGTGACAATATTGTCACAAGGAAAGACGAAATTACCTACCTGGGTTCCATCCTAGAGGCAAATCTTTCCTGTGACAAAATGGCATCCAATGTAATAAAAAAAAGTCAACCAACGAACTAGATTCTTGTACCGGATCTACTCTCTGGTAAACAAGAATACCCTGAAGACTCTGGCAGGAGCACTCATTCAAGGGTACTATGACTATGCGTGCACCTCATGGTACCAAAGCACCTCAAAGGCGCTTAAAACAAAATTACAAACATCACAAAACAAACTGGTCAGACTACTACTTGACCTGAACCCCAGAACCCACCTCACCCCTGCCCACTTTGACAACCTAGGATGGCTTAGAGTAGACGACAGAGTACAGCAACTTGAAATGGGCCTAGTCTACAAGATACACTATACGACCGGGGTGCCCATGTACATGTCAAAATACTTCCCAAAGGTCAGTGAATACCACAACCACTACACCAGAGGGAGCTCCACAAATCATGTTAAACCCAGATTCGGCTCAAACAAGGGACTAAACACGTTTCGCAATTATGCCACATCAATGTGGAACGCCCTACCCAAAGCTGTAAAGGAATGTGAATCCCTACCCACATTCAAAACCGCTCTTAAAGAGCACCTACGGGAGGCTGCAATTCGAAACTGGCCACCGTAAATGCCCAAACCCCCCACCACCTCCTAATAGACAGTCTCCTCCCCACCGCATGTATATATTCCCTCCCCGCCGTATGTATATTTCTCTCCCACCCACCCACCCCCTCCTAATGTACAGTCCCCTCCCCATCATATGTATATACTCTGTCAGGATCTAGGGGTAACAGTACTGTATATTTGAATACCGTTTATGTCACAAATGTATCAGTACTAAATACCTATATGTCCCTATGCCATAAATGTCATGTATGTTGTGTATGTCATAAATGTCTATATGAAATGAAAATGGGGGACCCTGATGGAAACAAGACAAACGTCTTTCTCAGGTCTGCATCCCCTTAACAATTGTATGTATTGAGCCGTACTGTATTGTACCCATTCTGCAATCTGTTAAATAAAGTTTTCATTCATTCATTCATTCATTCATTCATTCATTCATTCATTCATTCATTCATTCATTCATTCATTCATTCATTCATTCATTCAGATTCCGGCTCATCCCGGGCAGCGTGTCCTTGAGCAAGACACTTAAGCCCTAACTGCTCCCGATGAGCAGGTTGGCATCATGCATCGTTGCCTCTGCGGTCGGTGCGTGAATGTCTGAGTGAATGGGTGAATATGAGGCACAAGTTGTGAAGCGCTTTGGATAAAAGCTACTGGTATATAAATGCAGTCCATTATTACTGTGTATCATTGTTCACCCTCTCCTGTTTGATGAGCTATTGACATTCCTTTCAAAGTTATCTTGATAGTGATATGTTCTCCATTCTGGTGAATCTGACCAGACGAGATCCTCTATTCTTTGTGGTTGCGAATAAGAAGAAAAGAAATCCAAACTCTTTTACCCTGATTCGTTCTGTGTTTTGTTTTGACCGATTTCGTTGCATCTAACGCAGCTCCATCCCCAGAAGACAGCTGCACGGGCAGCTGCCTGTTTCTATAGAGAACGGGACCAAACTCCCAACAGTCAGTCGCTCCGCGCGCCGCGCTCTCACCCACCGACGAGGCGGCAGAGGGGCCTCTTCCTCTGGACATGCCCAGGCTTGTTCCCAAAGGCGTACTGGGGGTTCCAATCCCGCTTAATCCATTTATTTTTTTTTTGGTCTGAGTGGCTGGCTGCTCAGCGTTAACCCTTTCACGACCATAGTACAGAGGGTTAACCGTCTTTTTTTTTATCTGCTTTTTCTCCTCATTTTTCTATTTTTTTTTCTCCCGTCCCCAATTTCGCATTGTCCAATTCTGCCCTCCCCTGTCTCGAACGTTGTTAGGCCATGCCTCCCACAAGCCGGCTGCAATGTGGACGAAGCCTTGCATCACGTGTCCCCTCCGGTACTCGAGGAGGCAGCCGTCGCATTTTTTCACCTGCACAGCGCGATCTCTCAGCGGCGAGGGTCTGCGTTTGGAGGGACACGCCGCCCTCGTCGCTTCCTGATTCTACTGCGCAGGCGCACCAACCGACCTGTAGGAGTCGCTGTCCACAACGTCCGATCCCCACCCACCAGCTTCCCACGCCCTAATACTGCCAATTGTCACAGTGAAAGGGTTAACATTGTACATATGTCTATACTGAACACTGTGACCTCTATTTTTACTTCTTCTTACATGCTACTTTATTTTATTTCATACTTATCTTGTCTAGCACAGTCTCTGGAGCGTAACAGTAAGAAGCATTTTGTATAAAAGTATTCTGTACTTCTGTATGACAACTATTAAAGAAACTTGAAACTTGAACTTGAAACTTAACCCTTTGGTGGTGTGGTAGTGAAAGGGTTAAGGTGATTACCTTCGTTAAGCAGACCGGACAACGGGGTCACCGTGCGATGTCAAGTAGCTGACGGTAAAAGTGGTTTTGAATTCTTGCCAAGTTGAACACCCGCCAACAACTCTTCCAGGTCATTTTCATAATGAGAGTTGCGCTGTGACTAACCTTGGTCCCAGTTGTATCTCCTCCATGAGATAAATCCTGGTAAAGAACTACGGCCGAAAGTGTGTATGGGGTAGAATTCTCCGGTGTATGTACTTCCCCTGGAAGCGGCCTCCGAACGGACCAAACCTTTCCCGAATCCTGTCGGCAAACAAGCTATAGAACGTCCCGGTCATGTAGTAAATTCTTCAGGCAAAGCCGTTGCAGTGGCTTAAACGAGGAAATATTGTGCACTTCACACATTTCTATAATTGTTTTGTCGAAACCGGAAAGCCTGTAGCCTGTACTTCCTGTACTTCCTGTACTTCCGTTTACACACTTTAGGAGGCATATCTTTACCAGCCTACGCTGTGACTGGTGCCACGTGCACGTAATCATCACTGGCTTGGCGTGTGGGCTGTGTCCCCCCCCCCCCCTCTCTTATCTAGTCTGTATGTGTGGGGCGACAGACAAGCTGTGCAGAGAGCTGTTAACACGGTGAGCTCAGGAGGAATGGAGTCTTGTTAGTGAGGGGAGGTTTTCCCAGAGTCAGACAGGCTGGGGATATCGCAGAACGGGCCCCGTAGTAATATACTCACTGAGATCTAATCACCAGAACATCATTCCCAGCCTAATTGGGAAGGGATGGCTCGGTGATTCCATATGCGTCTGTAATATGTTTGTAGGGTTTGATGTTCACAATGACATTTCCATTTATTTATTTGTAGTATGTTAATAACATTTAATAAGATTTTTTGTATCCAAATCCAATTTGTAATGTTCCAGGTATAGTCTTGACATGAAGAAATTACCTCTACAATAACTAGTTACAAATGCTTGAATATCAAATACAAATAAATCACCATTTGAAACAAAGTGAACCAACATTGCTCTTCGAGGATGCTTCTTTGAAACAAAGTGAACCAACATTGCTCTTCGAGGATGCTTCTTTGAAACAAAGTGAACCAACGTTGCTCTTAGAGGATGCTTCTTTGAAACAAAGTGAACCAACGTTGCTCTTAGAGGATGCTTCTTTGAAACAAAGTGAACCAACGTTGCTCTTAGAGGATGCTTCTTTGAAACAGATCCCAGACCAGCCATAATGCTACATGCCCCCCATCCAACCGCCACCATGTCCATCCGCCCGAACAACCAGAATCCTCACCCCTCCCTTTCCCCTGCGTTATAGGTAGTTTGTATGTATTCAATAACAGAAATGTATCATACTTTATGTATTCACTACTAAAGATATATCATACTTTATATATTCAATACTAAAGATATATCCTACTTTATATATTCAATACTAAATATATACCATACTTTATGTATTCAATAATAGAAATATATCATACTTTATATATTCACTACTAAAGAATAAAGATATATCCTACTTTATATATTCAATACTAAAGATATACCATACTTTATGTATTCAATAATAGAAATATATCATACTTTATATATTCAATACTAAAGATATATCATATTTTATGTAATTATTACTAAACATATATCATACTTTTAGTTTTAGGTTAGTTTTGTTGCTTTAAATGACAGTGGGTTACAGAGGAATACTTCGGCTTCTCCAGTTCATATATACCTTTTCTTCACATCATTACTGCTACATTGGCCACAATCACAAACCAGAATGCATGATTGAGATGCTCCTCCAGGCAGGCTTGATTTAAAACCGTACCGGTGCAGTAAAAGGACACTGATATTAACCTAAGTGATAGTCCTGTCCGACATGATTGTCTTCATACTTAAACCAGCCGGGCAGCTAACGCTTAGCCAGACACATCGTTGGCTGCTGAAGAAATAGAGACGTCAGAGAATACACCGACAATTTATTGCGGATCCAATGAAACCTAAGGCGACAACTGTCTTGTGCTGTGTGTG
>NC_140176.1:12912729-12927560 GCF_963971535.1 Notolepis coatsorum
CCAAGCTAACACGTGTAAGTAGATTAGCTGTTCACTTTTGTCTGTTCATCACAAATTATGTAATGCCCAACGGAGTTAGAAGCTGCATATTGCTACTGTTGACACTAATAACGTGCAATATGACAAAATGAGCCTACAGTGCAGTATGTTTGAAAAGCACAGAGTGTGGCTTCTGTCTGATTGTGTAGGCACTGAGGGTAGTATGGTTAGTACATGTAGCTTCTGTCTGATTGTGTAGGTACTGAGGGTAGTAGGGTTAGTAGCTTCTGTCTGATTGTGTAGGTACTGAGGGTAGTAGGGTTAGTACATGTAGCTTCTGTCTGATTGTGTAGGCACTGAGGGTAGTAGGGTTAGTAGCTTCTGTCTGATTGTGTAGGCACTGAGGGTAATAGGGTTAGTAGCTTCTGTCTGATTGTGTAGGCACTGAGGGTAGTAGGGTTAGTAGCTTCTGTCTGATTGTGTAGGTACTGAGGGTAGTAGGGTTAGTAGCTTCTGTCTGATTGTGTAGGTACTGAGGATAGTAGGGTTAGTAGCTTCTGTCTGATTGTGTAGGTACTGACGGTAGTAGTAATTCTGTCTGATTGTGTAGGTACTGAGGGTAGTATGTCTGATTGTGCTGTACTGAGGGACACAGAGAGAGGTTTTGACCGAACGTGGCGAGATGTTCTGTCCTATAGAAATCAAGGTAGAAATTGGACCTTCTCTGACACGGTGAACATGTTCTGAATATGCTGACACTAAACGGATGTTTTTCTGACGTGTAGAACCGGAGAGTCGTCCAACGATCCCATCACCGTGTTAACAATTGCACCATGTGTCAAATTCCCGCCACATTTAGAAGACAGTAACTGTTCCATTTCCATCCCGTTTGGCACGGCGTGCAATGTGTCCTTGGCACGAAGGACGTCTCTAACATCGGTTCTGTAATTCGCATCAAACACAGCTCTCTAGCGGAGCTTTGTCTTGTGATTGTGTGGAGTGAGTTTATGTGGTTTGTGAAATACAGCCTAAATTTTTTTGAAATTCTCCGTACTGTACAAACACTATATCCTTCATCTGACTCGAGTGTTCTGAAATAGCTCAATCAGTTATGTGGTCATCCGTCATTCTGACAGGCGGAGGTCTTGCGGGTCGGAGAGACCGGAAAAAGAGACTGGCCCAGAGTGGAGGCTGTAGGATGATGACTGACAGCTAGAACACCACCTGTAGCTTATAATAGTAAAAAAAAAAAAACGATCGCCTTTTTATGCCCCTGTGAGTTTCTCCTTTAGCCTTGTCTTTCCGCGAACGCTTGGGGCCTTTCACCCGAATCCCCCTGACTTTCAAACAAGAGAGGAAAAAGCTGTGGTTTGGTTGCCCCGGAAACCAGGTGAGAATATGGTGCCCTGTGTGCTCTGGGTGATGACATAATACATTCCATGACGGTGAAACGGCAGCTGTGAGAGGCAGGAGTGAGGGGCGGATATTCAGAGACAGTCTCACGTGATATTCAGAGACAGTTTCACGTGATATGCAGACAGTTTCACATGATATTCAGATTTCAGAGACAGTTTCACGTGATATTCAGAGGTACACACTCTTCTCACGTGATGTCTTTTTACAGCCGTAAAATAATGTGAATCCCTACCCTCCTTCAAAACCGCTCCCAAAAAGCACCTACAGCGGTCGTCCAGGGTTCGTTTCCCAGTCCCGGCGACCATTTGCCGCATGTCTTCCCTACCTCTCCTCCCGTTCTCCCTCTCTCCCTCTATCGGTCCTGCATGGCCAGAAAAAGCTGAAAATGCTATAAATAAAAGTAACTTTTAATTTTTTTAAAGAGCACCTACGGGAGGCTGCAATTCGAAACTGGCCCCGGTAAATATCCCCCCACCCACCCACCGACCCAACCCACTCCAATGTACAGTTTCGTTCCCCTATATATATATATATATATATTATCTTTTACAATCTCTGTCTCTTAAACAGTACTGTATATTTGTATATCTTGTATGTCATAAATGTCATGATGAATTGAAAATGGGGGACCCTTATGTAAACAAGACGAAAGTCTTTCTCTGGTCTGCATCCCCTTAACAATTGTGTGTATTGACCCATTCTGCAATACGTTTTCAATCAATCAATCGATCAATCGATCAATCAATCAATCAATCAATCAATCAATCAATCAATCAATCAATCAATCAATCAATATTCAGAGACAGTCTCATGTGATATTCAGAGGTACACAGTCGTGTGTGATATTCAGAGGTATACACACTCACGTGATATTCAGACTCATAGGGGCTAGGGGTCCAAAAATCCAAACTATCCCTTTAAGAGAGCAATTGTTATTGGAATTCTTCCAGATGGTAAAATTCACCTTTTGCTAACCTTCTAGCCAGAACATGTTGTATCATAGATGGTCACTTAGTGCCTCATTATTGTTAGTGCCTGTTTCCAATTGTGGCAGACCCCCCCCCCCCTCACTTACTGCTCTCTGAGTCACGGTGGATAAACGCATGGTGTTTGTGTCACTTGTCCGGGAATGGAGTGTGTTAAAGTGGCACTTCACCTAAGAACTGCTGATTTATTTTGCACATAAACTCACACACGTTAAAAAAAACGGTTTTGAACACATTAATTTAGTTTGACAGTTATTGAGAGTAAATTAGAATAATGCCACCCCGTGATGTCATCGGGGAAATGTAATCCTTATGTTGTGTTTATTACAGCAAAAATTATGTAGTTGGAAAAAATACAAATACCTTGTCTTATAGGGAGACTGCTACCTTATCATTTAATTGAGCTGATTTTATGCAACACAAGGATTCAATGTCCCCGATGACATCACTGGTGGCCACAGTCTAACTCATTTACTCTTAATAACTGTCAGACTAGATGAATGTGTGCAAAACTGTTTAGTTTTGGGACGTGTGTGAGATTATGTGCAAAATTAATCAGCATCGTTTTCTTGGTGAAGTGCCCCTTTAACACCAGGTTTTCTCTGGGATCTGATTGAATCACCCATTGAAACATTATCTCCCCAGTCAAAGGCTTTAATATCAGCCCCTTGATCTACAGACGCTGCCTGTAGGGATCAGCTCGGGCCCCCCTGCTGTGGCTGTGAAGAGCTTAACCCTTTCACTGCCGCGGCACTACCGAATGGTTAAAGGGATCGATTTTTGGACCCCTAGCCACAAACCAATGCAAAGTCAATCGGGTTGAGCTCATATCTGCACGAGCTGACTGAAGCACACTGAAATCTAATTTGTGTGTGCACTGTTGAGTAGATTTCAATGAGCCTCAGTCAGCTTGTACGGACAGCAGCTTGACCCCACTGACTTTGCATTGGTTTGTGTGGCTAACTATATCACCAGAGCTAGTATGAGGAACAGCATGGATTGTGCTGTGAAATGATTCTACCGATCAATATCATCGTTGGTAAGTAAGAAATAGGGCCAGGGGTCCAAGTGTAACGGGGAAGTCCGTGGGGTCCACAGTCACTGAAACAGGTGTGTTGACGGGTGACTGTGGCAGTGCGGGCTGGTAAGTTAAACTCACTTCCTCATAACAGGGTTAACAGACGCATCGGTACGGTAGTTAGGAGTGAATTCACTTCTTAGTGCAGCGGCCTGTGTCGTCGCCCGCGGACGCGGGAGCCCCCTGTTCGACTCCCCCTCGGGACATTCTCATTTAACATCAAAAACACAACGCAGACCAATATGATCCGTCACACAAGAATCACAACTATTCCTTTAATATCTCCTGTGAGATCCTACCATTACTTGTAACGTAGGGCCAGCAGTGTTCATAATGTCAAGGACTCCGAGCCGACGTCATCAATCGTTATGTATCACTGAGGAAGAGGGAAAGGAGGAAGAGGCAGAGCAGCTCGTCCTGGTCGAGGTATCGGCCCCGTATTTCTTTTCTTCGTTCTCCAAGACGCTAGGAGATGAAAAGAAGCAACAACTGCACATCAGAGACGAGTCACGTAAGAGTGCAAGAGTAATAGAGTCTTTATCCCTTCAACTATTATCAACCTCAATCTGGTATATCGGCTAAAAGCAGGTAATTGAAAGCAGACTCAAAGGAAACTCATTTAGCTGACACTTAGCCAGAGATTTAGAGTTTTCAGCTATCGCGGGCCCCTCTAAAAGGCACGGTGAAGATTACTCCCGACTCCTGCCATTCAGGTACTACTGATCCAGTTCTGAATAGATGCCACCAGGTACGAACCTCTTAGTCTGTCTGTTGACCACAATGATAACAAAACAGCTAAATGTCCTTGGCTGCGGCCGTGGATCTGTGCTGCGCTACAGAGCCGCTGTCAATGGATCCACGGGGGAGTCGCGGATCACTATCCTCTCCTCTCCTCCTCGAGACGAGATGAGAAAATGTACCGTATCTGTGGGGGAGCGGACGCGGCAGAGATGCTGCGATGTTCTGACTCATTCTGCAAAGAGGTGACCTCCTCCAGCCACTAGTAAATTAGAATGCACGGGGGGAACGCATTACACCCCATAATTCAAATGGCCCGGCAAAGTGTGCAAAAACTGCAAGCGGACAAGAAGTTAATGGCATGGATTTGTGATTAAATGAGCAAAAAGCATGAGCTTCCTCACACAATCTCCCAAATTAATCTCTGCACCTCTCATTTGCATACATTTCAAATGCACGTGTAATCATTGAGACAAAAAAAAATACATATACATGATAAGTCAGTGAGTAGTATAGCCTTTGCCAGCTCTGGACCCCCTCTCTATTCTTTATTAATCCCCGGTTCCTGGCCCCAGGCCACAGCAGGAATGCGTGCAGGAGGACGGGCGGCCGCGTGCCCTCTACCAGATGCCTCCTAATCTTCTCCCTACACAGTCTCGCTCCAACCCCACGGCCCCTGCTTGTGAGGTCCGGCCACTCTCTCTCTCCCGCCCTGGTTCTCTCCTGCCCCCTAAAGCACAGAGCCAGCTATAGGAACAGAGGGGAAACCAACCTGAGCAAACCTTTATAGTGATGCTCTCTCTCAGTCCTACCGGAGCTCCTGCTCCAGGCAGAATGAGTGTGAGGGGTGATTTGAGCTGAGTCTGTTCGATCAGCAGAAGGTGACGCATAAGAAAGCGGATTCATTCACTATATCTTACAAAAGCTTCTCTAGGCAAATTGAGCAACGCACAAAGTGTGACGCTTATTCATCCCTACATTTATGGAGCCACCTGCAACTTGTTGTCCCACTCCCACTCCCGGATGATTGAATGAATGAATGAATGAATGAATGAATGAATGAATGAATGAATGAATGAATGAATGAATGAATGAATGAATGAATGAATGAATGAAAACTTTATTTAACAGATTGCAGAATGGTTACAATACAGTACGGCTCAATACACACAATTGTTAAGGGGATGCAGACCAGAGAAAGACGTTTGTCTTGTTTACATCAGGGTCCCCCATTTTCAATTCATAGTGAAATGATGGACTGGAAGCGAGGACTGGAAGCGTGGCGAATAAACATATTGTTTGGAATGCATTATTATTACACGGCTTGGTTGAATGCTTGATTCTGATTGGTCAATCGCTGATATCAACGGTCTGTTATTTCTTGATAATGACCGCTGCCCTCTATAATGGACCAGTGTCTAATCAAAACCAGCTTTGATCAAAGCCTCAGAGCACTTATGGTTCATATCAATCCGCACTTCCGCATCAAGAGGTCCCGGCCGGGTACAACTTTGTTTACATCTGATATTATTCACTGACACTGTGGCAAAAACCGTCTCGGCTCTCGGCTGACCGACTGGCCATAAATGCTCCCTTGCGTAATGCACAGGTATTCTTAATTCGTTTTACTCTGCCTCCTGTTGCACATGCCAAGAGGTTTTCCAGTCAAGTGTTCCTTTATTAATCCCCTAGAACATAGAACATAGTGATAGAACATGGTAATAATAGTGATAATAGCAGTGGGTATGGCAGGATTCACTCAGTCAGTAATAAAAGTGATGATAATTAACATGGTCCATACGTAGTCGTTTTGGGGGCGTGCGGATACTGTGTATCTGAGCATTTAACCCATACGGTACCTTACTACATAGTACATACATGTGCTAAATTACCTATTCCTATCCCGTTGTTCGACGAGGTCCTCTGAACACCCCTGGATGATAGAAGAGGGAGAAATGGGGCTCGGCCTCCTCCATACAAATAAGTCCCATGTCGTTGGTTTGCTGGTGCGCTTCTTTGAACCCTCTCAATTCACATGCATTCCTCTCCCCATAGGAGCTGTCACTTTGTGTGGACATTGTCCCGCGAGTGTGTGGCGGCGGTGGTTATCGGGAGAGCGTCTAGTGTCCACTCCGGGGACACTCGTCTATGTCCTGAAAGGCAAGACAATGAGACCCCCAGTCGCTCCCTCTCCCCGTGACCCGGCTGGGGTCTGATTCGCCTTGGCAAGGAGGACAGAACCCCAACACAAAGCTGAAGGAGTCTCCCCCCGGAGAGGTGCAGAGGTCAGCTCCAACGCCCCGCTAACAGGCCACAGTCCTCTAGTTTGGGGTTCCGAATGGGGAGAGGGGGACACAGAGGCCCCGGAGACAATGGGATAAAAGGGACCTCCGAAACCATTACATTCTGAGGAAGTGATGGCCGTGAATGATGACAGAGGGTGAATAGAGACTCTTGAGGTGGGAGGTACGCTCCGTTAATGACCATGGATGCTCCATTATGGCGAGCCGTGAGAGGTGGCTGGGCGAGGTGGTGCGCTCTCCTCCCCCCCCCCCCCCCCCCCCCCGACTCAGGCCGGTATAGGACAATTCCAAGTTGACGCGGGGATGAGTTCCTATACTGTCAACCCCCTCTATGGACTCCCTGCCGGGGAGGCACGGCGGGTCACCGGCGCTCCTCCCGGTCGCTCAGGAGACGAGTCGGAGTCCTGTTCCATACCGTCCCTATAGGATGGGGGTCCGCGGCGGGGGAGGAACACTGAGCAACACTGTAATAGATACACTTCCAATTGACGTTGCCCTTTTAAATTGTCTTCCTTTGATTTGTTTGTTTATTTTCAGTGATGGACGTCCATTCGTTGATGCATAAGACAAAAGGCCCTCGAGATGTTAACGATCCCCCTGAGGTTTCACGTCATAACCAATATTATTAAATCACTCCGCTGCAACGCAGGACATCAAACTACAGTATGTAACAGTAACTCATTTGTTTTCTGTAGGTTTTAGATTGTACTCCACAGACTCGGCCGTGTACAGGGGCGACAGTGGCTCGGGGGGTAGAGTGGTCGGCACCTTGCATGGTCGCCATCCGCCGTCGGTGTGTGAATGAATTGTGTGAGTGAATGGGTCAAATGTGAGGAACAAATTGTAAAGCGCTTTGGATAAAAGCTGCTATATAAATGCAGCCATTTTTACCATTTTACAGCAGTAGCACATCTCTAGAGAGTCATGCCGGCGTAGACAGAAGCAGCCTGTTTTAGAAGGAGGAGAGGCCACATGTTTCAGAGCAACAGCTGGCCGGCCGGCCGGGACCCCTCCTCCGTCCGGTCTACACACCGTGAAGAAGAGGCGTCGGAAAAAAACCTCATCATTCTTCGGTCACGCGGGTGAAAATGCACAGAGATCCGACCCAAAAATAAGCCAAACTGTCCACACGGTATAAAGAACTGCTGAGCAGGGGGATATTTGATAGCGGTCCTTGTGGCGGCGGCGGTGGTGGTGGCGGTCACACGTGGCCTAAATCTTGGGACAAGCTCGGGGCAAAGATCAGGAATGCTGCCTCTGGGCTCCATGAGTAGAAACTTCCCCCTTGGCACTGGGCGGCACCTCCAGGCGGATTAGGGTCAACAAAACAATCAAACAAAACACGGAGGAGCTTCCATACACGGGGATGCCACTTAGAAACCGTATACTAGTCGCCATGCATTTGAACCCTTTCACTACCACACTACTCATTACATTTATATAGCGCTTTTCTAGACACTCAAAGCGCTCCCCACAATGTAGGGGTGGAAATGGCCTCCTTCACCACCACCACCACCACTGGTAGCACCCAACCTTGGGCTATACGCAGGCTCGACAATGGCTGCCATACACTGGCACCAGGCACGCAGGCACACAACAATTAACCGTCTGTAGTGTGGTCGTGAAAGGGTTAACCTTCTGTAGTGTGGTTGTGAAATAGGTTAACCCTTTGTCGTGTGGCAGCGAAAGGGCCTAACCTTCTGTATTGTCGCAGTGAAAGGGTTAACCATTTTGGTAGTGTGGTGTTGAACAGGTTAAAGGGGAAAAGGCACTGTGAAGGAGAGACTATATTTCACTATTCATGTGTCACACAATAATTGTGTAATAATTCAGCGCTACATTAATTTCAAACCTTAAAACAGTAACTGGATATTCCTAGTTTGTCAGGAGTTAACTAATGCAGGTGTTCTTGATTAGTCGATCGACTAAGCCTTGATTTAAACGTACGTTTTATGGACATTAAAGACTATATTTTCGTAGGAATGCTTCTCATCGTGCTCATACCTTTCAGTGCACAAGGTATGGCCAGCCTTGTCACAGTCACAGTGGACTGAGCGTCTATGAGGTCACTGTCAGGTGCTCTACGCGTTGTTGTCTCTCCTCTCCAAATCGGGGCGACAGTGGCTCGGTAGGTAGAGCAGTCGTCTGGTAATCCAGAGGTTCCCGGTTCGATTCCCGATCCTCCCGGGTTCGATTCCCGATCCTCCCGGGCAGCGTGTTGAGGTGTCCTTGAGCAAGACACATAACCCCTAACTGCTCCCGATGGGCAGGTCGGCACCTTGCATGGTCGCCTCTGCCATCGGTGTGTGAATGTGTGAGTGAATGGGTATAATGTGAGAAAAAAATTGTAAAGCGCTTTGGATAAAAGCTGCTATATAAACACAGCCATTTACCATTTATTTCCTGAAGGGAGAAATGAGGTGAAAGTGATGACCACGCACTGCCGGCTCGATGCTCATACTTGTTTAACGAGCGCTAATGAGAATGATATTATGTCAGGGACTGTTTCTCTCAGCGTGAGTTCAAAATGCTTACAGATATAAAGGCCCAGTCCACGCATTAGGCATTAGGATTCATCTGATCAAAGCAACTGCACTAAACCCCTCGACAAGGGAGCACTCCCCTGTCTACAGCTTCCTGCAGCTGGGAGCAACTCAGAGACGCTCAACCGTCAAACCATCGATAAGAATACTAATAATCTCATGTTAATACGCTGAACAGCATGTCAAACCATCGATACGAATACTAATAATCTCATGTTAATACGCTGAACAGCATGTCAAACCATCGATACGAATACTAATAATCACATGTTAATATGCTGAACAGCATGTCAAACCATCCATAAGAATACTAATAATCACATGTTAATATGCTGAACAGCATGTCAAACCATCCATAAGAATACTAATAATCACATGTTAATATGCTGAACAGCATGTCAAACCATCGATAAGAATACTAATAATCTCATGTTTTTTTTTTTTTTTTTTTATCTTCCTCCATTTTCCTCCGATTTTCTCCCATCCCAATGTTAGTCTTATGCCAATTCCCAATCCCCTTCCTGGTCGCTGCGCACTTACCCCCCACAATCAGATCATCTGGGAGAGTGGAGGCTATCACGTGCTTCCTCCGACACATGTCTAGCCAATCAACCGCTTCTTTTCACCTGGCAGCGCGGATCCTCCCTGAGAGGGCGTAGCGTGTGGAAGGATCACACTATCCCACTCAGGTCCTATCCGCGCTTAGCAGGCGCCCCGACCGAACTGTAGGAGTCGCTGTTTACAACGACCCGGACCCACCCGGCCAGCTTCTCCCACCCTCTAATACAGCCAATTGTATTAGTGTGAACGGCCAGCCAAGCTGGTGACAACCCCGGAGCTGTGAGCTGGATTCGAACAGGCGGATCCAGCTCACAGCTCCGGGGTTGGTGACGAACGCAATCTCCGCTACGCCACCTAACCGCCCCACTAATAATATCATGTTAACCATTTCACTACCCCACTACCAAAGGGTTAACCCTTTCCCTGCGACAATACAGAAGGTTAACCATTTCACTGCCACACGACAAATGGTTAACCCTTTCACAAGCACACTACAGAAGGTTAACCCTTTCACTACAGACGGTTAACCATCTGTAGTGTGGTAGTGAAAGGTTAACCATCTGTAGTGTGGTAGTGAAAGGGTTAATATGCTGAACAGCATGTCAAACCAGAGATAATAATACTAATAATCACATGTTAATATGCTGAACAGCATGTCAAACCAGCGATAATAATACTAATAATCACATGTTAATATGCTGAACAGCATGTCAAACCAGCGATAAGAATACTAATAATCACATGTTAATATGGTGAACAGCATGTCCCTAGTAGTGACACTCCTCCAGTCCAGCCCTTTAATATACAGGTATCACCTCAGACTTCAGTAGGTGATTATCACAGCTGAAGTTACCGGTAAGCCGTATTGATTGGCATTAGACCGTAGGGTGAATCCGGTAGGATCAAGGAAGGAGGCTGTGCCTACTGTACTGTACTTTCCATATGTCATGTGGTGCAACACGGATGTTGGTTCACTGTATATATGTGCACTTTGACTGGGTGCCAACCTGTTAAGCTGTAAGCCATGTGTTCAGAAGATCCGCCTAAAAGTACACACCCAAGTAAATGGAAGATTGCTCCACTTCTACAAGGTCCATTTGCATGTTCTTGGTATATCTATGGACATCTATGGACCTCAGGGAATGTATTCTGTCCTGGACCTCTGTGTCTGTTACTATGCTTGAGTAAATTGCAATGAACCAAAGGAGAATATATATATTTTATAATAGCAGCCTATGATATTTTCTCAGTTTTAGCCAAACTGTGTTAGACTATGCTCACTGGCAAGTTGGCAACAAACTATAGTGCCACTTCAGGGGAGAATCAGGCTCTTAAAGATTTGCATTCTGACCCAGCAACAGGACATGCTTCATGTTTAATGGCCTTCGTTAATTACATTGTGAATTGGCTTTTGTGTTCGGTGCACTGTAGCATATATAATTTAATTTTCCTCATAATAAGCCCCCCCCCCTCCCACAGACACACACTGGTGACTGATGTCATGGTGGACTAGACAGCTCTTGATTCTGCAGTAATTAAGGGGGACTGAAAGACAATTACTCTGGTCTAATTTTCAAGGCAGGCACTGGTGTTCTTGTCACCTTTGAACCGGAGGGCATGACACCAGCCTAACAGGATCTTACCGCATCTCTCCGGGTCTGTGATGGGGGGGCAGGGTCAAGAGGTCACGGAGGTCACATACTTTTTAATTTCTACACGATGCGTGTGCAGCGATTTGACATGAGAGTCAATACCTTTTTTCAATCAAATGTTTTTTTCTGTGGTAATAAATGACGCAGGCAAATGTAATCCCCACTTAAAGGACCAGACCAAATCCATGCTAACGTGCTTATGTGTCGTTGGTTTTTGGAAAGATTTTGCCATTATAATGCAGTATCCAAGGACAAATTCAACATAGTGCTGCACGCTCCGTGAATTAAATTTCTACCCTCGTATAAACTAAATGGATAACGGAAACCTTGATGGCTAGCGATGTAGCTGCTGATAAAAGGAAGGCTTATCTTCATTAAGGCACTCTGACCTATTTCAGTTGCCTTTGTGGTACTCCTGTCTCATTAACCCTTTTCACTACCACACTACAGAAGGTTAACGTTTCACTACCACACTACAGAAGGTTAACCTTTCACTACCACACTACAGACGGTGTAGTGTGGTAGTGAAAGGGTAAACCTTCTGTAGTGTGGTTGTGAAAGGGTTAACCCTTTGTCATGTGGCAGTGAAAGGGTTAACCTTCTGTATTGTCACAGTGAAAGGGTTAACCCTTTGGTAGTGTGGTAGTGAAAGGGTTAACCGTCTGTAGTCTGATGGTGAAAGGGTTAACCTTCTGTAGTGTGGTTGTGAAAGGGTTAACCATTTGACGTGTGGCAATGAAAGGGTTAACCTTCTGTATTGTCGCACACCAAATCATCGTATTTATACACAACATCAAATCTATGTGTTCATAAGAGTTCTCTATTGGTGAGTAAGGGATGTATCATAGTTCCTTATCAATTGTGGTTTATAGAATAGTAGTTGAAAAATAAAACAAGATATACACTTATATACAAGCTTGTGTAGCCTACCTGATTATGATTTTATTAGGATCCCCATTAGCTGATGCAAAACATCGGCTACTCTTCCTGTACTGGGGTCCACACATAACATATAAACAAGACATTTACAGACAAGCAACCAAGTAGATAAGATAAGATGATCCTTTATTAATCCCCTTGGGGAAATTTGGGTGTCAAGTGGTATTAAAGATCTGAAAGTGACAATATACTTTCTATCAAACATATTACTATACATACCGCATTCCTAATCATATGGAATCATACATAGTACAATATACATTACATAACAGTATATATTAATATGCACTTATGTGTACATAGCATAAACATGTCATTCATTAATGTTTCCAACTAAGCATATCAAAATACCCAGTAGTGATTCGGGTTAATATCATCAACTCAGGAAAAAAAGTTCCATAAAAGACATGATCTCAATACCCAAACATGGCAAAGGCCATTATCGCCAGTGTTCTGATATCGACCCAAGGACATTTTCCAGTCTATTGAATTCATATGTAAATACGCCTTGGGATGCTCTGAA
This sequence comes from Notolepis coatsorum, assembly GCF_963971535.1. Taxonomy (NCBI): domain Eukaryota; kingdom Metazoa; phylum Chordata; class Actinopteri; order Aulopiformes; family Paralepididae; genus Notolepis; species Notolepis coatsorum. Next base: position 12,925,448 of record NC_140176.1, read on the forward strand.
TGTTTACGGTCAGAGCACACGGCACAAAGCGGCTCGCCCGGCAACTAGACGTGAACACCGCGTGTGGCAAGCGGGCCAATCAGCCTCTCCGCACGCATGTCATTAAAATCAACTCTTGTTTTCTCTAATTTATGATATGAAAGACACTTTCATCTTCTCAAATTAAATCTCAGATGTTTACGTGAATGAAACGTGTGTTTAGGTGACATTATTGTCAGCTGTTAGGGACTGAAGTCACATGAGTACAGGATTTACGAGCCAGACTGATTAATTGGTGAGCCAATTAAATTACTATTACCTAAATATGAAGATACATTCATTCATTTAGAATAGAATATACAATAGAACATGCAATGCAAATGTGTGTGTGTGTACAACGGTGGCTGTGTTGATGATTATGTCATGGAATTGGGTCTGTTTGCTTATTTTCCATATATTTACAGAATTTGAAAAGATTAGATTTTGAAACCCTCTAACACAAAAGTTAACAATATTAGCTTTCAATGCGTCCATAGTGTTTATTTATTGCCATTAGGGGGTTAGGGTTAGGGTTGGAGTTACCCAGACAGAAAGATTAGGAGAAGGTAAAATCTCATCCCTGTGCCCGTGCCCACCCCAACACTTGCTCAGTGTTGGGGAACAGTCCCCTAACCTAACCCTAACCCTAACCCTAACCCTAACCATAACCATAACCCCAACCCTAACCCTAACCCTAACCCTAACCCTAACCCTTTTTTTCTCTGAAATGTAATTGAGTAAAAGTACAAGTATACACACCTAATAATACTCGAGTAAAGTACAAATCCCCAAAAACAGTACTTAAGTATTGTAACGAAGTACAATTACTCAAGTACTTTACACCCCTGCCCTTTAAGTACAAAAGTGGTACCATGGCGATACATGATTTATTTTTACCATAGCGATACCATGGTACTAAATGATTTATACAACCATGATGACACAGGAAATACCATCAAACTACCATGATACCGTTTCATAAGGGGTGACATTGGCATTCATTCATAGGACAGTGTGCTTACAGTTACATGTGTCTCTCTCACTGAACCACTTTGTCTTCTTAATTAAATGTCAACAACCGAGGTGCCGCTTGTGATGCGGGAGCAGGTGAGTTCAGTCTCCAGTCCAGCCGGTCTATTTATAAAGAGTCCAGGGTCAAGTGTACTGGGGACACGGGAGACATTCTTTGAAATTAAAGAAGATACATGATTCCACTCCGGTGACCTTGATTTGTGTGCAGTCAGCCGCTCTGGCGGATGGTATGCTGCTTGCCAATGTTATAATGGGATGGAACTGCACCTAGTTGCTGTAGGTCATTGGAGATCCCTGCCAATACAGCAATATAAACAGAGAGACACTTGTTACAGCATAGGGAGACAGTCACAAACACAATATAAACAGAGAGACACTTGTTACAGCATACGGAGACAGTCACAAACACAGCAATATAAACACAGACAGACACTTGTTACAACATACAGTCACAAACACAGCAATATAAACACACAGAGACACTTGTTACAGCATACAGAGACAGTCACAAACACAATATAAACACAGAGAGACACTTGTTACAGCATACGGAGACAGTCACAAACACAGCAATATAAACACAGACAGACACTTGTTACAACATACAGAGACAGTCACAAACACAGCAATATAAACACAGACAGACACTTGTTACAACATACAGAGACAGTCACAAACACAATATAAACAGAGAGACACTTGTTACAGCATACAGAGACAGTCACAAACACAGCAATATAAACAGAGACACTTGTTACAGCATACGGAGACAGTCACAAACACAGCAATATAAACAGAGAGAGACACTTGTTACAGCATATAGAGACAGTCACAAACACAGCAATATAAACAGAGACACTTGTTACAGCATACAGAGACAGTCACAAACACAGCGATATAAACAGACAGACACTTGTTACAGCATACAGAGACAGTCACAAACACAGCAATATAAACACAGAGAGACACTTGTTACAACATACAGTCACAAACACAGCAATATAAACACAGAGAGACACTTGTTACAGCATACGGAGACAGTCACAAACACAGCAATATAAAC
>NC_140176.1:12927760-12932760 GCF_963971535.1 Notolepis coatsorum
TCTCACACACGTGTTGGCCCCCCGTGGCGTTCTGTTCAAGGCTCAGTGTTTCCTGACTATACTGTAAATCATTAGTGTGACCCCATTAAGGGGCACCATAACATCAGCAGCAGCAGCAGCAGCAGCAGAACTCTGTCCCCGTCCCGGCACCATAACGTCAGCAGCAGCAGAACTCTGTCCCCGTCCCGGCACCATAACGTCAGCAGCAGCAGAACTCTGTCCCCGTCCCGGCACCATAACGTCAGCAGCAGCAGCAGAACTCTGTCCCCGTCCCGGCACCATAACGTCAGCAGCAGCAGAACTCTGTCCCCGTCCCGGCACCATAACGTCAGCAGCAGCAGCAGAACTCTGTCCCCGTCCCGGCACCATAACGTCAGCAGCAGCAGAACTCTGTCCCCGTCCCGGCACCATAACGTCAGCAGCAGCAGAACTCTGTCCCCGTCCCGGCACCATAACGTCAGCAGCAGCAGAACTCAGTCCCCGTCCCGGCACCATAACATCAGCAGCAGCAGAACTCTGTCCCCGTCCCGGCACCATAACGTCAGCAGCAGCAGAACTCAGTCCCCGTCCCGGCACCATAACATCAGCAGCAGCAGAACTCTGTCCCCGTCCCGGCACCATAACATCAGCAGCAGCAGAACTCTGTCCCCGTCCTGCACCATAACGTCAGCAGCAGCAGAACTCTGTCCCCGTCCCGGCACCATAACGTCAGCAGCAGCAGCGGGTCCCACTGAGAGACGTCCGCGCTGCACATGGAGGTGAGCGGCCAAAGCTGTGAAAAGTATATGGATTGTGTGATGGATGGATGAAACACAAACATCCCTGTGAATGGATCCACCTCAGCCTCTTCCTGGTCACATGGCCCCACCTCAGCCTTTTCCTGGTCACATGGCCCCAGCCTCAGCCTCTTCCTGGTCACATGGCTCCAGCCTCAGCCTCTTCCTGGTCACATGGCTCCAGCCTCAGCCTCTTCCTGGTCACATGGCCCCAGCCTCAGCCTCTTCCTGGTCACATGGCCCCAGCCTCAGCCTCTTCCTGGTCACATGGCTCCAGCCTCAGCCTCTTCCTGGTCACATGGCCCCAGCCTCAGCCTCTTCCTGGTCACATGGCCTCAGCCTCTTCCTGGTCACATGGCCCCAGCCTCAGCCTCTTCCTGGTCACATGGCTCCAGCCTCAGCCTCTTCCTGGTCACATGGCCCCAGCCTCAGCCTCTTCCTGGTCACATGGCCCCAGCCTCAGTCTCTTCCTGGTCACATGGCTCCACCTCAGCCTCTTCCTGGTCACATGGCTCCACCTCAGCCTCTTCCTGGTCACATGGCTCCAGCCTCAGCCTCTTCCTGGTCACATGGCTCCAGCCTCAGCCTCTTCCTGGTCACATGGCCCCAGCCTCAGCCTCTTCATGGTCACATGGCCCCAGCCTCAGCCTCTTCCTGGTCACATGGCTCCACCTCAGCCTCTTCCTGGTCACATGGCTCCAGCCTCAGCCTCTTCCTGGTCACATGGCTCCACCTCAGCCTCTTCCTGGTCACATGGCCCCAGCCTCAGCCTCTTCCTGGTCACATGGCCCCAGCCTCAGTCTCTTCCTGGTCACATGGCTCCACCTCAGCCTCTTCCTGGTCACATGGCCCCAGCCTCAGCCTCTTCCTGGTCACATGGCTCCACCTCAGCCTCTTCCTGGTCACATGGCCCCAGCCTCAGCCTCTTCCTGGTCACATGGCTCCACCTCAGCCTCTTCCTGGTCACATGGCTCCACTTCAGCCTCTTCCTGGTCACATGGCCCCACCTCCGCCTCTTCCTGGTCACATGGCCCCAGCCTCAGCCTCTTCCTGGTCACATGGCTCCACCTCAGCCTCTTCCTGGTCACATGGCCCCAGCCTCAGCCTCTTCCTGGTCACATGGCTCCACCTCAGCCTCTTCCTGGTCACATGGCCCCAGCCTCAGCCTCTTCCTGGTCACATGGCCCCAGCCTCAGCCTCTTCCTGGTCACATGGCTCCAGCCTCAGCCTCTTCCTGGTCACATGGCCCCAGCCTCAGCCTCTTCCTGGTCACATGGCCCCAGCCTCAGTCTCTTCCTGGTCACATGGCTCCACCTCAGCCTCTTCCTGGTCACATGGCCCCAGCCTCAGCCTCTTCCTGGTCACATGGCTCCACCTCAGCCTCTTCCTGGTCACATGGCCCCAGCCTCAGCCTCTTCCTGGTCACATGGCTCCACCTCAGCCTCTTCCTGGTCACATGGCTCCACTTCAGCCTCTTCCTGGTCACATGGCCCCACCTCAGCCTCTTCCTGGTCACATGGCCCCAGCCTCAGCCTCTTCCTGGTCACATGGCTCCACTTCAGCCTCTTCCTGGTCACATGGCCCCAGCCTCAGCCTCTTCCTGGTCACATGGCCCCAGCCTCAGAAGCTCAGGAGACCACCAGGCTGGGGTTACAGGGGTGGAAAGTAAACAAGTAGTTTTACTTCATTGTTTATATTGTTATATTGTTTACTTTTACTCTTACTCATAGAATATATTCAGATTCTAATTCTTTATTGCCCATATTTATTGTAACACATATAAGATAAATGAAAGGGCATTACAGACCCTCATCTGCACCTTTGATTACACTGTTTACTTTTCTCATATTCTTATATTCAGAGTAAATTACAGTACATTGGTCCTCATTCTCGAACGTGTTCGTAAGTGCCTTTGTAAATATTTTGGTAAAAATGTCATACCAACACATTTACGAAAATCCTCCTCAGGATTCCTGAACGTGTGAGAAACGGTCTCCATAACTCGTCAAAATGTTCGCAACTGGGTTCCCATGAATGAAATACGTCACTCATTCTTAAACTGAAATGCGCATTCTCGTTCATTGATTTTGCATACTGACATGCCCCGCCAGCTCCGTATAAGGCGAATGAGGCGTGTGCAAAACAGCAGAGGTTCGGCATTGCACTGCAACATTCGGCGTGATTTTTTTCCATAGCCTCTGTTTGCGAAGACGCTCTCTGATTGGCTAGCCCGCATACAGCGAAGAAGAAAAGACCCTCTCTGATTGGTTTATCTCCGAAGGGTCTCTTCCGCCTTGTACATATATATTATCTGCTTCGAAGTGGTTATGCTTTGGTCCTCTTTCGAAGTGGGTTATGCTTAGGGCCCTAACCATAACTCTAAGCATAACCCACTTCGAAAGAGGGCCAAAGCATAACCACTTCGAAGCAGAGAATATATATGTACAAGGCGGACATTTCTATCCCAGAGCCCTTCGGAGCTAAACCAATCAGAGAGGGTCTTCGCTGTACGTGGGCTAGCCAATCAGAGAGCGTCTTCGCAAACAGAGGCTATGGAAAAAAATCAAGCCACCATGCTTCAACAGGTACTGTAGCGTGGAAGCGATTTGCGACTGATCTCAAAATGAGATTTGATTCAAATGTATTGTTATTATACAGCACAAGTACAATACACGATCCAACCAGAGTGGATAGATGCTCCATAAATAAATAAATAAATGCGTGGAGAAACATCTTAGTGAGGCAGCCTCAGCGTGCGAGCACACACACACACGCACGCACACACACACACACACACACACACACACACACACACACACACACACACACACACACACACACACACACACACACACACTGTATACGTGCAAGATTAATCGTTCCAGCAAAGTAGGCTTCTATTATTGACTTGTTTCTATTAGGTATTATAGTAGTAACTCCTACTGTAGAACATGACATATTAGCATGATATCTCATTTAGTAATGTCAATACTGAACGATTGTGCGATTGGCTCTTTGAGGACAACCAGGACATCCTGCCAGATGAAGCTATCCAAAATGGCCGTCCACCTCTGTGCGTTCTGAATATTCAGTCACAACTAATTTTCGCTGGTCAACTTTCACCTACTTCCTCTAATCGCTATCGCTGGAAGCGGACACTCGTTGGCTACAACGCTGATGAATTTTCGCCATATATCGCTAACATATCGTCGTGTAACTTGAGAACCGAGGCATGGAATTGGTCGAGTGATGTGGCGTTCGAAAGGGGGAAAATTCAAGTTTCGAACGCTATATTACATGATTGGCAAAAAATCCAGCCCCGAGCCAGTAGGCGCTCGCAAAGTGCCGCGACGTGTGTGTGCATCGCGAGCACGGGCATGACTGTCCGACGGCGGGGCTCATGCACGCTAAAGAGGAAGTCGGGTATTTTTTAAACCTGGACCCTCTTTTTCCATCATGTGGGGTCTAAATTAATGGTACAATGGTACAATTTGGATATGCGCAAACACAAACCATTGTTTTATATATTTTAGGTAATGCTTTCTGTACTCTAACAAGATAACCTAATCCTCCTTACCAACACACTCACATTTCCACAGTACTCACAGTGGAGAACATGCAAACTCTGCACAGAAAGGCCCGGGAGATACCCCACCTGGGTAATTGGCAACACGGCAACCTGGTCCCCAAGTGGGAATCGAACCCAGGACCTTCTAGCTGTGAGGCGACAGTGTTAACCACTACACCACCGTGCCGATGCAAGAGAGAGTTAAAGCAGAATTGGAACGCACAACTCACACCTCGCAGGATTTCAGAGCGAGACTTCTGTTTGAGCCAGACTGTAGTAAAAGAAATAGAAGAGTCTTCAGACTATAACAGTGTGAGCCTGCCAGTGGAATTTATTTTTATTTTAGTTGATGTATATTGACGTGCACGATTGCCCAGTGTGATCACACTGCAGCCAGTTTTGCGGCTGCCGGCAGAAGTCGGAATACTGGATCTACTACAAAAATGTTTGTCCCTATTATTCACATGGTGGAAAAATAGGGTCCAGGTTTAAATATAGCAGAATTCCCCTTTTAAGTCAAGAAACTGTGTGCTTCTTCCACCACTGAGCATGCTTGGCTGCTGTGTGACGTCAGCAGGCTACATAGAGCCACCTGTAATGGAGTGTTGACAGATGACTTCACGGCTGTTCTCGATGGAGCCCATGTGAAATCCATT
>NC_140176.1:12937760-12942760 GCF_963971535.1 Notolepis coatsorum
AAAAAATTATTACATTGCTAAAATACATTTCTTCCCCCAATCCCACCCCCCACCCCAGTACCTCTCAGGACAGAGCATTATGCTAATTGTTCTTGTTGTTTTTGCTCATACGCCCCAACACTCCACTAACCGCCTCAGTCAGTCCTTCATGCCAGCGACCATCAGGCTCCACAACCGTGGGCATGGACTGCTGCCAGCAGCTGGCAGAACTTGACAACAGTTAGAAATGTCTGACTCTTAACCAATAAACCCTGCGCGGACTATAACGTACAGTATATCATTCATGACCGATAAGGTTTACAGACCCTCATTTGCACCTTTGTGTCTACTGTTTACTTTTATTCATAGTTTATATTCATATAAAATATTTTTTATTGGCTATATTTATTATCCTTCTATTACCCTACCTGTACCCCCCCCCCCCCCCTCCCCCCATGCTGCCGGAATTTCTCCAAGAGGATCAATAAAGGAATATCTTATCTTATTTTATTCTGCACATTTATCTTTTTAGCTCTCCTAGCGAGAGAACAGTGACAGATGGGATGTTATCCTTATGACGGTTTTCACATTAATGGTACTCTGTTTTATATACAGCTCTACGGCCGGATCGTTTTTACATTAACATTAATGGTAGCCTATTTTATATACAGCTCTAGGACAGGACAATAATAACATAACATAGCTAATCCAGCATAAACTGGAAGCTGCATGGTTTGCAGTCAGTGAGGCAGGACTAAGTGGTGCATTATTAAATAAAGGTTATTTTCACCATACAGCAACATTAATAGTAGCATGGTAGCTCTACATATAGCCAAGATACATAGCATGCTAGTCTCACTAACTAGCTAACGTTAATGTGTCCACTCTGTGCCGATGCTATGTTGTACCTAATGGAACATTAAAGATCACTATAGCATTGTCCAGGTAACACAGTTAACATAAATAGAGTGAGAGCTGTTCAGAGCACATTCAGATCAAGCTGCCAATGACCCAACGTTAACTGGTTGGACTTGTGTAACGGCTGTGCAGTGACAAACATAAGGATAGCATCCCTGCAGTACATCTGTTGCAGTAAAATTATTCCAACCATTCATAAATCCCTCAGCCATTCATAAATCCCTCTGGTATTCTGTATTCTGTCCAGACGACTCCTCCTGCAAGGACTTGTCTTAGCTAGCGTTACTTGCAAATCCCCCCCACTGCCCCCATCACTCATGGTGTCCCTCAAGGCTCAGTACTTGGTCCCCTGCTCTTCATCCTCTCTACATCCTTCCACTTGGTCTGATTCTCCGCCAACATGGCCTCCGCTTCCATTGTTATGCAGACGACACTCAGCTCTACCTCTCCACCAAGACTATCACTCCAGCCACTCTTTCCACCCTCACCACCTGCCTCACAGATCCATCAAAACATGGATGCAAAATTACTTTCTCAAACTAAACTGCAATAAATCAGAAATCATCATTATCGGTCCAAACTCCCTCACCAGCCACACCCAGGATTTCTCCCTAAATATTGATGGTTCCATTGTCACCCCCCCTCCACTCACGTCCGTAACCTTGGCATCATCCTGGACTCCACCCTTTCTTTCCTCCCCCCATGTGAACCACATAACAAAAAACGGCTTTCTACCACCTCCGGAACATTGCTCGTCTCCGCCCCTCCCTATCACTCTCCGCTGCTGAAACACTGGTTCATGCATTCATTTCATCAAGACTGGATTACTGTAACAGCATCCTCTATGGCTCACCAAACACTATCCTCAATAAACTCCAATATGTCCAAAACTCTGCTGCCCGCATGCTCACCTCCACCCGTCGCTCTGATCACATCGCCCCTGTCCTCCACGACCTCCATTGGCTTCCGATCAAATACAGGATACAATTTTAAATACTTCTCATCACATTTAAAGCCCTCAACAACCTTGCCCCTCCCTACCTGTCCGACCTCCTCCACTGTCACACGCCCACCCGTCGCCTTAGGTCTGCTGATGCCAACCTCCTAACACCTCCCATGGCCAAGCTCCGGACCTGGGGCGACAGGGCCTTTGCTGCTGCTGCCTCCTCCCTCTGGAATGCCCTCCCCAGCCATATCCGTGATGCAAACACCCTGACATCTTTTAAATCAGCCCTCAAAACCCACCTTTTCAATCTTGCTTTTGACCTCTAATTCTGTCGGGTATATTTAATTTTGTAATGTATTATTTTTGTTCTGTTTTTGTTTTGCCATAGTTTTGTCTCTTCTACCCATGTAAAGCGTCTTTGAGCATCTGGAAAAGCGCTATATAAAATAGATATATTATTATTATTATTACTTCCACGGAAGGCATTGTGGTGGAGCAGGGAAAGTAGTCTCTGTGGCAGCATTTGAAGCTATTGTTGTCGCCCTCTTGCGTTAAAAAAGGCGTACAGTAGCATAACTCTCTACGTAACTGTGTGTAGGCCAATGGACAAGGCTAGAAATTGCCTGATTGCCCACAGGCTCGTCCTGTGACTTTCTGCACCCTTGCACACACACACACACACGCACACACACACACACACACACACACACACACACACACACACACACACACACACACACACACAACACACACACACACACACACACACACAATGACCAATAATAATAATAATAATAATAATAATAATAATAATAATAATAATAATAATAATAATAATAATAATAATAATAATAATAATAATAATAATAATAATAATAATATAATAATAATAATAATAATAATAATAATAATAATAATAATAATAATAATAATAATAATAATAATAATAATAATAATAATAATAATAATAATAATAATAATAATAATAATAATAATAATAATAATAATAATAATAATAATAATAATAATAATAATAATAATAATAATAATAATAATAATAATAATAATAATAATAATAATAATAATAATAATAATAATAATAATAATAATAATAATAATAATAATAATAATAATAATAATAATAATAATAATAATAATAATAATAATACTAAAAATAATAATAATAATAATAATAATAATAATAATAATAATAATAATAATAATAATAATAATAATAATAATAATAATAATAATAATAATAATAATAATAATAATAATAATAATAATAATAATAATAATAATAATAATAATAATAATAATAATAATAATAATAATAATAATAATAATAATAATAATAATAATAATAATAATAATAATAATAATAATAATAATAATAATAATAATAATAATAATAATAATAATAATAATAATAATAATAATAATAATAATAATAATAATAATAATAATAATAATAATAATAATAATAATAATAATAATAATAATAATAATAATAATAATAATAATAATAATAATAATAATAATAATAATAATAATAATAATAATAATAATACACATTTATTTATACTTATACTTCACACACATAGGGAAAATTAGCTGCTGGAGAAATAGGAGAGTTTCCCATGTTGTGTCTGTGTAAACAATGTTGCAGATGAGGGTCTGTATGACCATATATAATCGGTTATAAAATATATTTATATATATATATATATACAATAAATGTAGGCAATAAAAATATCATACTGTATGTTGCGGCTAGAGTGAGACAAAAAAGAAAACAGCGTCATTATTTTATGTCTGTTAGAATGTTAGAAGCTTCGTATGAGACAATAATATTGAGAGGCTTGAGGCTTCTCCGATTTTCAAACGGTCTCAAACGAGGATCTTTGGTGCTCCCAAGTGACCTTTAGGAGTAATACTTCAGATACCAAATAGGAACAAAATTGACACCTACTGTAGATGAGAAAAAAAAACTCCTGAGACTGAAACAAGATCCCAGTAAGTGCCACATTTCTCCATATAGGCCCGTAATGCAGTGGACGGTCGGCTTCTCCCCCCGGGGGCGAAGTGTGGCCGAGGCGGTTTAATACGTGTGTTTATCTATTGTGATCTGACGTGGGTCAGTGTGTCAGAGCATCAATCAGGAGGTCATCCCCGTGACCCCCACCCCCACCCCTCCACATCCACCCTCCACCCCCCACCCCCGCTGCCTCTGTGCCCCCGTGGCTCGCGGGCAGGGACCCCCCTCTGCGTCATTGCGACATGCGAGTCGTCCCCATTGTGGAGCTTAATTGGGCGGTTGTGCTTCTTAACTCCGATCATCAGAACGACTCTGAGACGTTTCCGTGCGAAGGTGAGGTTCAGAGACGGCTGGGAGTTCCTCCATAGAGAGAATACTGCTGGCAGCTTGTTCCTGCGATTGGCCGGAGCCCGGAGGATATGGACAGGTTCCCGTGATTGGCTGGAGGATGTGGGGACAGGCTCCCGTGATTGGCTGGAGGATATGGGGACAGGCTCATGTGATTGGCTGGAGGATATAGGGACAGGCTCCCGTGATTGGCTGGAGGATATGGGGACAGGCTCCTGTGATTGGCTGGAGGATATGGGGACAGGCTCATGTGATTGGCTGGAGGATATAGGGACAGGCTCCCGTGATTGGCTGGAGGATATGGGGACAGGCTCCTGTGATTGGCTGGAGGATATAGGGACAGGCTCCCGTGATTGGCTGGAGGATATGGGGACAGGCTCCTGTGATTGGCTGGAGGATATAGGGACAGGCTCCCGTGATTGGCTGGAGGATATGGGGACAGGCTCCTGTGATTGGCTGGAGGATATAGGGACAGGCTCACGTTTACTCCGAATCAACAGGCATTCCTCGCAACTCGAACCCAAGGCTTGTTCTAATGAGTTTGCCGACCGGAATTCTTTTTTTTTACCACCATGTTTTCAATTTTCTTCTCGTTTTTCATTTAAATAGAAACGTTTTGAACACACCAGGAAGTAGTAAAAGACATATAAAGGCATACAACGAACGGAACGCAGTGTGACTCATCGTCACTGACCCCGTTGCGCTTGTAACGAGCGCTCTACTACCACTGCACTCAGGCTACACATCACCGCAGCCATTCACCTCCTACGG
>NC_140176.1:12951858-12959358 GCF_963971535.1 Notolepis coatsorum
GTGGGTGGAGGGAGGGTGGGTGGGGAAGGGAGGGAGGGTAGAGGCAGGAGCTGAGGGAGGGTGGGGGGAGAGAGGGTTGGTGGAGGGAGGGTGGGTGGAGGGAGGGAGGGAGGGAGGGAGGGTAGAGGCAGGAGCTGAGGGAGGGTGGGGGGGGAGAGAGGGTTGGTGGAGGGAGGGAGGGAGGGAGGGGGAGGGAGGGTAGAGGCAGGAGCTGAGGGAGGGTGGGAGGGGGAGAGAGCATTGGTGGAGGAGGGGGGTGGGTGGAGGGAGGGAGGGTAGAGGCAGGAGCTGAGGGAGGGTGGGGGGGGAGAGGGTTGGTGGAGGGTGGGTGGAGGGAGGGAGGAGGGGAGGGAGGGAGCGTCGAGGCAGGAGCTGGAGGGAGGGTGGGAGGGGGAGAGAGCATTGGTGGAGGAGGGGGGTGGGTGGGGGAGGGAGGGTAGAGGCAGGAGCTGAGGGAGGGTGGGGGGGAGAGAGGGTGGGTGGAGGGAGGGTGGGTGGAGGGAGGGAGGTAGAGGCAGGATCTGAGGGAGGGTGGGAGGGGGAGAGAGGGGTTGGTGGAGGGATGGTGGGTGCTCTTTGTGAATGATCGCCGGATGTTACAGCGATAGACCAGTTCATCTGTTCCACTTCTTTAGAAATCATATTCATACTCTGTCATCCATTCTACTCCCAGCTCCATTATCCTCACGTGTGTGTAGCTATATTCCACCTGATGCTGCATAAGACACTGGCCCCCCACCCCGATCCTTCTATACCGATATTGTCCAACTCTTAATTTCCGATACCGATATCAACCGATACCGATATATGCAGGGTTTCCCTGCATATATCGTAATAATTTCAGGTAATTAACATTACATATCTCTTGTTGTGGAATTAACACAACATTATGCATACTTTTGACAATAAATAAAATAAGAATTTGTTCTTACTTGCTTGCCTGTGTAAATAAAGGTTAAAAAAAAAAAAAAAAAAAATTTAAACCGATATCCATATTTTCCGATATTACATTTAATGCCAATATCAGCCGATAATATCGGTAGGCCGATAATATCGGACATCCCTAGTTCCTATGTGTTTTTAAGATAAATGGCAATTAACGTCGATCTGAATCTGAATTATGAGCTGTTGGCCGACCTGGGCCCTGTTTCTTGTACGTGGTTCAACTAAGTCGATCAAGATGTCATTATCCAGCTTCAGTTAACCCGATGTTTGAAGCCGGGATTTTCCTGTTCCAAGAAGGTGGATTCAGTCTCGTTAACTCAAGCCAGACTTGATTCTCAGGATCAGTGCGCGCGCCCGCCTCAGCTGAGAAGACAGCAGGTGTCGATCGCAGAAGTCCTGATTCTCTAGCGGCATTGATTGATTAATTGATTTAAAACTTTATTAACATATTGCAGTACGGCTCAATCGCCTCGCCGACAAGTTAAATGCGTTATCTATAGGCTAATTTTAAGTCCCTCATTACCTCAATCAATCAGATTATATTTCTTTAAACTTGCCTGCTGGATTGAATAATCAAATGAGATCTTGCTAGCGAAAATAATTAGTTAACTGTTATACAGAATTACGATACGCCTCTCTTACCCATTGATTGATGTATAGTCAATCTTTAACTTATCTCCAATGTGGTCTAACAGGTTGTTCTTTTGACTTTCACACAGACGACCGGGGTTCAAGACCCTAGTCGTCTCCTTCTTTTTGCAATATAGGAATAATTCAATTTGGTGCACGTTGAGAGCTATATAAAGAATGACATCCTCAATGCATGTAGATTTATAATATTTTAACTTAAAACCAGGCTACTTTGGCGTATAATCATTAATATTATATTCAAAAAAATCATATTGGAAAGACCGGGTTTTGAACCCCGGTCGCTGGGTTGGCAGGCTTGAGCACTACCGCTGCACCACTGTGCCAGATGGGATAAATTCATTGTTTATACATTAATGAACGAGAGACCCGTGTTAGAATATTCTTTATTTTGTTGTTGTTGCACCGAGCGAGCGCCACGGTATATAACGTGCATTATTTAGGACAAAGTGAATTTAGTATCAGCATTTTGGGTCTATTTTACATTTCAAAAGCCCCCTCTGGAAGAATGGAGCACAAGAACGTAATTCAGAATGGTATAATGCAGATCGTAGACTGTGGGAATAGTTTCAGGAAACGGGCCGTCACTTCTTTGCGGGGGCGTGGCGATGGTTCAGGCTAAGTTGAACTTGAACTCTGCTTTCGACCAGGCTCAAACTTTTGGATCTGTTGTCATGGTGATTTGGAAAATCCACGTACATGGAACCGGAAAGTCCGGCTAACTCAGTTATCCAGTTAAAGTTATCCGGCTAACTCAGTTATCCAGGTACAAGAAACAGGGCCCTGGACACCATTGGAGCTTGTTGTCACGGTGAGGTCTTCAGATCCTGACCCAGTCTGAGACAGCGATTACATGGGGCCTAGCACACCGGGCCCTGTCAGAACAACGGTTCTTCATCAGACATATGGTGACTGCAGCTCGACCCGGGCTGGCCAGGGCCCGAGCCCGAGCCAATGTAGGACGGAGCCTATCATCCGGAGGCAGCTGTAGCTGTAGCACACAGTGACCTGTCAGGTGGCCTGGTGACGCAGCAGCGTCTGGAGGGGGAGGAGGGACAGGTGGGCCCTGATGCCATTCTTTAATGATTGGTTCAGTCGGTGGAGGTGGGACCGGCCAGGTCCAAGTGCACCAGGACTGCTGGTGAGGTGAGCTGGGACCTCAGGAGACAGACACACGGCGTCTGAGCAGGCAGACGTCCAGAACCAGGTGCTCGTTGTGCTTCAGTAGCTTCCGTGCAGTGGTGTGGCTGTGGCTGAATACTGTGGCAGGAAGCAAAGGTAATGCGCCATCATGCCCAGGAAGGAGTCCACCTGTCCCCGTCTCCCTGTCTCTCTGTGAGTGGATGTCTCGTGATGATGGCCAAGATGATGCCATCCTCTCTAGCCTTTATCCTATTTTCATACTAGTGCTCGTTTCCCTATGCTTTATCTTTTGTTGTTGTTGTTCTTAGCTTTATTATATCTAAATCTTATTTTTTTTATTCTTATGTACCCCAGTTGCTATTTTGTATTTGTATTTATTGGTTTAAAATACAGAGACAGTGCATATTATTAAAGGGGAACTATCTTATAAATGGCCTTTTTGAGTGTTTAGCATTGTTTCCTAGCTATGTGAACTTATATTAATATGATCTATGTCTCAAAATTCTCATATTGGCGCATTCTTCCAATTCTCCTCTCACAATATTCACCCTCACTGAACTGAGTCATTTGAAAATGTGCCTATATGTGATGTCATAAGACACCGCTGCATGTTAATGTTCAGGCGGGCCGGCCCGGCGCAGTGGTTTAGGAGCCCAGGCTCAAAACAGCTCGAGATCTTGAGGTAGAAAAATGCTGTTTTTGAGGACTTGATTAGAAATACAAAACAATGAATAAAAAATATATATATATTACAGAGGTGTTCCATAGACTCACAGGAATTGTGTAAAAGTGCCCAAATAGTGAAAGAAATAGTAAAATAGTTCCCCTTTAAGGAACATTTTACTGTAAATATGCCAGTTTAGCCAAGTTGGCTAATTTTCAACTGTAGTCTCTGGGGCAGGTGACATGAGCACAACAATAATTAAAACATAGTACAATAATTAAAACACAGTAGGAATCAGTATAGGTTACAATACACTAAAATACATACAAATAAATACATTAAAATACATTACAATACAACCCCTCAGTTAAAATGGTCGCACACTTGACCATCTTTCAACCATGATTTTAAGTTAGTTTAAATGAATGGTAACTTTGATACTCCCTGAGCCGTGTTGGCAGAATGTTCCAGGTGTGGGCTGCTCTCACGGAAAAGGCTGTCTGACTAAAAGCAGACCTGTTTGGGACTACACAGTCCCCTCTGACTACAGACCTGGTATATCTGTCAGCAGATGC
Organism: Notolepis coatsorum; assembly: GCF_963971535.1. Lineage (NCBI taxonomy): Eukaryota > Metazoa > Chordata > Actinopteri > Aulopiformes > Paralepididae > Notolepis > Notolepis coatsorum. Next base: position 12,955,834 of record NC_140176.1, read on the forward strand.
TTTCTGTTTTATGAAAGTACAGAGGGGGGGGAGGAGCCAAGCCATGTAGGATTTTATAGGTAAGGCAGGCATCTTTGAATTTGACAAGATTGTCCCAGCTCAGTAGGTTCTGGTTTGCTATGCTATAACAATGGTGGTGGCTGTTTGTTTTCCTGTCCAGAACTTTCACAGCCTGATGGTAAACTACCTGTACAGATCGTAGTGTTGTACAGGAGGCAGCATGTACATATTTGTGTTTTATTACACGTATATGTACATACATACCAACTATTTCACCTGTTTTATTCTCCACCCATCGATCATCCATAGCAACCCTTCTAAGGTTTCTCTCCTCCACATTGCCTGTGGTGCTTTTTTCCTATTGCTAGGTTCTTTGTGAGTTTTTCCTTACCTTCGCTGGGGTATGTCTGGGAGTGTTGCATTTATTTATTTTACATTTATTTTGGATTTCATGGTGTTTTTTATTTTTTTAATTTATTATGATGTTTCTTCTTGACTTGTCCAGCCCATGGGGACATTATAACTTGTGATTGCGGGCTTTACAAATAAATTGTATTTGATTTGATTCTGAGTGGCTGAGTACTGTGGCAGGAAGCAGAGGTAATATGCCCAGGAAGGGTAATGGCCCCCGTGTTCCAGTGTAGCGGATACATGCCATCAGCCCAGAGATGGAACCCCCACAAAAGGGGTTGAAAAGAGGTGATGCTTATCTATCTAGGTCGTCCATCGGTGCTTCCAGTCATCCCGATCCTCCATGCATCTGGCTAGCTCGCCGGTACTTTCTGCTCCCGCATCTCTCCTGAGTACGTCCACATACGTTAATGTGGGACGTCCTCGTGATCGATGCCTGTGTGTTGGCTCCCACGGCACTAGTTTGCTGGTTGGCAGCTCATGGTGTCTCTGGCAGTAACCTGCCAGCCTCATTCTCCTGACTGCCACTTTCTCGCTCACCCTTAGCCCCCCCCCCCCCCCCCCCCCCCCCAAGTTTGCATTAGCGACATGCTCATCCCTGTTGATGTTGAGCACCACACGCATCATTCTGGTGTAGCACCCATCCAGGGACTTCTGCAGGGTGGGCTTCAGGGTCCAGCATTCACTGCCATACAGAAGAACAGACTCAACTGTTGCATAAAAGAAGCTGAGCTTGATTTGATGGGGAGGTTGGATTTACACACACTGGTCATGCCGTTCAGGGCCGTCCTCCACGCAAGCGCCTTCCTCACTTTAAGGTCTGGTCGTTGCATTGAGCACACTGTTGAGGCGCACTTCATGGCTTTCGTGAACCATAATGTCGTCAACCAGGCACGTGCACACATAGAGGCCAAGGGGTGCCTGAGCACCTGCCTTTTTGAGCCTCATCAGAAAAGTGCCCTTTTTGAATATTCTTTTATTTAATTTTTTTTTTACCGTTACGCATATAGACTGCCCTTCCAACTGAAAAATGTCAGGATAGAATCAAAATATTAGGTAAAGAGAGAGAGATGCCCCATATTCCATTGCAGTTTGCACGGCCTCCTCAGCGTGCCTCTCCGCGGACCTATATATTTTATGCATAGCGTGGGTGGTGATGATGATCATGATAGAAACCGCTGTGGCGCATACAGTTGAATGCTGGTATTACACTCATTGAGGGACACGAAGAAGTCAAGTCCGATGGGATTTGGGAATCTCAAATACAAATCGGGATTGGAATAAAAAATGCATTTATATTAAACAATACAGAATATACAGCACTTCTTGGGGTCTGTAGGGTAAGCACTTATTCCCTCCCCCCTGAACATTTATGGAGATGTATGGGCCTTTTAAGTCAGTGATAAAAGTGTCTTTCAAGGATAAGTGAGCTCCTGCACTGATTATTATAGTTCAATATTCAATATTTGATCACCAAAACCCCCCAAAAAGCATAAAAAGGGGGCCCCCCGCCCGAAAAGGGCCCTTAAAAATCGTGCTTGCGCGCTATGCGCGCTCGGTTAATATATACACACAAGTGTAGTGCCCTTTTCAGCCTTTGGGCACCTGCCCCTCTAAAGTCCTGTGCACGTCCCTGTCGTCAACATAGATTGGGATCCCAGCGAAGACGGAGGCCATGATCCTTTGGAAGCAGCTGGGGGCGAAGCTTATAGGCCAAAAGCCGTGCGTTTGAAGCTGAAGACTCCCTGACTTAAGACAGACGGTAAGGCACCTTGTAAATGCTGCATCATGCGGATGCTCTGCCCTGCATGTCTCTCTGTGGATGTCATGGTTCACGCTCCCACAGTGCTGCAGATATCTACGTAAATGGAAAATCAACGTAGCGATGTATGAACACTAAATGAATAGTTTTCGTACTACAACATTGTAGGTATGTCATTGCCTATATATACTTCTTACTATTGACAGGAAATGTGTTTTTCTGTCAAGCATTGTGTCTCAATGACACTGTAGACATAGTTGTGCATTTGTTGTCTCACTACTCAGTACCTTTGCATCCATAATACTCATATTGATTGTTATATAATTAATAAATATTGGGTTTTTTAGCCTTGAAATTACACCATTTTTGTCATAGCTATTACACAAGCAAAGATAATGTGCTCTAGTCATGTGTATAGCCGGCTGCCATTTTGAATTTATTTTGTGTATTTCAGATACAAAATGTGATCTCACTTGTGCCTTTGGATACATTTATATCTATGGCCCTAAGGTACTTCCATACCAAAGGGGACCTTTGCATCATGACTTGACGTCAAAGGTCACTTAACCTCCCTACTACTAGGACTACAGATGGAAATGAGCTCCTGGCTAAATATGGTGCACCCATTTTCTTGTTTACCACAAATGATTAAAGGACACTGTCCTTTTCATATACCAAATAAATGAAACCAAATAAACTAAACCAAACCAAACCAGGGTACAGGGATCAACGGCATACAAATGCTAGGTTTGAGATGTGCTGCAATGTCACCAGTACCTGTCCATGTTAAAAAAATGTAATCTCCTCCTTCATTGTACCGGATCTCCTCTCTGGTAAACAAGAATACCCTGAAGACTCTAACAGGAGCACTCATTCAAGGGTACTACGACTATGCATGCACCTCATGGTACCAAAGCACCTCAAAGGCGCTAAAAACAAGACTACAAACATCACAAAACAAACTGGTCAGACTACTGCTTGGCCTTACTCCAAGAACCCACCTCACCCCTGCCCACTTTGACAACCTAGGATGGCTTAGAGTAGACGACAGAGTACAGCAACTTACAATGGGCCTGGTCTACAAGATACACTACACCACTAAGATACCCATGTACATGTCAAAATACTTCCCAAAGGTCAGTGAATTCCACGACCACAACACCAGAGGGAGCTCCACAAATCATGTGCAACCCGGATTTGGCTCAAACAAGGGACTAAACACGTTTTTCGCAATTATGCCACAATAATGTGGAACGCCCTACCCACAGCCGTAAAATAATGTGAATCCCTACTCTCCTTCAAGACCGCTCTCAAAGAGCACCTACGGGTGGCTGCAATTAGAAACTGGCCCC
>NC_140176.1:12961858-12984078 GCF_963971535.1 Notolepis coatsorum
CCTATAGTAACAGTCAGGTCATTAAGCTGGTTAGAGCTGGTCTTCCTATAGTAACTGTTGTGAAGGATCAGATTAAACCGAATATGTATATTTATTTATATATATATATTTAATTGTATTTGTATATCGTTTGATATCCCCTGTATATTCCTTGTACAATATGCATTGAATATCCCCGTTTCTACTAAACAGCCCATAATAGTTTCATTCTACCATTGGACGAGAACCTGGCGCCAGGTTGCCATACCCCTAGGTCCAAGTTCAATCGTGCCGCCTAACATGTCGAGGCAAAACCCCGGTTCCGTGCAGTAATATGTCGGGCGAAATACGTGTGGTACTATTTGTTCATAGCGCATATATATATGGCGCTCGTAAAGTAGAACTTTCCTTTTAGTCCAGTTCTTTACCCTCCAACAGAGTGACAGACGCAAAAGCCTCCCCACGAAGCACGTGCGGTGTAGTAGGGCCTACTTGGCCCAGAATAGGCATTGAGATATCGTGTAGATTAATAGTTGAATGGTCATAGTTTGGCACCATACCGTCGAGTTGGACGTATTCTATTAAGCTAATAATAGTCTATTTATGTATGGTGCATCGTTCGGTTCGAGTTCTACAGTTATCAGTACCCCCATCGTTCCTGACGCTATCTGGACGCTTATCCAGGCTGGTCAGACCCCTAGTGGTGATTGCATCCGAGGAGCTCCGGGTCAAGAGCGACTGGACCTGTATATTGGATTACTCTACCCGACGACGGCGAGCCTTCCACGGCTCTTGGATTATGCTTTGTGTGCTTTGATTATTCCATGGATAAAGGCCAACACTGTCGAGTGTTGGAATTACCCCCCGGAGAGGACTCCAGGTGAGGCGGCGCTCTACACGTGAGGTCGCACCACGTCTCTCCGTTGTGGACCGGCAGATACCGTTCCACAGAGGGTCCAGCTGTATTCGTCTGCTGCCCGAGGTTCTGTGGGCACTGTGTCTAAGACTTTGGATTCTCCCAAGACACCGTCGGCCAGATGGGATACCGCCAGCGGCTTCTCTAACCCCCCCCTCCTACTGTCTTACAACCAGCGGGACCCCCCCCCCCCCCTAGTGTATCCAGCTATAATCATTTAAGTACCATCGCTATCGTTTCCTAAATATTCCAGGTTGTATACTTACTCCCTGCGCAACCAGAGATTGGACATTCAATGTTGATTTACCTACGAATACTCATTTGCCATAAAAGTGCATATTCAATATTTCAAATCATAAATGTAATTAAGTGAATGTTGTATACACCCTTTGCTGTATTAAATATTCGATTTGGTACATTTGTGTTGGTTCGTTTCATCAGGTGGGAAAGTGTTCATCATACTTATATCTTGTACTGGGTGGCCAGAAGTTAAAGTACATGAGGTAGTGGTATTAAATATCATATCTAACAATACAGTCAGGGAATTGTACCCCTCAGCTACAATTGGTCCTTCGAGCCGGATGGTAACTAGTGTAATATTAATATAGTGTTATTAATATCGAAATGGCCTATGATGAACACTCCACGAAACGATCCTCCTAACCTAGAACGCCCGCGGCGCAGACGACAGACACCTCAGTACTTAGAGGCTTACACTGTCAGTCAACTACCTAGCCTTCGACAAACGGTAAACGTGGTAAAAGTAGAAAGTAAAATTATGTCTGACCTTAACGACCAGGTTTCCCCGACCACAGAGGCCCTAGTAGGTCCTAATGTAACTGACCAAGCCCACGGTGGGGACCAGGAGGGAATTGACATGCCTTTACCCCCCGCCACTACTAAAGAAGTAGTCCCCGACACGCCCCGGGAGGAAGACAACCCTACAGAGAGAGAACTCTGCACGGAAGAAGAAGAGGAGAGCGCCGAGGAACTAGAGCTCAAGGACTCCCCAACGAGTACCCCCAGGAGCGGTTCACGCAGGAGCGGCTCACCTCCACTACCGCCTTCCCCCAGCGAAGCGGAGAGGATACTACAACAGGCGTTCCTCGTCAGCCTGACAGCCGCTACCGAACGCGATCGGCTCCAAGCACAGACGCTTAGCGAGCGCGAACGTCTCCAAGCCCAGGCGACCAGCGAGCGCGAACACCTCCAAGCACAGCAACGGAGCGAAGAACAGCGCACAAGTCTGGAGATGAGACGCTTCCAGATGGAAGAGAATATGGCAAGAGACCGGGCCGACGCCCAGCGCGCCGCTGCCGGTGCCCAAAGAGACGCAGAGCGCGACAGACTACAAGCGCAACTAATAGAGCAGCTGATCAAAAGGACAACTCCCTCTCCTTCCGCCAGGGGCTCAAGGAACTCGTCGAGACAGCAGTCAAGAGCAGCGTCACCGCAACGAGCAAGCGACCCTGAACTTGACCAACAGACCGAGTCTAGACCCCCCGCAGACCCCCTCCAAGCGAGACCCAGCTACAAGGAAGGAGCGGCCTACACTGCGGAGAAGCTAAATAAACGATTACAAGATCTGGAAGATTTGATACATTTACATTTACATTTACATTTAGTCATTTAGCTGACGCTTTTGTCCAAAGCGACTTACAAGTTCTGTACGACAAGCCATCAGGAAGGGCACAACTCTATCAGCTGAGCAACAATGTTCATCAAAGTGTTGAGTGCTACAGTGTAGGTTAGTTTATTAGGACAAGTGCATGACAGTACGGTTAGTTAGGGTTAGATTTTTTTTTTTTTTTTTTTTTTTTTTTTTTAATTCAGATAATGGTTGAAGAAGTGCGTCTTTAGTCGACGGCGAAAGATTGGACGTGATTCGGCTGTCCTAACTGGGGTGGGTAGTTCATTCCACCATTGTGGGGCAAGGACTGAGAATAGGCGACTTCTCTTTGATGACCCTCCCGGAGCTTGGATAGGAGTAGGTCTGAGGCGGCCAGAAGATGCAGAGCGTAGGGGTCTTGAGGGTGTGTAGTTAGAGACCATTGACCGGAGGTAGGCGGGAGCGGTTCCCTTTGCCGCACGGTATGCTAGGTCGAGGGCCTTGAAGCGGATTCGTGCAGCAATGGGGAGCCAGTGCAGGTCCCTAAGAAGAAGAGGGAGAAGAGGAGAACCAAGCCCGATGACAGCACAGTACTCCACCGGACCAGGAGGTCCCATACAGTCCAGGCTATACCCCCGCGGCGCTGCGCTACAGACCCCCGACTCTATTTACGGGTGAGCACGACGCACGACCAGCCCCGAGGAACAGTACCTGGACCAGCGGGCCATGGTACCCTGCCAGTACCAGCCCACAGCGAGGCGCAAGAGGGGACTCGCCCAGGAGGTCTCTCCCCCAACGCTCGCCGATGTATCCGCCATCCACGGCGTCATACAACGCCACGCCGTCATTCCCAGACTTCGCCTATGAGAGTCGAGCACAGTACACGGAGCTCCGGATGTGCTTAGAGACAATGATGGTGGATGTCGCTGATGAACGCCACAAGTATGCGATATTATTGAAGCACCTGAAAGTACCGCGAGCGCACAATATAGCGCTAGCCTATGCTACCTCCTCGACCCCATACACAGCGGCCCTTGCAGCGCTGGATCAAAGATATGGACGTATATGGGATTACGTAATCCAGGAGATAAGGCATATTGACCGCCTACCCCCAGCCACAGACAATCGCTCACTAGACGACCTGTCAATCAAAGTGCAGTCCCTGGTGGGGATGCTGGGAGCTCAACGGGAGAAGGGCAGGCATGAGCTGTACGCCAACTCTAACGTTGAGAGGATTTTGGAGAAGCTGCCACCCGCAAGACAGGAGCGCTTTCGGCGGCAGAGGGACTACCGAGATCCCGACGGCCCCGAGCCATCCCTCCTTGATCTGGCCGACTTCCTGGCGAGAGAGGTCAGCAGCTTACGACTGGACACCTTCAGGCGGAGCACGCCAAGCTCCAGAGAGGGACCCAGGAGAATAAGTGATGGAAGAAGATCGGTGACTGTCATGCACCAATCAGAGTCAGTACCGAGCAGTAAGAGTCACAGCACCCCCTCGAGAAAGGAGAAGTGGAAGATAGCGTGTCCCTACTGTGAGAAAGAACACTGGCTGTCACAATGTGACTCATTCACAAAGATGAATGCAGAAGAAGTGAGCCAATGGATAAAGTCCAACCGGCGCTGTTATCGATGTGCGCGGCCCCACATGGCAGCCGAATGCCGCCTAAAGAAAAGGTGCAGCCGGTGCGATGGAGCCCATCTAGATATACTACACGATAGTAACGGAAGACGGCCTATACCTGCACCACGGAGCGGCACCAAGGCAAGTGTCATGTACATTGACCCCGCCAGCAGCAACGGAGCTCAAGTGCTCTTAAAGGTAGTCCGTGTGACATTGAGCTACCAGGATAAAGTCATGGACACTTACGCCATCCTTGATGACGGGTCAGAGAAGACCCTTCTGCTCGCCTCCGCTGCGACTCAACTGGGACTGCGGGGGAGCAAGAACGAAATGACGATTCGGACAATAAGAAGAGATTTAAAGACGATAAAGGGCGAGAATGTCTCCTTCACTATCGCAGCCAACGGGCAGCCAGAGCGACGGTACGAGATCACAAATGCTTTCACCAGCCAAGAAATAGGACTCTCGCAGTACACCTACCCTGTCACCAAGTTGATGGATAAATATGTGCACCTGCGCCAATTACCTATCCCGCTCATAGACGGCGCTACCCCGACCCTGTTGATAGGCTCCGACCATGCAGAACTCATAGTCCCGATTGACCGGGTCCATACAGGTCCCCGAGGCTGTCCTGCAGCAGTCGAGACCCGCCTAGGATGGACATTACAAGGCCCCCTCGCTAAATCTCTCAACCGAACCGCAGCCACTAGCTGCTTCCACTCCAGAACGACAGAAGAAGACACCACTCTCCTGCAGCATGTCGAGAGGCTATGGACCCTAGAGACAATGCCCTTTAAGAACGAAAAGAAAGACATTCGCTCTAAAGAAGACATTTACGCCATCCACCTACTCGAGCAGGGGACAAAGAGAGTCACAGTCGGCGGAGTGATGAGATACGCAACTCCACTCCTGAGGCGAGAGGGAATGCCCCCCTTTCACGCAAAGAAAGACGCCACGGAGCGCTATCTACTGAACACAGAGCGGCACCTAGCCAAAGACCCCGCTCAACAGAGTGTGTACCGAGCTGAGATTGAGAAGCTAATCACAGCGGGACACGTAACAAAGATTGACATTAAAGAGGCCGATCAGACGACCGAATCATGGTACGTGCCGCATCACAAGGTCCATCACAATGGCAAGGATCGCATTGTGTTTAACTGCAGCTACCAGATCGGATCCCAAAATCTGAATAAAGAGCTCTTGCCCGGCCCCACACTCGGCCCCTCCCTACTAGGCGTGCTACTGCGCTTCCGCCAGGACAAGGTGGCTATAAGCGGGGATATCAAAGGGATGTTCTTGCAAGTGAGACTAGTAGAGGAGGACAAGCCTCTGCTACGGTTCCTATGGAGAGAGAAGATCGGAGATGAGAACCCATCCATCTACCAGTGGGAAGTACTCCCCTTCGGAACCACATGCAGCCCGTGCTGTGCTACATTTGCACTACAGAAACACGTCACAGAGGACCCAGCAGCAGATGAAGAGGTCCAACACAGTGTGAAGAACAGTTTCTACGTAGACAACTGTCTACAAAGCGTCTCGACTCAAGAAGAAGCCGAGGCTCTCCTAATCAAGTTACGCGCCTCCCTAATCAAAGGAGGCTTTGATCTCAGGCAGTGGGCCAGCAGTGACCCGCACATATTGCGCAGCCTCTCCTCCGCAGACAAGGCTGCCAGCAGCGAGACCTGGATGGCGACAATCCCAGGAGAAGCCCAAGAAATGACACTAGGATTAGTCTGGCGCTTCAAAACAGACTCGCTCCACTATAGACACAAACCCTTGGCTCCAGAGCAAGGAAGGTCGGCGGCGATACCGACCACCAGACGGAGTGTGTACAGAACACTCGCCAGACAATATGACCCGCTGGGATGTATTCTACCCTACACCACCAGGGCAAAGATGATTGTACGAGCACTATGGGACAAGGACCAGGGCTGGGACGACCCAATACCCGCACACCTTGCCTCAACATGGAGAGAGTGGGAGACGGAACTCCGCTCACTCCCAGGTGTCAATATACGCCGCAGCTACTTCCCATCCACAGTGAGGCCAGAGACATGCGAGATTGAGCTACACGTCTTCAGCGATGCCTCCGACGTAGCCTACGGATCGGTTGCTTATTTGCGTGCCCAAGAGATGGGAGGAGAGATACACACTGCTTTCATACTGGCCCGCTCAAGGATAGCCCCACGTAAGCAACAATCTATCCCACGTCTAGAGCTCTGCGCAGCCCTCGCAGGAGCGCATCTAGCCACGTTAATCCAACGTGAACTCACCATTCCGGTGCATAGAACAATCTTGTGGTCAGATTCTACGACAGTACTCACATGGATTAAGTCTGATTCATGCAGATACAAAGTCTTCGTGGGAGTCAGAGTCACCGAGATTCAAGAATTAACGGAAGAAGCAAGCTGGAGGTATGTGGATACCAAACACAACCCAGCTGACGTCATCACCCGGGGAATGTCCCTGGATGACCTAACCCGTCGCAACATCTACAGTGACGGACCAGCATTCCTCCAGCTCCCGGAAGGAGATTGGCCTACGCCCACCCCGAGGGAAGCAAGTAGCGAGGAGGCTGAGAACAAGAAGCCTATGTTCTGTGGACTGAGCACTGTCGCCTCCACAGACCCGAACATAGATGACTGCATTACCCTAGAGAGTGCGCAACAAAGAACATTCCTGCGGCACCACCCAGAGATTCAGTCCACCACTGACATGTCAGCAGCTGACTACAAAGAAGCAGAACTTCTTCTACTACAACGAGCCCAGAGAGACTCGTTCCCCGATGAGCTAGACTGTCTACAGGGAGGAAACCCCGTCCCATCAGACAGCAGACTGATTCACCTGGCACCAGAGAGTGACGCACATAATCTCATCAGAGTGGGTGGTCGCCTGCGGAGAGCCCCCGATCTACCAGATGACATTAAGCACCCGATCGTCTTGAACAGCCGACACAAGGTCACAGAGCTGATCATAAAGAAATACGACGAGGATGTACACCACGCAGGAGCAGAGAGAGTCTTCGCGGAGATCAGACGTCGTTATTGGATATTGCAAGGGAGAGAAGCAGTACGGCGCTTCCAGCGAACCTGTCTAGACTGCCGTAAGTGGCGCGCGCAGCCCAGCATACCACGGATGGCTGACCTACCCCCCTGTCGCCTCCGAATCGGCGACAAGCCATTCCACTCAACAGGCATGGACTGTTTTGGCCCGTTGTATATAAAGAGAGGAAGAGGCACCGAGAAGCGGTGGGGTATTGTATTCAAATGCATGACCACCAGAGCGATACATATCGAGCTCCTTCCGACCATGAGCACAGACTCATTCCTTATGGCCTTCCGGAGATTCATATCACGGAAAGGACAACCGTCTACATTGTTGTCTGATCACGGGACCAACTTCAAAGGCGGAGAAAGAGAGCTGAGAGAGAGCTTCCAAGCTATGGGCCCAGAACTTAAGACCCACCTCGCTCCAGCCCAGATTGACTTCCAGTTTAATCCCCCGAACGCACCCCACTTCGGTGGAACCTGGGAACGAGAAGTACGTTCTATAAAGACAGCCCTGTATGCCGTACTCGGAGCCCAGACTGTGGCAGAGGAAGTCCTAATGACAGTCCTCACGGAGATCGAGGGAGTATTGAACTCAAAGCCCCTCGGTTACGTCTCCAGTGATGTAGCAGATGTCGACCCAGTCACCCCCAACACACTCCTAATGGGGCGGCTGGACCCCGCGCTACCCCAGACAATGTACAGGCCCGAAGAAGCGAACGGCCGAAGACTGTGGAGGTACAGCCAAGTACTAGCTGACAAGTTTTGGAGCAGCTTCCTACTTCACTACCTACCGTCTCTACAGACCCGCCAGAAGTGGGTAAAAGAGAGAGACAACTTGACAGAAGGAACAGTCGTCATGATAGTTGACCAGTCACTCCCCAGAGCTATGTGGCCGGCTGGCCGCGTAAGCAAAGTGATCACCGGTGCCGATGGCAAGGTCCGAGCAGCTGAAGTACTCGTCCAAGGGCGCACCTACACACGGCCCGTGGCGAGGCTCATAGAACTGCCCCGACTCCCAGATACTATCGATGATGACCATGACCCTATGACTTTGTGAGTTGACTGACCTTACAGCGGACCTTGAGTGGAAGACAGTGCGGTTAATCTGTCTCTGCTTAGCTAATTAGGTGGGACTAATTAGGGGGCGGCTGTTGTGAAGGATCAGATTAAACCGAATATGTATATTTATTTATATATATATATTTAATTGTATTTGTATATCGTTTGATATCCCCTGTATATTCCTTGTACAATATGCATTGAATATCCCCGTTTCTACTAAACAGCCCATAATAGTTTCATTCTACCATTGGACGAGAACCTGGCGCCAGGTTGCCATACCCCTAGGTCCAAGTTCAATCGTGCCGCCTAACATGTCGAGGCAAAACCCCGGTTCCGCGCAGTAATATGTCGGGCGAAATACGTGTGGTACTATTTGTTCATAGCGCATATATATATGGCGCTCGTAAAGTAGAACTTTCCTTTTAGTCCAGTTCTTTACCCTCCAACAGAGTGACAGACGCAAAAGCCTCCCCACGAAGCACGTGCGGTGTAGTAGGGCCTACTTGGCCCAGAATAGGCATTGAGATATCGTGTAGATTAATAGTTGAATGGTCATAGTTTGGCACCATACCGTCGAGTTGGACGTATTCTATTAAGCTAATAATAGTCTATTTATGTATGGTGCATCGTTCGGTTCGAGTTCTACAGTTATCAGTACCCCCATCGTTCCTGACGCTATATGGACGCTTATCCAGGCTGGTCAGACCCCTAGTGGTGATTGCATCCGAGGAGCTCCGGGTCAAGAGCGACTGGACCTGTATATTGGATTACTCTACCCGACGACGGCGAGCCTTCCACGGCTCTTGGATTATGCTTTGTGTGCTTTGATTATTCCATGGATAAAGGCCAACACTGTCGAGTGTTGGAATTACCCCCCGGAGAGGACTCCAGGTGAGGCGGCGCTCTACACGTGAGGTCGCACCACGTCTCTCCGTTGTGGACCGGCAGATACCGTTCCACAGAGGGTCCAGCTGTATTCGTCTGCTGCCCGAGGTTCTGTGGGCACTGTGTCTAAGACTTTGGATTCTCCCAAGACACCGTCGGCCAGATGGGATACCGCCAGCGGCTTCTCTAACCCCCCCCTCCTACTGTCTTACAACCAGCGGGACCCCCCCCCCCTAGTGTATCCAGCTATAATCATTTAAGTACCATCGCTATCGTTTCCTAAATATTCCAGGTTGTATACTTACTCCCTGCGCAACCAGAGATTGGACATTCAATGTTGATTTACCTACGAATACTCATTTGCCATAAAAGTGCATATTCAATATTTCAAATCATAAATGTAATTAAGTGAATGTTGTATACACCCTTTGCTGTATTAAATATTCGATTTGGTACATTTGTGTTGGTTCGTTTTATCAGGTGGGAAAGTGTTCATCATACTTATATCTTGTACTGGGTGGCCAGAAGTTAAAGTACATGAGGTAGTGGTATTAAATATCATATCTAACAATACAGTCAGGGAATTGTACCCCTCAGCTACAGTAACAGTCAGGTCATTAAGCTGGTTAGGGCTGGTCTTCCTATAGTAACAGTCAGGTCATTAAGAGCTGGTTAGAGCTGGTCTTCCTATAGTAACAGTCAGGTCATTAAGAGCTGGTTAGAGCTGGTCTTCCTATAGTAACAGTCAGGTCATTAAGCTGGTTGGAGCTGGTCTTCCTATAGTAACAGTCAGGTCATTAAGAGCTGGTTAGAGCTGGTCTTCCTATAGTAACAGTCAGGTCATTAAGCTGGTTAGAGCTGGTCTTCCTATAGTAACAGTCAGGTCATTAAGCTGGTTGGAGCTGGTCTTCCTATAGTAACAGTCAGGTCATTAAGCTGGTTGGAGCTGGTCTTCCTATAGTAACAGTCAGGTCATTAAGCTGGTTAGAGCTGGTCTTCCTATAGTAACAGTCAGGTCATTAAGAGCTGGTTAGAGCTGGTCTTTATATATTAACAGTCAGGTCATTAAGCTGGTTAGAGCTGGTCTTCCTATAGTAACAGTCAGGTCATTAAGCTGGTTGGAGCTGGTCTTCCTATAGTAACAGTCAGGTCATTAAGCTGGTTGGAGCTGGTCTTCCTATAGTAACAGTCAGGTCATTAAGCTGGTTGGAGCTGGTCTTCCTATAGTAACAGTCAGGTCATTAAGAGCTGGTTGGAGCTGGTCTTCCTATAGTAACAGTCAGGTCATTAAGCTGGTTGGAGCTGGTCTTCCTATAGTAACAGTCAGGTCATTAAGCTGGTTGGAGCTGGTCTTCCTATAGTAACAGTCAGGTCATTAAGAGCTGGTTGGAGCTGGTCTTCCTATAGTAACAGTCAGGTCATTAAGCTGGTTGGAGCTGGTCTTCCTATAGTAACAGTCAGGTCATTAAGAGCTGGTTAGAGCTGGTCTTCCTATAGTAACAGTCAGGTCATTAAGAGCTGGTTGGAGCTGGTCTTCCTATAGTAACAGTCAGGTCATTAAGCTGGTTGGAGCTGGTCTTCCTATAGTAACAGTCAGGTCATTAAGAGCTGGTTAGAGCTGGTCTTCCTATAGTAACAGTCAGGTCATTAAGCTGGTTAGAGCTGGTCTTCCTATAGTAACAGTCAGGTCATTAAGAGCTGGTTAGAGCTGGTCTTCCTATAGTAACAGTCAGGTCATTAAGAGCTGGTTAGAGCTGGTCTTCCTATAGTAACAGTCAGGTCATTAAGAGCTGGTTAGAGCTGGTCTTCCTATAGTAACAGTCAGGTCATTAAGAGCTGGTTGGAGCTGGTCTTCCTATAGTAACAGTCAGGTCATTAAGCTGGTTGGAGCTGGTCTTCCTATAGTAACAGTCAGGTCATTAAGCTGGTTAGAGCTGGTCTTCCTATAGTAACAGTCAGGTCATTAAGAGCTGGTTGGAGCTGGTCTTCCTATAGTAACAGTCAGGACATTAAGCTGGTTAGGGCTGGTCTTCCTATAGTAACAGTCAGGTCATTAAGCTGGTTGGAGCTGGTCTTCCTATAGTAACAGTCAGGTCATTAAGCTGGTTGGAGCTGGTCTTCCTATAGTAACAGTCAGGTCATTAAGCTGGTTGGAGCTGGTCTTCCTATAGTAACAGTCAGGTCATTAAGCTGGTTAGGGCTGGTCTTCCTATAGTAACAGCCAGGTCATTAAGCCAGTGGGTTACATCAGGCTAGGGCAGGTTCTCTAATGGTTGGCTAATCTGTTAAAGCACCTCATTATACCACTATGAGGTCATCAACATACCTTTACCCCCATGCTATTTTGATACCCTTGGGGGAAATTTGGGTGTCGTTTAGGGATTTAATGTACAGAATATTATTAAAAACAAAACAAGGCAATGTGGAGCAGATATACAGTAGCTTGAGGGTGTGAGATGGAATGACACCATGCCAATAATATTAATACCATTTAATTACATTACTTATTGTGTGATTGAAGTACCAATGTAACATTTGAATAAGTGCAATCTACCAAATCGACCATATCGTACAGATTTCCCGGTACATTTCAAATTGATAAGCAGTGTTGTTGCAGTTTAAGCAGCATAAGCAGTTTATTTGACAAATGTATAAAAAAAAACATTTCTGTTCTACCCGTTCTCTGTTTACTTATTTTTTTGGTATCGTGAAATGGATTCACCAATGACCTTTTGTTTTATTTTCTATTGATTATGTATGTGATATATGACTGCTTTATACTGAATGTTTCATATTTGTATGTGTAGGCCTATATCTGTGAGGACCCCAGGAAGAATAGTCAACACGTCGATGATGACTAATGGGGATCCTAATAAACATAAACATAAACAATAGAGTGATATATTACAGTTAGAATGATTTATATTCTACTTCTCGTTACGTTGCCACACAATTTTAAATACTCTGGTATAATAAGCTGCCCAGACTGAGACTAACAACCCCCTACATTACACTGTGAAATGTTACCCACTGCTATTGTACTATTATCACAGACGCTGATGCTCGGTAGAGTGTTGCCCCCCCCCCCCCTCTCTCATTGTGGGACGTCCCAGCAGAGATTAGCGCCGCTGAATGAAGAGTCCCTTTCTCTCTCTGGGTGCTTTTCAACTGGTCGTGAACGAGAGTGTAATTCTGGGAACTGTTGCCCTCTCTCTACGAACGGCAGAGGAAACCCCTAAATCCAGCGGAGAGTCCCGAGGGGATTCGTCTTTTGACAAACGACTTCCCCCGCGAGAGGCGAGAAGGAGCCGCCGGATCAGTGGAGAGGAGCTCATAAAAGGAGGGGAGGCCTCGTAAAGACTTTAGGTTGAGCTTCCAGGCTCCCCTCCGTCTCCTCGCTGTCCTCCCCTCTCCGAGGCCGGGACAACAACCTCTCCGTCTCCTCGTCCTCTCCATCTCCCCGCTCTCCCCTCGCTCTCCTCGCTCTCCCCTCCATCTCCTCGCTCTCCCCTCCGTCTCCTCGCTCTCCTCTCCATCTCCTCGCTCTCCCCTCCGTCTCCTCGCTCTCCCCTCCGTCTCCTCGCTCTCCTCTCCGTCTCCTCGCTCTCCTCTCCGTCTCCTCGCTCTCCCCTCCGTCTCCTCGCTCTCCTCTCCATCTCCTCGCTCTCCTCTCCGTCTCCTCGCTCTCCCCTCCGTCTCCTCGCTCTCCTCTCCGTCTCCTCGCTCTCCTCTCCGTCTCCTCGCTCTCCCCTCCGTCTCCTCCCTCTCCCCTCCGTCTCCTTGCTCTCCCCTCTGTCTCCTCGCTCTCCCCTCCGTCTCCTCGCTCTCCTCTCCGTCTCCTCGCTCTCCTCTCCGTCTCCTCGCTCTCCCCCCCGTCTCCTCGCTCTCCCCTCCGTCTCCTCGCTCTCCCCTCCCTCTCCCCCCCGTCTCCTCGCTCTCCCCTCCGTCTCCTCGCTCTCCCCCTCCGTCTCCTCGCTCTCCTCTCCGTCTCCTCGCTCTCCTCTCCGTCTCCTTGCTCTCCTCTCCGTCTCCTCGCTCTCCCCTCCGTCTCCTCGCTCTCCCCTCTGTCTCCTCGCTCTCCCCTCCCTCTCCTCGCTCTCCCCTCTGTCTCCTCGCTCTCCCCTCCCTCTCCTCGCTCTCCCCCCCGTCTCCTCGCTCTCCTCTCCGTCTCCTCGCTCTCCCCTCCGTCTCCTCGCTCTCCCCTCCCTCTCCTCGCTCTCCCCTCTGTCTCCTCGCTCTCCCCTCCCTCTCCTCGCTCTCCCCTCCGTCTCCTCGCTCTCCCCTCCCTCTCCTCGCTCTCCCCTCTGTCTCCTCGCTCTCCCCTCCCTCTCCTCGCTCTCCCCTCCATCTCCTCGCTCTCCCCCCCGTCTCCTCGCTCTCCCCTCCGTCTCCTCGCTCTCCCCTCCCTCTCCTCACTCTCCCCCCCGTCTCCTCGCTCTCCTCTCCGTCTCCTCGCTCTCCCCTCCGTCTCCTCGCTCTCCCCCCTGTCTCCTCGCTCTCCCCTCCGTCTCCTCGCTCTCCCCTCCGTCTCCTCGCTCTCCCCTCCCTCTCCTCACTCTCCCCCCCGTCTCCTCGCTCTCCCCTCCCTCTCCTCGCTCTCCCCTCCGTCTCCTCGCTCTCCTCTCCGTCTCCTCGCTCTCCCCTCCGTCTCCTCGCTCTCCCCTCCCTCTCCTCGCTCTCCTCTCCGTCTCCTCGCTCTCCCCTCCGTCTCCTCGCTCTCCCCCCCGTCTCCTCGCTCTCCCCTCCCTCTCCTCGCTCTCCCCTCCGTCTCCTCGCTCTCCTCTCCGTCTCCTCGCTCTCCCCTCCGTCTCCTCGCTCTCCCCTCCCTCTCCTCGCTCTCCTCTCCGTCTCCTCGCTCTCCTCTCCGTCTCCTCGCTCTCCCCCCCGTCTCCTCGCTCTCCCCTCCGTCTCCTCGCTCTCCTCTCCGTCTCCTCGCTCTCCCCTCCGTCTCCTCGCTCTCCCCTCCGTCTCCTCGCTCTCCCCTCGCTCTCCCCTCCGTCTCCTCGCTCTCCTCTCCGTCTCCTCGCTCTCCCCTCGCTCTCCCCTCCGTCTCCTCGCTCTCCTCTCCGTCTCCTCGCTCTCCTCTCCGTCTCCTCGCTCTCCCCTCCGTCTCCTCGCTCTCCTCTCCGTCTCCTCGCTCTCCTCTCCGTCTCCTCGCTCTCCCCTCCGTCTCCTCACTCTCCCCCCCGTCTCCTCGCTCTCCCCTCCGTCTCCTCGCTCTCCCCTCGCTCTCCTCGCTCTCCTCTCCGTCTCCTCGCTCTCCCCTCCGTCTCCTCGCTCTCCCCTCCGTCTCCTCGCTCTCCCCTCCGTCTCCTCGCTCTCCCCTCCCTCTCCTCCCTCTCCCCCTCCCTCTCCTCGCTCTCCCCTCCCTCTCCTCGCTCTCCCCTCCGTCTCCTCGCTCTCCCCCCCGTCTCCTCGCTCTCCCCTCCCTCTCCTCGCTCTCCCCTCCGTCTCCTCGCTCTCCCCTCCGTCTCCTCGCTCTCCCCTCCCTCTCCTCGCTCTCCCCTCTGTCTCCTCGCTCTCCCCTCCCTCTCCTCGCTCTCCCCTCCGTCTCCTCGCTCTCCTCTCCGTCTCCTCGCTCTCCCCTCCGTCTCCTCGCTCTCCTCTCCGTCTCCTCGCTCTCCCCTCCGTCTCCTCGCTCTCCCCCCCGTCTCCTCGCTCTCCTCTCCGTCTCCTCACTCTCCCCCCCGTCTCCTCGCTCTCCCCCCCGTCTCCTCGCTCCCCCCCCCGTCTCCTCGCTCTCCCCCCCGTCTCCTCGCTCTCCCCTCCGTCTCCTCGCTCTCCCCCCCGTCTCCTCGCTCTCCTCTCCGTCTCCTCACTCTCCCCCCCGTCTCCTCGCTCTCCCCCCCGTCTCCTCGCTCCCCCCCCCGTCTCCTCGCTCTCCCCCCCGTCTCCTCGCTCTCCCCCCCGTCTCCTCGCTCCCCCCCCCGTCTCCTCAACAACAACCATGTTGCAGCAGGTTGACTTACTCACTGCACTAGTGGTTACATTAGATTAGATTAAATACAAATGTATTGTCATTAATTATACAGCATTATAAGTACAGTACGACGAAAAGAGGTTGGCATCCAACCAGAGTGCAAATGGAACAGTAAAGTGCATTAACAATATACAAAGTAACAAGTGATTCAATGTGATATATACAGTATAACAACCTGCTGAGTAATATATGCTAAACTGATGTATGTGCAGTATGATTATGTACAGTGATACAGGTATAAATATAAAGATGTGTAGTGACTCGGGAGCTGTTCCTTAAGCTGAGCGGAAGCCATTACACACAACCTCCAGAGGATTCGTATAGAAGGATAGGATACATTGGCTTATGGAGTGTTTCCATTCAACAGGTTGCAGATCCAAAGATGGGCGCTGATGTATGTGTGCGATGAATTACGTTTGAGACAGCTGTACATGGGACTAGAAGAGGAATAAGACAGATGTGCATGTACTGTAATAGAAGATAAATAAGAAAGCTATACTTGGAATAGAAGAGGAATACGACAGTTAATGGTAAATGGCTGTTTTTTTATATAGCGCTTTTATCCAAAGCGCTTTACAATTTGTTACTGACATTTTACCCATTCACTCACACATTCACACACCGAGGCAACCATGCAAGGTGCCAACCTGCTCATCGGGAGCAATTAGGGGTTAAGTGTCTTGCTCAAGGACGCATCCACACGCTGCCCGGGAGGAGCGGGAATCGAACCGGGAACCTCCGGATTGCCAGACGACTGCTCTACCTCGAGCCACTGTACATGGAATAAAACAGGTAGGGGAGAACGGGGGACGTTGTCACACTTTTTACTCTAGTGTGAATTGCTCATCATCAAAACATCTTTCAATAGTCATTCCTACATTAAATTGAAGCTTAAGATGTTGGCTTGAAATGTGTATCCCTCTCATTTTCCAACGTATTGTAACAAAGAGTTAATCACCTATCAAAGACACTCTGACACATTGTGACAACCAACCCCATCATGGGGAAGGTTGTCACACACTATGGGGTTGGTTGTCACCATGTGTTTTAATGGGAAAAATCTTAAAAAGAAGACAAGAAGGCAGAACTAAATTTGAAAGTTTAATTGCATTGACAAGTTGACAAATACATAACTTAATGCATCTTAACATGAACATAAACAGGAACACATCTTTAGGCCATCCTATATTAAAAAAAAAATAAGAACACTCATTCACTTGTTACAGTGATGGCAAATGTAGGGTCTGGGCACTCCATGTGACAACCAACCCCAAAGAAAATGTGACGACCAACCCCAACTGGAATATCTTGATAGCATCAAGGCTAACAGCCATCTAACAACTAGTTAGCTAGCTAACAACAATCTAAACTATAGCTATCCCTTCACACTTTTTAAGGGTAATAATTGTTTCATTATAAACCAATTGTGTAAAAGCCTAGAAGAAAAATACTGAGGAGGGGAATATTTACAAATAGACATGAAAAACACAAATAGTCCTCTCACCTCAAGTTCAGCTGTTTCACTCCAACGATGACAATGTAGGTGAACTCTGACCCCAATTCTGGACATTTAAATACCAAAATATGGGAGACAGGATCCTCTGGTGGTGAAATATAATGAATGTGACAACCTACCCGTGTGACAACGTCCCCCGTTCTCCCCTATGTGGAATAGAAGAGGAATAAGACAGGTACAGTATACTTGAAGTAGAAGAGGAATACGACAGCTGTACTTGGAATAGAAGAGGAATACGACAGCTGTACTTGGAATAGAAGATGAATAACACATGTATACTTGAAGTAGAAGAGGAATAGGACAGTTATACTTGGAATAGAAGAGGAATAGGACAGCTGTACTTGAACCAAGAGGAATAAGACAGTTGTACTTGAAACAGAAGGGGAATAACACAGGGCCTATACGCAACGTTGCCGGGTCAAAAAGTGAACGTTCTCACAACCGAATGACTTTTCCATCTATTTCATCGAACGTCTTCGTACCAGTTTTACGGTAGGAAAATGGATGCATGGCCGGTTATATTGCATGTGCGGATAAAAGTGTGGTAAGATCCTATATGGAGCCTGAACGTGCAGCAGTACCTGACTCTGTACATTCACGCTTCAACGGTCTTAACACAACACACGCTCAATTCAGGAAAACCATCCACCGTGAGGAACCTCCTTCCCCCGGCTCTGTGTTTGTTGGTCGAGGAAGAAAAAAGGAACCTCTTGACTTGTTTCCACAGTCAGGAATGCCGAGAGCACTGGGACATACTTCATGATCGGGCATCAAAGGACCCTTGGGACACTCAAATGCGCAAAGCTTTCATCTCCCGTCCCCCGGTTCCGTAGCCTTGGGTTGTTTGATAGAGAGCGACGGCTAGCGTTTAATGTACAGCTGCTGTGCCACTTTGTATGATACATTTTTATATATTTTTTAAGCTACGTGATTATGAGACCAAAGCGACTTTCTCTCGAACGACTCCGTTGATGGACTGTATTAAAGAAGTGCGTAGAGAGTGTCTGGTGGTGTTCTGTGTCGACACTGTGCTGCGTATCCAGCTCTGTAGGTAGAGTGGAATGTACGCGGGGGACTGTGCCTCCCTGTGGACTTGGCCAGGGGTCAAGTTGAGTGTTCAGCGTCGCGTTCAGTTACTCTACCCCCCGTCGCACAGGACAGGGTGACCTCCTGTCGGCCCTACAGCGCTGCTCCTCCAGCGGGCCCTCTATCCTCCAACAGACCCTCCCTCCTCCAGCCTCCCTCCTCCAGCAGGCCCTCCCTCCTCCAGCCTCCCTCCTCCAGCAGGCCCTCCCTCCTCCAGCCTTCCTCCTCCAGCAGGCCCTTCATCCTCCAGCAGGCCCTTCATCCTCCAGCAGGCCCTTCATCCTCCAGCGGGCCCTTCATCCTCCAGCCTCCCTCCTCCAACAGGCCCTCCCTCCTCCAGCCTTCCTCCTCCAGCGGGCCCTCCCTCCTCCAGCAGGCCCTTCATCCTCCAACAGGCCCTCCCTCCTCCAGCCTCCCTCCTCCAGCGGGCCCTTCATCCTCCAGCGGGCCCTTCATCCTCCAGCAGGCCCTTCATCCTCCAGTGGGCCCTTCCTCCTCCAGCAGGCCCTCCCTCCTCCAGCCTTCCTCCTCCAACAGGCCCTCCCTCCTCCAGCCTCCCTCCTCCAACAGACCCTCCCTCCTCCAGCCTTCCTCCTCCAACAGGCCCTCCCTCCTCCAGCCTCCCTCCTCCAACAGGCCCTCCCTCCTCCAGCCTCCCTCCTCCAGCGGGCCCTTCATCCTCCAGCAGGCCCTTCCTCCTCCAGCAGGCCCTTCCTCCTCCAGCGGGCCCTTCCTCCTCCAGCAGGCCCTTCCTCCTCCAGCGGGCCCTTCCTCCTCCAGCGGGCCCTTCCTCCTCCAGCAGGCCCTTCCTCCTCCAGCAGCCCCTTCCTCCTCCAGCAGGCCCTTCCTCCTCCAGCAGCCCCTTCCTCCTCCAGCAGGCCCTTCCTCATCCAGTGGGCCCTTCCTCCTCCAGCAGCCCCTCCCTCCTCCAGCCTTCCTCCTCCAACAGGCCCTCCCTCCTCCAGCCTTCCTCCTCCAGCAGGCCCTCCCTCCTCCAGCAGGCCCTTCCTCCTCCAGCAGGCCCTTCATCCTCCAGCGGGCCCTTCCTCCTCCAGCGGGCCCTTCCTCCTCCAGCAGGCCCTTCCTCCTCCAGCAGGCCCTTCCTCCTCCAGCAGGCCCTTCCTCCTCCAGCAGGCCCTTCCTCCTCCAGCAGGCCCTTCCTCCTCCAGCAGCCCCTTCCTCCTCCAGCAGGCCCTTCCTCCTCCAGCAGCCCCTTCCTCCTCCAGCAGGCCCTTCCTCATCCAGTGGGCCCTTCCTCCTCCAGCAGCCCCTCCCTCCTCCAGCCTTCCTCCTCCAACAGGCCCTCCCTCCTCCAGCCTTCCTCCTCCAGCAGGCCCTCCCTCCTCCAGCAGGCCCTTCCTCCTCCAGCAGGCCCTTCCTCCTCCAGCAGGCCCTCCCTCCTCCAGCAGGCCCTTCATCCTCCAGCGGGCCCTTCCTCCTCCAGCGGGCCCTTCCTCCTCCAGCAGGCCCTTCCTCCTCCAGCGGGCCCTACAGCGCTGCTCCTCCAGCGGGCCCTACAGCGCTGCTCCTCCAGTGGGCCCTCCATCCTCCAACATATCCTCTATCCTCACTTCCTCCTGATAGCAATCTGAGCAGCACCGTTCCATTTCCAGCCTGTATTTACTAAACTCCAGAGCCCCCACCCCCCTCACACCCCTACACCCCCCCCCCCCCCCCCCCCCCCCAGCCCCACCCGTATGGTCCGTTACAGGACCAGATGCTGTAACTCCCGTGAGGCTCCTTGATGGGTCACGAGGGCACTTCAGCATCCACACGCCGTAAAACAAGGCATGTTGGACATAAAAGACTCCTCAAAGAGCCCTTGAATGAGTACGTGTGTGTGCCTGTGTGTGTACGTGTGCGTGTGTGTATGTGTGTGTGTGTGTGTGTGTGTGTGCGCGTCACGCGTGTGTCACATGTATCTAACGGTGTATCTATATGTATAGAGTGCAGAATGGGTTAATAAAATCGCTATATCTGACCTTTAAACGGTCGGGCGAAACATAAACACGGGCTTATTGTCGCCGTGAGCGAGTCGAGCTTGTAAACACAGCAGCGTTTGACGGATTCCTTGTTATCGGGAGATCTCACTCCACTCCAGACGGACGCCTCTGTTTGCAAAACACAACAGAGACTTACCTGTATGTGGGCCAGAGGGGCTTCCTGTGTAAGTAGGACACATTTAACCCGTTCACTACCACACCACAGGAGGTTAGCCCTTGCATTAGTGGTGCAAGGGTTAACCGTCTGTAGTGTGGTAGTGAAAGGGTTAACCTTCTGTAGTGTGGCGGTGGAAGGGTTAACCGTCTGTGGTGTGGTAGTGAAAGGGTTAAATGTGTCCTACTTACAAGGAAAGCCCCTCTGGCCCACATACTGTAGTGTGGTTGTGAAAGGGTTATTGTCGTGTGGCAGTGAAAGGGTAAACCTTCTGTATTGTCGCAGTGAAAGGGTTAACCCTTTGGTAGTGTGGTAGTGAAGGGGTTAAATAGGGAGACGACGATTGAAAATATTCTATTAACCCCG
Organism: Notolepis coatsorum; assembly: GCF_963971535.1. NCBI lineage: Eukaryota > Metazoa > Chordata > Actinopteri > Aulopiformes > Paralepididae > Notolepis > Notolepis coatsorum. Next base: position 12,982,086 of record NC_140176.1, read on the forward strand.
ATGATATTCATTCAGAGTACCCCCCCCCCCCCCCCACACACATATATACTGTACACTGGACTCACTAATAGTTTTTCTTTTCACCTGAGGATCGAAGTGAAGGGTGAGTTTTTGTTCTTTCTGGTTCTTCAAAGCTCACGTATTCATCATTGCAAATTATTATAAACAATAACATGGTTAACATTTCTCCATAGCAACAGCCAATCACAACATTTGGTGGTGGTTTCCAAGGAAGCCGCTTTTTTCCACCATGGATGGAAAGGCTGCCTCGTCTGACCATCTGGGCACTGTGGGCATCGCAGCGCTCAAAGGGAGCCGGATGTGGGGTTTCTTTTTTAGGAGAATGTAACCATTTTCGAGACATTTCAGAAACCAACCAACTCATTCTCATTTCCTATTTTGCATCAAGTGAGTTCTACAAGGCATGGGCACTGGCAGTACACTGTAGGGGTGAATAGAGCAGACTGGAGCGGATTATAGCAGACTAGAGCAGACTAGAGAGCAGACTAGAGAGCAGACTAGAGAGCAGACTAGAGAGCAGACTAGAGCCGATTATAGAGCCAACTGTAGAGCAGACTGGAGCGGATTATAGAGCAGATTATAGAGCAGACTATAGAAGCAGACTATAGAGCAGATTATAGAGCATATTATAGAGCAGATTATAGAGCAGATTATAGAGCAGATTATAGAGCAGATTATAGAGCAGACTATAGAGCAGATTATAGAGCAGACTATAGAGCAGATTATAGAGCAGATTATAGAGCAGACTATAGAGCAGACTATAGAGCAGATTATAGAGCAGATTATAGAGCAGATTATAGAGCAGACTATAGAGCAGATTATAGAGAAGATTATAGAGAAGATTATAGAGCAGACTAGAACAGGTTTCATTCACCTCAGGAGATGTAGAGGTTTTGATGTGGCTCATAAACATCAGGGTAAATACTAGTGTTCTGAACATTCTGGACCTTCTCTGACAAGCTGCAGATGTTCTGGACATTCTGGACCTTCTCTGACAAGCTGCAGATGTTCTGGACATACTGGACCTTCTCTGACAAGCTGCAGATGTTCTGGACATTCTGGACCTTCTCTGACAAGCTGCAGATGTTCTGGACATACTGGACCTTCTCTGACAAGCTGCAGATGTTCTGGACATACTGGACCTTCTCTGACAAGCTGCAGATGTTCTGGACATACTGGACCTTCTCTGACAAGCTGCACATGTTCTGGACATACTGGACCATCTCTGACAAGGTGCAGATGTTCTGAACATACTGGACCATCTCTGACAAGCTGCACATGTTCTGGACATTCTGGACCATCTCTGACAAGCTGCAGATGTTCTGCACATACTGGACCTTCTCTGACAAGCTGCACATGTTCTGGACATTCTGGACCTTCTCTGACAAGCTGCACATGTTCTGGACATTCTGGACCATCTCTGACAAGCTGCAGATGTTCTGGACATTCTGGACACTGGCTTCTTCTCTTTTCTGACCCGTAGATCCAGAGGAGTTAGCGATGGCGCCTGTGTGTGACCAGAGATAGGACCCCCGTTCTCTTTTCATCCTGTTGGCGCTGCTTGGAATGTGTCACCCTCCTTACAGTTACTCCGGCGACGAGACCCGGATGATGAAATGGACAAATCGTGGGTCTAAATGTACAGGTTGACAGGCGGGCGGGCACTGAAGCGGGCGGGCAGGAGGGCGGGCCGCTCAACAGGATCTTATCTCTGCCAACACACCTGTCTGCCGAAGAGAGAGAGAGGACATTGTCTCAACCATCTCGGCGCTGGACAATGTTTGGGAAGTCAAGAGAGGAAAACGTAATTGCATTTGCTGAACACACACGATGTACAGCGTGTGCAACATGAATAATAAATCAAATCATCGAGGAAAGGTGTGTGAATACGTTATAGGTTCACGTCGTAGGGGCAAGAGCGTTGTCATCACCTCTGACGTGTCTGAGTTGAGGTCAGCGAGGCGTGACCAAC
>NC_140176.1:12989278-13151778 GCF_963971535.1 Notolepis coatsorum
GACCTTATAGGAGCTGAGTTGAGTTCGGTGCTGTATTATTGTCCTCGATGGGTTTAGTTAAGAATAGAATATAAATCCTTTATTTATCCCAAGGGGTGCTGTATTATTGGCCTGTATTATTGTATATACAGTGCTGTGTTATTGTCCTGGATGCTTTAGTTCAGTACAACACACCACACCACACCACACCACAACACAACACAACACAACACACCACAACACAACACACCACACCACAACACACCACACCACAACACAACACAACACACCACACCACAACACACCACACCACAACACAACACACCACAACACACCACACCACACCACACCACAACACACCACACCACAACACAACACACCACACCACAACCCAACACAACACAACACACCACAACCCAACACAACACACCACAACACAACACACCACAACACACACAACACAACCCAACACAACACACCACAACACACCACACCACACCACAACACCCACACCACAACACACCACACCCACCACAACACAACACACCACACCACACCACAACACACCACACCACACCACAACACACCACACCACAACACAACACAACACACCACATACACCACACCACACCACAACACACCACACCACAACACAACACAGCACAACACACCACACCACACCACAACACAACACAACACAACACACCACAACACACCACACACAACACAACCCAACACAACACAACACAACACAACACACCACACCACACCACACCACACCACACCACAACACACACAACACAACACAACACAACACACCACACCACAACACAACACACCACACCACAACCCAACACAACACAACACAACACAACACACCACACCACACCACAACACAACACAACACAACACAACACAACACACCACAACCCAACACAACACACCACAACACAACACACCACAACACAACACAACACAACACAACACAACCCAACACAACACAACACAACACACCACACCACAACACACCACACCACAACACACCACACCACACCACAACACACCACACCACACCACAACACACCACACCACACCACAACACACCACACCACACCACACCACACCACACCACAACACAACACACCACAACACACCACAACACACCACACCACAACACAACACAACACAACACACCACAACACACCACAACACAACACAACACACCACAACACAACACAACACACCACAACACACCACAACACACCACACCACACCACAACACACCACACCACACCACCACACCACAACACACCACACCACACCACAACACACCACACCACAACACAACACAACACAACACAACACACCACACCACACCACACCACACCACCACACCACAACACACCACACCACACCACACCACAACACACCACACCACACCACAACACACCACACCACAACCCAACACAACACAACACAACACAACACACCACACCACACCACACCACAACACAACACAACACAACACACCACAACACACCACACCACACCACACCACAACACACCACACCACACCACAACACAACACAACCCAACACAACACAACACAACACACCACACCACACCACAACACAACACAACACACCACAACACACCACACCACACCACACCACACCACAACACACCACACCACACCACAACACACCACACCACAACACAACACACCACAACACACCACAACACAACACAACACACCACAACACAACACAACACAACACAACACAACACACCACAACACACCACACCACACCACAACACAACACACCACAACACACCACAACACAACACAACACACCACAACACAACACACCACACCACACCACACCACAACACACCACACCACACCACACCACAACACAACACACCACACCACAACACACCACACCACACCACAACACAACACAGCACAACACACCACACCACACCACAACACAACACAACACACCACACCACACCACAACACAACACAACACAACACAACACACCACAACACACCACAACACAACACACCACAACCCAACACAACACAACACACCACACCACAACACAACACAACACACCACAACACACCACAACACAACACAACACAACACAACACACCACAACACACCACAACACAACACAACACAACACAACACACCACAACACAACACACCACACCACACCACACCACACCACAACACAACACACCACAACACACCACAACACAACACAACACAACACAACACACCACAACACACCACAACACAACACACCACAACACACCACAACACAACACAACACACCACAACACAACACAACACAACACACCACAACACAACACACCACACCACACCACAACACAACACAACACAACACACCACAACACAACACAACACACATTCAGGATTATAAATTAAAGGGGCACTTCACCAAAACAGGGCTCTAGGGGGCACTAGACCAAAATGTATTTTGCACATGATCTGAACTCTAAGCCCCACATTTCCCACATTAATTTAGTTTGACAGTTATTGAGAGTAAATTAGTTTGAATATGGTCATGAACAACAGTGTGCATCTGGTGTGCTGACCTACAGTGTGAATCTGGTGTGATGACCTACAGTGTGAATCTGGTGTGATGACCTACAGTGTGAATCTGGTGTGATGACCTACAGTGTGAATCTGGTGTGATGACCTACAGTGTGAATCTGGTGTGATGACCTACAGTGTGAATCTGGTGTGATGACCTACAGTGTGAATCTGGTGTGATGACCTACAGTGTGAATCTGGTGTGATGACCTACAGTGTGAATCTGGTGTGATGACCTACAGTGTGAATCTGGTGTGATGACCTACAGTGTGAATCTGGTGTGATGACCTACAGTGTGAATCTGGTGTGATGACCTACAGTGTGAATCTGGTGTGATGACCTACAGTGTGAATCTGGTGTGCTGACCTACAGTGTGAATCTGGTGTGATGACCTGCTACAGTATGAATCTGGAGTGCTGAAACACAGTGTAAGGTCAAAGGTCATCCAGGGTTGAAGAAAGTCTTACCAGGTCCAAAAAGCAGCATTATGTAATTTCTATTCTCATTGAGGTCTGGGATTAAATGGCAGTATTTCATATTCATAAAGTCTCTGACTAAGGTGTGAAATATTAGACACACCGCACTCACTCAGAGCATCAGTGACAGTAATACATTTACATTTAGTCTTTTAGCTGACGCTTTTATCCAAAGCGACTTACAAGTTCTGTTACGACAAGACAGCAATAATAGTAATAGTAATAATCACAGTGATATAAGCTGTCCAGACATGTTTTCCTGTAGTGGCTGGACATTAGAGGCTGTATTTTACCAGATTATGGCAACAAGGTTGAATGACTTTGTATAGAATATCAATACCTCACGCTGGTGATGTGAGCAGGTCTCCAAGTCGACGAAATCTAACCGGAAAATACATCAGAGGTATTATTAAACCTACACTTTCCCCATTTCTAAAGGTCCATTTGTCTGCAAAACAATTGGTATTAGCAAACTAAAGATGTTCACTGAGGAACGCGGCGCTCAGGGGGAACTTGGCACACAGGGTCGTGGAGTGTAGCAACAATCCCTCTTGCTCCAAGTTCCTGATAAGCAGATAGTCGCCCCTATCTGCCCAACGGACCCAGATTACAGCACCCATGGTCACGTTTCGTTGGCACGAAATGTGATCCGCGACGAGCCGTTAATGTTTTGACACGACTGATTAACTAAGACTAAGTGAGATTATGGCAACGTGCAGCAGGAGGAAGTGGGATTCTGGAGGAGGGGGGAGGAGGAGGGTGGGGGTGAGGGGTGGGGTCCTCTACATCTGTGTGAATGTGTGTGTGTGTGAGAGGAGAGGTGGCAGGGGGGGCCGGGTGGGGAGGGGGGGGGGGGGGGGTCACAGAGGATAGCGGTTGCTTTTCTTAGAAAAGTGAACTCATCTCTCCCAAGAGACAGATGAGCAATGTGGTCGGGTTCTGCGGTTTTATGGACAGAGAACAGACTCCTCAAGCTGCCGGGGGGGGGGGGGGGGGGGGGATGTTCTCGCAGAAATAAAAGAAGAAAGTCTTTACTCGGAAATAACTGACAGTTGTGTGCCGGTTCACACTGGCCTCGCAAGAGTCTAAATATTAAGGTGTCAAAACAGCTTGGAGGATGTAATATTAAAACTATAGCTTCTCCTCCACTAAAGACATCCTTATAGAGATATATTATTAAAACTATAGAGCTTGTCCTCCACTAAAGACATTCTTATAGATATAATATTAAACCTATAGAGCTTGCCCTCCACTAAAGACATTCTTATAGATATAATATTAAACCTATAGAGCTTGCCCTCCACTAAAGACATTCTTATAGATATAATATTAAACCTATAGAGCTTGTCCTCCACTAAATACATGCTTATAGATATAATATTAGAACTATAGGGCTTGTCCTCCACTAAAGACATTCTTAGTCTATGAATAGTTAAGGACAAATTGACCAGTTGATTTAAATTGTGTTTCACACACATGCAAATGTGCAGAAGGAGCTTTTTAAATCTCGTACAGGTACACTTACCAGAGATGTTCTTATCATCTTTCAAGGGAGAAGAAATTATTCTATTACTATATATTACTACTATATACTATTTGGAGGCCGATGGATGTTGTAAGAATGTGTTTTATTCAAATAATTAAAACCAAAAAACCAAACCCTCATGTCTTCATCAGGGTTACATACAGTAATGGTCTGTTTCCCCTGTCGAGACACATTTATAGGATGCTCGATATTGGCTTTTTTACCGATACCGATATACCGATATTGTCCAACTCTTAATTTCCGATACCGATATCAACCGATATCAACCGATACTGATATATGCAGGGTTCCCCCCCCCCCCCCCCCCCCCAAAACTGAATTATTTCAGGTAATTAACATTACATATCTCTTGTTGTGGAATTAACACAACATTATGCATACTTTTGACAATAAATAAAATCAGAATTTGTTCTTACTTGCTTGCCTGGGTAAATAAAGGTTATAGAAATGTAAAAAAAAAATCCGATATCACATTTTAATGCCAATATCGGACATCCCTACACTTTATTGTTCATTCTTTGTCATGTAACCTTGATGAAGGCATGTTGTCGTAACGCATTGGATGTAATTATATGAGTTCTTGTTTCCAGTTCATACACCTTGATTGAAGGACGAAATTGCAACGGATCTTTTGTTTCTCTTATCAGGAAATAATTAACTCATTATGGGGAAAAAAATACATAAAAATCTACTAAAAGACTAGCAAGGTTTCGGTCGACACAAAAACCAAAACAATCAATGAATTGATGAATGGACTACGAGGGGACAACCCTAATTTAAAAATATTCCTAAATTAAAAGAATATTCCTTAGAACAATAAACACAGTCAAACACCTGTCTTCTGAAAATGTAAGCAAGTTAGACTTTTTTTTTAACAAGGTCCTAACCCATGTCTCAAAAATGAACATACATCTTTGAGACGAGACTGTACATCACCGATGGGTGTTTTCTCATGCGGTGCGCGAGCATTAGACAACACTCACGTTGACCTCTGACCTCTGTCATATGGTCCGCAGTATAGCCAGACTGGAATCTGTGACAAAAGCGAGCCACACGGGGTGATATTATATGATTGATTATTGAATGTTTGCATGTATTTGTACTGTTTTTGACAGTGCATGGCTCAGGAGGTAAAGCAGTCATCTGGTTCCCGGTTCGATTCCCGCTCCTCCCCGGGCAGCGTGTCGAAGTGTCCTTGAGCAAGACACTTAACCCCCAATTGTTCCTGATGAGCAGGTTGGCACCTTGCATGGTTGCCTCCGCCATCGGCGTGTGAATGTGTGAGTGAATGGGTCAAATGTGAGGAACAAATTGTAAAGCGCTTTGGTTTTTGGGCCATTTACCATTTATTATTGCTATAATTGATTGGCCTATGTGCTATAGCCTACTAAATTGGCTGACAGTGATGTCAGTGTGATGTCATTGGCTTTAATACCTATATACACCTTCTACCCATTTGCCTGATGAATACACTGCTGGGTTGAAACGTTGCTTTTGTCTTCATTATCAATATCAAGTGTTGGGAGCTGTAATCCAGTGATATACATTCTCTTCAACCGCTGTTCTAAAGCCAAAGGAATAAAGTCCCTGTTGGGTAACATTTACACATGTTTACACTTATTACAGTACATTTTACTGTATATTTTGGGCTGTATAAGATAAGATAAGATATTCCTGTATTGATCCCCTTGGGGAAATTCAGGTGTAGTTTATATTTTATATTTTAGAATGTATGTCCCGGTCCCGGACCGTATTTTATTCTGTATTCAATTCTTACTTTTTTTTTGTTATATTAATATTTTAGTCTTATTGACTACCTAAATGTTTAATGTTCATTTTGCTGTATATTTAGTGCTGTATAAGATAAGATATTCCTTTATTGATCCCCTTGGGAAAATTCAGGTGTAGTTTATATTTAATATTTTAGAATGTATATACATAGCAGAATGTATATCCCGGACCGTATTTGATTCTGTATTCTATTCTTACTTTTTTTTTTATATATGAATATTTTAGTCTTATTGACTACCTAAATGTTTAATGTTCACTGTGAGCGATCGGGTAGTGCCGAATTTCCCTCGGGATAAATAAAGGATTTCTATTCTATTCGATCATCTCCAAATAAGGACATGGTCATTTTTATTATCTTATTAATCATACTACTTGACCGCACCTTTGAAAATGTAAATAGATTCTTGTGTTAAAGGGAAAACGTCAACATTATGGGAAATGTGCTTACCGTCTTCTCCAGAGTCAGACACGAAGATGCATACCAATTTCCTCCCTGTGGGTTTAGTAGTGAGCTATCCGGCTGCAAGCTTGCCTAGCTTAGAGCAAATTAATGGAAGCTTTTCAAATAAACGCTGACAAGTCCATAGCGTGATTAGACATTACTATTACTATTACATGGGGAGTGGGGACTCAACTCACAGGGACTTGAGTCTGACTCAAGTCATGGCTTTACAATTCCATTTGGTCATTTAGCTGAACCTTGTATCCAAAGCGACTTACAAGTTTTGTACGACAAGTCAGCGGGAAGGGTACAACTCTATCAGCTGAGTAGCAATGTTCATCAAAGTGTCGAGTGCTACAGTGTAGGTTAGTATATTAGGACGAGTGCATGACAGTAAGAAGGTTAGTTTATATTTTTTTAATTTCAGATATCGATTGAAGAAGTGTGTCTTTAGTCGACGGCGAAAGATTGGACGGGTTTCGGCTGTCCTAACTGTGGTGGGAAGTTCGTTCCACCATTGTGGAGTGAGGACCGAGAATAGGCGGCTTCTCTTTGATGACCCTCCCGGAGCTCGGATAGGAGCGGGTCTGAGGCGGCCAGAAGATGCAGAGCGTAGTAGGGGTCTTGAGGGTGTGTAGTTAGAGACCATTGACTGGAGGTAGGCGGGAGCCGTTCCCTTCGCTTTAATGACTTAGAGACTTGCTTGACATACAGTAAGGGGAGATTTTCCGAGGCTTGCACTTTCTAGACCTGCGGGGGTCCAGGAGGTAGAGCGGCGGTTGTCTGGTAATCTGCAGGTTCTCAGTTCAGTCTCGCCGCCCCCCCAGGAGTGTGTCGACATGTCCTTGAGCAAGACGCTGCAGGACATTGCCCCCCTCGACGCTTGTGGCAGCCCACTGCTCCTGGGTAATTAGGATGGGGGTCAAATGCAGAGGAATAATTCACCCTGTGCTCCCATGAATACGACTGCAATGAGGGAAAGGTGCTCTGATTATTTCACATTATTCACTTAAATGACAATTTCTATTTACAAGTATAGTCCATTTAGGCAACACCAGATTGGAGCTCATATCCACAAGTCATAGAACTACATTGTTGTCAGAAAAGGATATGACTGCAATGAGGGAAGGGCTCCACTCTGATTATTTCACATTATTCACTTAAATGACAAGGCCAGTGTCATTTTATACACTGCTCAAAAAAATAAAGGGAACACTTAAACAACACATCCTAGATCTCGATGAATGAAATATTCCAGTTGAAAATCTTTATTCGATACATAGTGCAATGCGTTGAGAACAAAATAACATAAGAACGATCAATGGAAATCAAAATCATTAACCCATGGAGGTCTGGATTCAGAATCATACTCAAAATAAAAGCGGCAAAATCAGATCACAGGTTGATCCCACTTCTGTGGAAATTCCTCAAGACAATTCAAAATGAGGCTCAGTAGTGTGTGTGTGTGTGTGTGGCCTCCACGTGCCTGTATGCCCTCCCTACCACGTCTGGGCACGCTCCTGATGAGACGACGGATGTGCTCCTGAGGGATCTCCTCCCAGACCTGGATCAGGGCATCAGACAACTCCTGGATAGTCTGTGGTGTGACGTCATCATCAACCTTTATTTATTCTCGAAATTACAATTGAGGTCGCCCTCATTTTCAATGTAGTCGAGACTTGACATTTCAATGCACACATTTCTACATAACAATAATAAATATGAATAACTATCTACATAGTACTCTCAGTCCAGAGTGCACCACAGCAATTAGTATAAAAAATGAACATAGGCATAAAATCAGCACACAAATTGACAAAATAAAAAAAGTTGCATTTACGTTTCAGACATAAGAATAGGTATAAAAGACAATAAAAGTAGTGCAATGTAAACGTGCAGATTTAAGAATAGGCATAAAATAAGTAGAATAGTACAATGTCGCTCAAAGGCATGTGAACCCCCCCGGAACAGTCAGTCCCCCGAACACCTCACACATCAATCCCTACCGCATCCCCATCCAAGACACACCCCCCGATAAAGCATGTCAGGACTGAAGGAAAACACAAATGTGGCGTCGGTGGATGGAACGAGACATGATGTGCCAGAGGTGCTCGATTGGATTCGGGTCTGGGGAACGGGCAGGTCAGTCCATAGCATCAATGCCTTCGTCATGCAGGAACTGCTGACACACTCCAGCCACATCATGAGGCCGAGCATTGTCACTCATGCATGAGAAGGAACCCAGGGCCCACTGCACCAGCATATGGCCTGACAATGGGTCTGAGGATCTCATGCCGGTACTTCTGTCTGCACATGGAGGTCTGTGCGGCCCTCCAAGGATAATGCCTCCCCAGACCATCACTGACCCACCACCAAACCGGTCATGCTGGAGGATGTTGCAGGCAGCAGAACGTTCTCCATGCCGTCTCCAGACTCTGTCACGTCTGTCACATGTGCTCAGTGTAAACCTGGAGAGCACAGGGAGCCAATGGCGAATCTGCCAATCCTGGTGTTCTCTGGCAAATGCCAATCGGGCTGCACGGTGTTGGGCTGTGAGCACAGGCCCCACTTGTGGACGTCAGGCCCTCATACCACCCTCATGGAGTCTGCTTCTCACAGTTTGAGCAGAAACATGCACATTGGTGGCCTGCTGGAGGTCGTTTTTTGTAGGGCTCTGGCAGTGCTCCCCCTGGTCCTCCTCGCACAAAGGACCAGATAGCGGTCCTGCCGCTGGGTTGTTGTCCTCCTACGGCCCCCTCCACGTCTCCTGGCGTACTGGCCTGTCTCCTGGTATCTCCTCCTCCATGCTCTTGACACTGTGCTGGGAGACACAGCAAACCTTCTTGCCACAGCGTGCATTGATGTGCCATCCTGGATGAGCTGCACTACCTGAGCAACTTCTGTGGGTTGCAGACACCGCCTCATGCTACCTACCTCAAGTGGTGAGGGCACAGGGCAAAATGCAAAAGTAACCAAAAATCAGCCAGAGAGGGTGAGGACGGGGAAATGGTCTGTGGCCACCACCTGCAGAACCATTCCTTTATAGGGGTTGCCTCAGCAGGTGAAATTGATTGAGAGGGGTTGCTTCCTGGACAGGTTGATAATATCCCAGAAGTGTGATTGACTTGGAGTTACATTGTAATGATTATGTGTTCCCTTAATTTTTTTGGAGCAGTGTATTTTTCTTATTGGCAACATACCGGTAGCCTATGTAAAGACCAACACCTACCATGCATTTCTCCTACTTAAAAGTATAGTCAATTTTAGGCAACACCAGATTAGAGCTCGTATCCAGAAGTCATAGAACTCCATTGTTGTCAGAAAAGGGTTACAAGAGGTCTCAGAGCCATACTGTTGCTTTGGTCAGTATATATATAAAAACACAACAAGAGATATGTAATGTTAATTACCTGAAATTATTCCGGTTTTTTTGGGGGGGGGGGGGAACCCTGTATATATCGGTATCGGTTGATAATACATTACAATTAGGGATGTTCGATATTATCGGCCTACCGATATTATCGGCCAATATTGGCATTAAAATGTGATATCGGAAAATATCGGTATTCAATTTTTATTTATTTTTTTTACATTTCTATAACCTTTATTTAACCAGGCAAGCAAGTAAGAACAAATTCTGATTTTATTTATTGTCAAAAGTATGCATAATGTTGTGTTAATTCCACAACAAGAGATATGTAATGTTAATTACCTGAAATTATTCAGTTTTTTTGGGGGGGGAACCCTGTATATATCGGTATCGGAAATTAAGAGTTGGACAATATCGGTATAATATTATCGGTATCGGTAAAAAAGCCTATATCGAGCATCCCTAATTACAATATTTAAAACTGGAAATATATGTTTGCAAGCTGTATTTAATGATTTTAGTATACAAGGGGAAAGTATGGCTTCCTGGTTGAGAGCTGCTATAAAGGTAGGAGAGTAGGATGAGTAATGAAAATGAAAGTAGAAGAAATGCATTGTAGGTTTTGTTTTTTAGGCTATGTTGATAATAAGAAAAACATTTAATTACACTGACCTTATCCTTTAATGCTTTGAGATTGACTTTGGTACATTTGGTACAAGGTTGACTTGGCCATGCCTCTCTGTTACATAATCATTGTTTGCTACAACTGAGAATGGGGTTTTAAATCAGATAGGATGGACGATGGTCATCCAAACCGCTAAGAGAATTCCACATAATGGAATTAAAGATGTACAAGATGGCAGCTGAGAAAGCACATCATTCATCCAGATGTTTAACTTCCTATGATAGACTTTTAATAATGTTTTCATCATGTCATGGAAATTAGATGGAATGTTCATCCAAATGATGTTGTTGCATTGGCGAAGGAACAGTTAATCGGGCCGATATGTGGCATTTTGAAACAGCACTGGCCAGATAACCACACCCGCATGGCCAAATGTTAGCACTCCTCCTAGTGTCAATCCCATGTCAATTGATACAATTTTTTTTTTTTTTTACATTTGTGATTTTTAAATAATAGATAGAGTGCAGATATACTAAGGAAAAGAAGATTTTTTTGTGTCTCATTTGTTATTATTACAATATTAAATTCTTGTATTTTGTCACAAAATCATTGTAGCTATATTGGTCATCGGCCGCACTACCTCTCGGTATTGATATCGCGTCGGCCATCGAAAAACCTAAATCTAAGTCGACCGCTAGATAACACCTCAACCTTCTGAGTCGCATTCACCAAAGTCACACCGATTTCCATATTGTACAAGACCAAAAAATATATATAATAAAACACTAACTGTCCTATACTACCATGCACTCCTCCTACTATACTAATAATGTCTTATGTCTATGCACTCAATACTGCAGCGCCCGCACGCTTCAGCACTGTTTGATGAACATTGTTACTCAGCTGAAAGAGATGTACCCTTCCTGCTGACTTGTCGTACAGAACGTGTAAGTCGGATAAAAGCGTCAGCTAAATGACTAAATGTAAATCTAAACGTAGGCTGTTCCATCAGTGCACAAGCAACTTTCACCAGCCACACCCAGACCTCGCTCTCCCTCCTGTGCTCCTCAAGGACCCCCCCCCCCCCCCCCCCTCTCCATTCCTTCCCTCCCGGCACATCTTAGTGCAGTGATGCTGCAGAGCAGACACACCCAGCCACGCTCTGCTCCCTCTCACCCAGAGAAGTTCTCCCTCCCCAACACTGCAGACAGATCTCTCTGAGAGATAATGCTGCAGTGCCTCCTCTCCATCTCTCTCTAAAGCACGATTGAAGGGATAGAGGGGAGAAAGAAAGGAATATAAAAGGCCTTGAATGTCTCAAGTCGTGTTTCGTTTGTGTGCAAACTCCTTTTGGGAGTGGGAAAACGGTGGCGATTTTATGACATTGAATCAAATTGAAATGCTTTTTGAGGCGGTGTGAATGAAACGTGAGCCTATATAGGAGATACTTCTGCGTATAGCAGGCTATACCTATACTGTACGTATTGAACAGAAACCGTAGGCCTTGTGCGTGTCACGGTCAAACTGTTCACTTCCTGGGAGGCTCCCCTTCCTCCCAGGACCCTCTATTTATTCAATTATGGAAATGCATCATGGATTTTCTTTTATCTGCCGAGCTGCATGCTGCCCACCCAACGCCACGGTGCAGCTGTATTCCCCTCCAGTTACACTGCCACTTCAGAAACACTGCCACTTTACTGCCATTATTTTAGTTTAAATTATATTAGTTTACTGCCGTATCCATCATCTCACTGCCATTATTTATCAGTTATACTTACTATGTACCACTGCTGCTAAAAAAGATTTGCACTAAGTTCTCTTTTACCTCCTATTTATTTCAATCATACATTAATTTTTTTGCCACCGTTTATACTGTATATAGTCCTGTATAGTGTATGTACATCGTGTCCCATGTTACTTATGTTTATAGTGTCCTATATGTTACTTTATGTTTATATTAGATATTTTTTATATACACCGTGGGAAGGGGGAAAAACGCAATTTAATTTCTCTGCATGTCTTGCACATTATGAGAAGCGACAATAAAGCCGACTTTGACTTAAAAGAGAACGCGAGGGAAACTATACCGTCATGGGCGAACGGCGAGGGTTGGATGTGAAAAAGCTTCTCTCACGAGGAGAGAGGAGCACGACAACACTCCTCATATTGATCCCAATCGTATTGATCCGTGCACCTAATGAGCCGGCAACTAGAAAAGATGATCACAAAAGGGAAGAGAGAATCACTTGAATGTCCCATACGCCGGTTACGATAAACACAAGATTAAATACGGATAAATACAGTTGAATGTATTATTTCCTCAACAATTGCTTAGTGCACAATGTTTGCCTGTGGAGGAGTGACATCGGCCTCTGATGGGCTTTTTTATTGAATGAAGCCCAGAGACTAAAGAAACAATGACCTCGTCTGGCCTCTGGCTGAACGGTGGCGTGAGGGAGAGGGTGTGTCAGACACGTGTCTCCGAGAGAGAGAGAGCGAGGGTGGAATACAGATGCACTGCGACAGAACCTGACTAATACGGACCGAATGGGATCAGAGTAGAGATAGTTACGCTGTATCACTGTAGTACATACATCTGATTAGCACTACACTCTGTAGTACCAATTTGTATATGTTGTGTACCCAGTTTAATCACATGTACATTGTATATTGGTGTTGCACTTTACTGCACATTTGCATTCTGATTAAATATCAAATTTATTTTCGTTGTACTGTGTACTTGTGTGCTGTATAATGACGACAATACATTTGAATCTAATCTAACCTAAATGTAAAGGTTGCATCCACTCAAAAACATGTTACATATGATGACAATATGATACATATTTTTAAAACATGTTTTCTTATGGCCAACTCCTCTCGGAGACATGACTTCTTTTTTTTATCCACTTTTTCTCCTTATTTTTCTGTTTTTCTCCCATCCCAATTTCGTATCGCCAATTCTCCCCTCCCGTCTTGAACGTTGCTAGACTATGCCTCCCACTGGTCGGCTGTAGTGAGGATAGAAGCCTTGTATCACGTGTCCCCTCCGCGTGTATGCCTTCTACAACAGAACTTCGTTTCCGCGTTCGAGTTTTGCGCTCCGATTGGCCAGGTCATGTGACATGTGCGCCAATCGTGGGACAGCAAGTTCTGCGCCTATTTCCGGGTCTAACAGCCTGCAAACTACCTGGCGTTCTATCGCCATGCTCTAAGACAAACTCTAACCAACTTCGAAAGAGCGCCTAAGCTTAACCAGTGTAGAAACTTGCGGTCCCACGATTGGGCGTACATGTCACATGACCAGAAATTACCTGGCCAATCAGAGACGCGGAAACAAAGTTCTGTTGTAGAAGGCATTCAGGCGTCCCCTCCGGTACACGAGGAGGCAGCCTGTCGCATCTTTTCACCTGTACAGCGCGGACTCAGTGGCGAGGAGTAACGCGTGGGAGGCTCACGCTGCCCCCGATACTTCCTGTGCTGTGCAGGCGTCACCCAACCGACCTGTAGGAGTCGCTGTCCACAACGTCCAATCCCCACCCATCGACTTTCCACCCGCTACCTCTGTCAATTGAGATAGTATGACGACTGGCCCAAGCCGCAGGCAATGCTGACTCTGGGAGTCGAGACCGGAGTCTCTTGCATTGGTGACGAGCACAATCTCCGCTACGCCACCCAGCCGCCCTGCGAGACATGACTTTTAAGACTATACATATTGTTAATTCTTCATATTCTTCTCACGGTCCTCCCAGGCAGCGTGTCGAAGTGTCCTTGAGCAAGACACTTAACCCCGAATTGCTCCTGATGAACAGGTTGGCAACTTGCATGGTTGCCTGTGCCGTCG
Source organism: Notolepis coatsorum (assembly GCF_963971535.1). Classification (NCBI taxonomy): domain Eukaryota; kingdom Metazoa; phylum Chordata; class Actinopteri; order Aulopiformes; family Paralepididae; genus Notolepis; species Notolepis coatsorum. The sequence continues at coordinate 13,003,979 of NC_140176.1, forward strand.
GTGTGTGAATGTGTGAGTGAATGGGTGAATGTGAGGAACAAAATTGTAAAGCGGTTTGGGTAAAAGCGCTATATAAATCCACCATTTTACCATTTACATGTCTTGAAAGAATATACAGTAAGCTGCCGACTCTGTTCTTGTTGGCAATTTGTATATTCACTCTCAATGAGGGTAAAGGTGTAGAGATGATTTAAGCCATTTTCAGTAGTTAATTAAACAATTTGGTAAAAAAAAAAAAAAAAAAAACATTCAATATAGAAAATCTTTCAAATACATCTGGAGGGGATGTTTAAAAAGGAGGCAGGTATAGAAAACAAAGAGTACTCTTTTTTGTTTTATTTCTTTCTTCCAGCTGCGACATACTGTCCTGTACATACTGTCCTGTACAGCACAGTACAGATTCCCAACTTGTCATTGGATTTTGCACACGTCACAGTTTGAAATGTTCAAAAAAAAGAAGAAAAAAAAGATGATAATCTACAACACAACTATGAAAAAATGACATACGCACAAATCAGAACCTATAAAAAAATATAAAACAAACAGTACTCTTAATAATCTCAATTTGACAAGTACCATTTCAATAAACATTAAATGCACAATTGAGCAGACAAATTAAAACGGAACCATTCGTTTTTTTTTCGTTTTTTTTCTTTTAAATAGGAGGGGGGAAATACATAATTGTCATCATGCAGAAGATGTCATATTAAATAATGAATCAAACAAAAAATAATATATAATTTCTCTATATATTTCTCTATTTTTTTTTTCTTTTTTAAATTTCAAGTCAGAGCACTCCCGTCCCGTACACAGGGAGAAAAAAAACAACAACACAAAACATCTTAAAAACACCAGAGAATCCACAATGCTTTCCATAAAGATAGCTGCCGCATGGCCTTTTTTTTTTATCGAAAACATTTACATCTCTTTTTTTTTTGGCACCGAAAAGACGTAGATAATGGCAGTAGCATTTTGCATTATATAAAAAAGAGGGGCGGAGCTGCAGCTCTTATTCCATAAAAAAAAAAAAAAAAAAAAAAAAACATTCTGTGCACCGACATCGTTCGGGAGGGGGGGGGGGAGTGGCGTCTCCCTGACGACCTGTGAGGCAAGCGGTTGTACCAGAGCACAGCCCTCCTTACTGGAGCATGCTCTTGATAGTCTTGTTGGTCGATTCATCACTCAAATGCTTGGTTGTGTACCTGCAGGGTGACAGACAGACAGATATGTGATATGTTGTCTCAGTCATAGGATGAGGGGGGGGTACATGGCCTCGTCAACTGTAGGGGCTGCGAGTGTGAGGCGAGGGGTGAGACTGGGGTGTCAGAACTCACCTACTTTGATCTTTAATTAAGAAACACTTCAGGACACAAACCCAAATCTAAGATCGAGGCTTAAACATTGCTGACTGACCTGACCTGGCCCGTCAAAATGAATGAATGGTTATTGTGTGTAGACTAGAGAGGAACGTGAACTGAGGTGACATCCATCACACCAGAAATATAAAACCAATTATATATTTCAGTCAAGCAATTTGTCTTCATGTGTAACCAGATTAATCTATTTGGCACTGAAAAGGGGCAGCTTTGATATAAATGTACTTAAAAAAAATCTAAATAAACACAGCATCATAGATCATCAAGCTAAATGGTTTGACACCGAGTTCACTGCTTGTGAGCTGCCACTAGGTGGCAGAGTGGCTAACCGTGAGTTAATAACTGACTGAGCATATAGATACTTAGAGTGATGTCATAGAGATGTATAGAGTGATGTCATAGAGATGCATAGAGTGATGTCATAGCGATGCATGGAGTGATGTCAGAGATGCATGGAGTGATGTCATTAGGGTTGGGTACCGTACTTTTAAGGGTACCGACCGAATTACGTCGGTACTACAGAGTAGCGATTCACTTAAGATCAATCTGTGCCACATTTCGGTACCCAAGACCCGCCCAGTTAGAAAATAATCAGAATTCCAATGACACGCAATTGCCATTTCATTATAGACACAGACCAGCGCGGACCTTCAATGACACGCAATTGTCATTTCATAATAAGACAGACCAGCGCGAGCAACGGGTCCAATGTGTCTAACATGCTTTGCATCCTCGCCATTCCTGTATGTCCGCGTTGGGGTAAAAACCTTAACTAACGTTAGCCGCTAGCGCTAACTAAGATAAGCTAACTAACGTAATTAAGCTAACCCTGGAAACGTTCACAGCGGAGTGACTCCACGACACCAGTTTAAGTTTCGAGTTCCATTAGTGAGGAAAGGGGGGGGGGGGGGGGGGGGGGGAGGCTGAGCCTCTCTCCCTCCCGCTCTCTGTCTCTCTCTCTACGTTCAATGATTTAAAGTAGCCAAACGTTACACTATAAAAACGAACTGGATGATAAACATTTAATTTCATTAGCTGAAGCATTCTAAAATCATTACGTCTGCTATAAGCCATTCTCCCTTTCTGTGTGTGCGTGTGCGTGTGTGTGTGTGTGTGTGATCTCTGGTCTGGAAAAACCAGATGCGGTCAGAGGAGTTTGATAGTGAGGATGACCTCAGGTTCCACAACCGTGGGCATGGACTGCTGCCAATAGTTGGAGAACTAACGGCGGAGAACTAGAGAACTGTTAGGACTGTCTGACTCTTAATACTAAACACTGAACGGACTCTGGTGGAGTGTGCTACGATATATATATATATATATATATATATATATATATATATATATATATATATATTTACATTTACATTTAGTCATTTAGTCATTCAGGCTTTTATCCAAAGCGACTTACTAGTTCTGTACGACAAGTCATCAGGAATATATATATATATATATATACCATGTGTACTATATTACTAAATTATTATTATTGTTATTATTGATTGATTGAATTCTGCCACTCATGATCTTTTGTGCCTGTACCCCCCCCCCCCATGCTGCTATGACACCTGAATTCCCCCAAGGGGATTAATAAAGGTTAAAAAAGCTTGTATAACAGAGCCAGGTTTACCTGAGAGCGTTGAGAAGACCTTCTACGCTGTTAGGAGGCTGATCTCGGAGGACTTTGATGCACCCTTTCATCTGCAGAAACAGAAACACCAGGTGAGTCCGAGTCAAGAAGACAGTCGTGACTCCGGGTTCACCGAGCTTATAGCAAACACTAAAACCAGGCGTGAAAAAGAACATACACTTAACAGAAATAAAAATAAACTAGATCTAACTAAACGAGATAATTTTGAAACAATAAAAACTATAAGATTTTAAGGTGCTATATAGATAACATTCGGCCACTAGTTGTTGTACCAGCACTTCATTTATCCAATCAGGTGCGTTCCACGTGGATAAACAGGAAGTAGGGAGGGGATACATGCATGCAACAGGTAAACAACAACGTTGATTTTGCGCCCCGTCACATTTTTATCAATAACTTTTTTGTGGGAAAAACAATACTCTTATTCTGCACCTTTCTAAAAGCTCTGTGAATGTATTATTTATATAAAAATAAATACATTAAATAAAGGTACTCTATATAGTATCTATAGGACCTTTAAAATTTTTTTTTTTATAAAACCAATGGCTAAGCTAGGGCTGACCCCTATTAGTCGATTAGTCGACTAATCGGTCGAAAGGAGCCGTAGTCGACTAACCAACCTCTTAGTCGAATAGTAAATTTTCTTTTAAATAATAATATAATATTTTTATTCATTATAATTTTTTTATCATTCTTTCCAAAAGAAAAGAGGCCTAGAAGCATGGCTACTGCTAATGGCACGCATACCAGAGGCTAACTGCCTACGAAAACAGGCACAGAGGCACTGAAAGAGGATTTCACCCATCTAATGAACACACTAGACTAGACAAATATCAAGATGTATCCATCAGTGGACCAATTGCATGCTTTTGCAGAGGACAAGAAGCCTTCAGTCGACTCCTTCAGACATTAAGCACCCCCCACAGCCCAAATGGAACGATAAACATTTTTTTTTTTTTTTTTTTTTTTTATATTTCCTTTTTTTTTTTTACTAACAGACAATTTTGGCCAATCATAGTCGACCATCCATTCCAAATCCTTAGTCGGGGACAGCCCTATACTCTATGTAGTATCTATAGCACCTTTAAAATATAATTTTTTTTATAAAAACCAATGGATAAGCACAACGTGATGAACTCACGTCGATTTTAGACGACTTGGCGAAGGCCCCTACTGGATGGACGTAGTCGTACAGGATGATGACCCCGACCATGACACGTAGACAGAAGGAGACCGTCTCCTCGCTGGCGAAACGACTGCGGTACTCCCTGTGGACGCACACACAGAAAACATTACACAGGGTTACAGTTACAGTACAGTAGAAACATTCATCAAAGTGTCACTACAGTACAGTAGAAACGTTCATCAAAGTGTCACTACGGTACAGTAGAAACGTTCATCAAAGTGTCACTACAGTACAGTAGAAATGCTCATCAAAGTGTCACTACAGTACAGTAGAAATGCTCATCAAAGTGTCACTACAGTACAGTAGAAATGCTCGTCAGTGTCACTACAGTACAGTAGAAATGCTCATCAAAGTGTCACTACAGTACAGTAGAAATGTTCATCAAAGTGTCACTACAGTACAGTAGAAATGCTCATCAAAGTGTCACTACAGTACAGTAGAAATGCTCATCAAAGTGTCACTACAGTACAGTAGAAATGCTCATCAAAGTGTCACTACAGTACAGTAGAGTATAATTATTTTAAGTGATTTAGCCAGGAATTAAACGCTGGCTAAACGAACCCATGGGTTTCAGTTTCACCTGGTCCGTAGACTGTAACTATAAAACCATCTGAATATCACATGAAACAAAACAGAGAAACAAGAATCATCAATTAAAGGGTCAGTTTACCCAAAATGTATATACCGTAATTCCTCTAATAGTAACCCCGGCTTGTATTTGTTTCAACTGTAGCGGATACCAGGCTTGTATTAGGAGGAGGCATGTATAAGAGAGAGGCCTATATTTCTAATTTTCAAACAGATCATAATGAATAAATCAACATTTTGTGTCAATTTGAACCCAGTAAAATGTACTGGGTGCATTTATTGAAACCAAGTACTGTATGAAATACGGTAGTAAACAGTGCAATTACAGGTGGTCAAAAAAGTTAAATAAAGTAAAATAGTGCAATCACAATACTGGTATAATAATAATAATAATAACTTCGTTTTATACAATTCTGAAGTAGGCTTACTCTTACTCTTACTCTTGGTAAACATTAACACCATACCATTATATGGTATTTACTACACAGCCAGGCCAGCATATAACAACAATAACTAAATATACCCGGCTTGTATTAGGAGGCCGGCTTATAATTGCTTAGCTCAACAGCGCACCCGGTCATTAATAGAGACCCGGTTTTTAATTGAATACCGGTTACTATTAGAGGAATTACGGTATATATATTAATATTTCCCCTATCCATCCAGATCGTTTCTGTGATTCCCTGAGTTTTGGAGACACCTGCAGCAGAGATGTTCACGGTCACTCCTATACAATGGAGCTGAATGGCACTGAACAGCAACGTCTCTTCCCAAAGATCACAACACGGTTACACAAGAGAATCACAGACCTTGTTGTGAGCAGTTTCATGTAGGAACTATTTTCTAGGGCTGACCTTCGAAGCTTTTTTTGGCAATCGAAGCTTCGGGCCGAGCTTCGATTTTAATTTGAAGCTTCGAGAGATATTTTTTTTTTTTATTATTATAATTTTTTTGTATCTTATGTTGTGGGACTTGTACAGCACTTTGGTAAACTTTGTTGTTTTTAAATGTGCTCTATAAATAAAGTGGATTGGATTAACGAATTAAGTAGCCCCTTTCGTGACTGTGACGCAGCCAACAAGGTTTCACTCGGCTGTGTGATTTAATTCAAGGTGGATCGCTGTTGTCGTTTGAACCACTTCAGATTTCATGGGAACTACCAATCCCCCAAATCAAGAATGTTTAAGATGAATGAAGTAAGATTTTGATTATTTGAAATATGGCCTGTGTAGACTAAACTATGCACAGAATTATGTCAGTCTACAAGGTCCGGATTCTACAAGGTCCGGATTCTACATGGTCCGGCAATGTAGACCTTGTAGACTCCACTACTGACCAATTATCAGTGAATGTTCATGCATTTTTAAGAAGGGCTACTTCCACAAAAAAACAAAGAACTCACCAAAACATCTCAGTAGCACCTTATCTAAATGTTCTATTTCATATATGGAGATTCATATTTATTTATGTATTGCATGCATTTCTACATTTTATTTCCTATTTTGTTTATTCATCCCAGTATCTTTCTTTCTTATGTGTGGAATTCTACAAGGCATGTAGGTGTATATGTGTTTGAGGATGATATCCTTCAAACAGGCAATAGTGATGATATAATTTGGGCAGTGCTGAGCTGGGTTACTTTCCTCCAGTGTGTATTAGTCCCCCGGCCCCACCCAATGGCCCCATGCGCGCGCACCGCGCACGCGCACACACACACACAAATCGAAGCAAAAAAAATCGTTGAACTTTCTTTTTTTGAAAAATTAAAATAAAAAAAAGGTTTTTAACTTCGATTTTTTTTTATGTTCGAAGCTTGTGCCATCGAACGAAGCTTCAAAGTATTTAAGACAGCCCTACTATTTTCTATAATAATATATGGTGGGTGTACTTAGAAACTGGACTAATCACACCAAAACTATGTGGATGGATAGATGGCATACTCAACAAATAATATGTTGTTTTGGTTTTTGGCGCGACCAGTACTTGGAATGGCGATCAGATAATTGGATTCTTTTTTTTGCATTACATCAGAGACAAGGTAAGGACACTATATATCCAATCTTGCGTTGATCGGATCTTTTTTTCTTCCGTGATCAAAGCCGTCTGTGTGGACTGTGTGTGTGCTGTTTACCGTTGGTCACAGCACGCATGGGCGCCCCGCTACAAGCCCCCTTCCATGGGTGCATGAGGAGACATAATAACGATAATCTAGCGTTGATTTCAGGAAGATTCAATAAGCAGGGCGAAAAATTACAACGTGATAACTGGATTTCACTAAAGGCCTACTTTTGAGTATTTTCCTGTGATTACTCAGAATCACCCAAACTATACTTATATTCACCACGGTATAAAACGGAAATGTACGGATGAAAAAACAATCTGTTTTTTGCATGTTAACCAGAAGAAACTCACTGACAATCGACAGCGTTATTAGATCCATAGCTATAATATTTCATATAGTTTAAGCACTCGCAAACATGGCATTCTCTCCATTGAACAAAGCGCTGGCACGCAACGGCCCAATGCCCATAGCGCCCTCTGGCGTCCAATGTGTTAAGCTAATGAAGAAAACAGTGAAAACAGACCTACAGGTGGTTTCAACAGGAAGTTACTTACGGTGTCTCCAGCATGACTTTACAAACGCTTGCCATCGTGCTTAAACAGTCTGTCGTGTTCTCGATAGGGAGGTTCTTATTCTGAAAAACCAACGACAGGGTATGTTTGTATGATGCCAGCGGGTGGTGTAGCTTCTGACAACCAGCCAACAGATGCTAGAGGAGGCTAGGACTGTCACTCTTTCCTAAACATGTTTAATCCCTATATCTGATACTTGATGCTGTATATCCTGTCTGAGTTACAGAGCACACCAAAGAGAGAGAGAGAGAGATAAGAGAGAAAGAGAAGAAAGAGTGAGAAGCCATTAGGCAGAGAGCAGAGAGCAGAGAGAGAGAGAGAGAGGAGAGAAGAAAGAAGAGAAAAATAGCAGAGAAGAGAGGGACAGAGGAAATAGATAGAGAGAGAAGATAGATAGAGATAAGAGAGATAGAAAGAGAAGAAAGAGTGAGATGCCTGCATTAGGCAGAGAGGAGAGGATATGAGAGAGATAAGAGAGAGATAAGAGAGAGAGAGAGAGAGAGAGAGAGAGAGAGAGAGAGAGAAAAGCCATTAGGCAGAGGAGAGAGAGAGGTTTGTGGAGCAACACAGCCCTACATAGCTTTACCTGTAAAAATACAAGTAAATACAAAGTTTGGGAAACAATTGGTTAACTTTTAGCGTGGTTACATCACACTGGACACTGCGACGCAGATTGTGAAATTAATAGAAGGGCCAACTGCCCTCCATCTTTGAACACATCATTACAGTTCAAACATTTTACATTTCACCAGGTTCAAACCATTATTTGAACTTCAAAAAAAAAAAAAAAATCGCCTTTGTCACCATCTCACCTCCGAGACAAACTTAGTGGTGCCGTCGCTTAGGGCTTTCAGCATGGGCGTGGCGTCGGCGTAAAACAGAGATATCCGATTGGCCAGTTCGTTGTTGACCTCGTTCTCACATTCCGCCTGCAAGTGAAAAATAAGGTTTGGGGGAAAGAAATACCATGTTGAAGACACCAGGTGGAAACACAAAGGATCACGCTGTTGACCACTGCACTCTTCCGCATGCGCAGAATGCCCACGGAGTCTCCCTGGATTGTCCAGAGATCTAGGTTTATCAATCTGTTCGGGAGCAGGTGCGGAAAAGTGACTAAAGCTCGGCCGAGAAAGTGCCGATCGACTTGGGATTGGTCTCTCCGTGTTCAGGAGACTCAGGCGTAATACATGTCTATTGGATCATGTCTCCAGCACCCTGACAGATGTAGCTACAACGCTCTCATCCACATTCATTCATTTTCTCCCCCCCCCCCCCCCCCACACTCTTGCATGATTTCAGTTGTTGCGGTGGTCTATTGCTTCAACAACATGTTCTAAATCCATATACATAATTCAACGATAACAGTCTAGTCTGCCTTCTTTTATAAAGATGACACAGAATGATATAAATTATCCATCACAACGTTGAGGCAAAAAAACAAACACAAGATCACACCGACTGAACAACCACGATGCAACCGTCTGTGAGGCGACTAAAACATAGCTGCCTAGTGCTGAGCTACAGGGAAGGACGGCTCGCTATAGAGCCTACGTTCACATTGGCCTGAATCAGATTTGTTTTTTTGTGAATGTGATATTTTGAGCTCCGAGCCTCGACACTTAGCCGTTATCCTATTTTCATACTAGCGTTCGTTTGTTTCCCTATGCTTTTTCTTTTGTTGTTCTTAGCTCTATTTTATTTAAATCTTTCAAAATTTTTCTTATGTGCCCCAGTTGCTATTGCATGTGTACATATGTGTTTTATTACACGTATATGTTCATACATACCAACTATTTTCGCCTGTTTTATTCTCCACCCCTTGATCATCCAAGAAGGGGGATCCCCCCCTTGAACGGCCCTTCTAAGGTTTCTCTCCTCCACATTGCCTGTGGTGCTTTTTTCCTATTGCTAGGTTTTTAGTGAGTGTATCCGTACCTTTGCTGGGGTATGTCTGGGAGTGTTGCATTTATTCATTTTACATTTATTTTGGATTTCATGGTGGGTTTTTTGTTCTTGATTTATTGTGATGTTTCTTCTTGACTTGTTTAAAGAAGACTTGTCCCATGGGGACATTAACTTGTGATTTCGGGCTCTACAAATACATTTCATTTGATTTTGTTTTTGTTCATACAGTATGTGACTCAGATAGTGTACACACATATCATAGAATCTGATCTTTTTCATTCTGATTTGGGCCACTTTCATATGTGGTTCTAAATCAGATACAGGTCTGATTTTTTGCAATGTGAACACAGTCATATGAGAATTCATGCGACTTCTACATCACTCTGGATCGACATTCGTCACAATTCTGTGGCGGGAGTCACTCAGTGACAGCTGTGATGGAGGGACAGTGGAGGGACAGTGAGGTGTTTATCTTACAAGTACCAGAGCTGAGCCTGCCTCCTAGGTCGTTACTTTTAGTCCTTTTATGCCCTATTTTTGTATTCTACTGCACTTTTCTTTTTATTCTTCTTTTATTTTTATTTCTATCTGAACCACTGCACTTATTTGTATTTGCACTTTTTGCACCATTATATTTAGTGTATGTATTATTGTATATGTATTTTTTCTTTGTTCTATGCTTTTATCTGTGAAGCACTTTGATACAGTCACAACTGTTGTAAATGTGTTATATATACCGGTAAATAAAGTTGATTATGATTAAGTATTTCAGTTCTGGTACAAGCTAAACTTGAGGGTACGCATCATTAACCACACTTAATGTTTGAAAGCATATTGAAAGAAGAAATGTCTCTTTCCCCTCTTCTCGCCCCCCATTATCAAATGCTTACAAATTGGCCTCCACTGCACAACTTAAATAAATTAAACCATAATTGCATCACATCAGATCCGAGCAATGAATCAGAGTTGAGCACCAAGGCTTGCAGTGTGAACGTAGCCATAGTGGCGTCCTAATAGCAGAGACGTTTTTGATCTGTAACACTAGATATATTCAGAGAAATCCATTCAATGTGATATAGGAGTGCCCTGGCGTGCAGGTAAGCTTGTGGATCAATGCATTGCATCCTGGGACACAGTCACCTGGAAACACTCCCCTCTGGCGGGAGGCTGCGGCCCTCTGTAGTCTCTTCTCTAAGTGTGTGTTACAGAGGCACGGAGAATAAATATCTGTAAGGTCAACCAGTGTTGCGGTGAATTAGGGGTTTTCCTTTCACAGTTAATAGGCCTCAGTGGTTCTGCTCCGCTGACCCCGGATCAGCTGCCGGTCCCACGGAGACCTCGAGTCTCCCGCCACGCTACTGATCCGGGGTCAACCGCTTTGCTGCGTGCCGCCACGCACCGCTGCACTGCAGGCAGGGCCCCCAGCTCGCTCCACTGGTGCTCCCCGGGGAGATCCTGCTCGCCAGTCACCACACATCCTCACAGATACTAAGTCTCCATCCTTCACTCCTGCCGTCCCCAAGGTGCTGTCCACCATGTGATGGGATAATAATAACGGTTTGTTCCTGAATGTCCATCATGTGATGGGATAATAATAACCGTTTGTTCTGAATGTCCATCATGTGATGGGATAATAATAACTGTTTGTTCCTGAATGTCCATCATGTGATGGGATAATAATAACAGTTTGTTCCTGAATGTCCATCATGTGATGGGATAATAATAACTGTTTGTTCCTGAATGTCCACCATGTGATGGGATAATAATAACTGTTTGTTCCTGAATGTCCATCATGTGATGGGATAATAATAACTGTTTGTTCCTGAATGTCCATCATGTGATGGGATAATAATAACTGTTTGTTCCTGAATGTCCATCATGTGATGGGATAATAACAACTGTTTGTTCTGAATGTCCATCATGTGATGGGATAATAATAACCGTTTGTTCTGAATGTCCATCATGTGATGGGATAATAATAACCGTTTGTTCTGAATGTCCATCATGTGATGGGATAATAATAACCATTTGTTCTGAATGTCCATCATGTGATGGGATAATAATAACCGTTTGTTCTGAATGTCCATCATGTGATGGGATAATAATAACCGTTTGTTCTGAATGTCCACCATGTGATGGGATAATAATAACCGTTTGTTCTGAATGTCCATCATGTGATAGGATAATAATAACCGTTTGTTCTGAATGTCCATCATGTGATGGGATAATAATAACCGTTTGTTCTGAATGTCCATCATGTGATGGGATAATAATAACCGTTTGTTCTGAATGTCCATCATGTGATGGGATAATAATAACCGTTTGTTCTGAATGTCCATCATGTGATGGGATAATAATAACCGTTTGTTCTGAATGTCCATCATGTGATTGGATAATAATAACCGTTTGTTCTGAATGTCCATCATGTGATAGGATAATAATAACCGTTTGTTCTGAATGTCCATCATGTGATGGGATAATAATAACCGTTTGTTCTGAATGTCCATCATGTGATAGGATAATAATAGGATAATAATAACTCTTTGTCCATAATGTGATAAGATAATAATAATAATAACTCTTTATTCTGAATGTCGAAAATGTAATAGGATAATGGTAAATGGCTGCATTTATATAACAGCTTTTATCCAAAGCGCTTTACAATTTTGTTCCTCACATTTTTACCCATTCACTCACACACAGAGGGCGGAGGCGACCATGCAAGGTGCCGACGCAATGGTTAAGTGACTTGCTCAACTTCGACACGCTGCCCGGGAGGAGCGGGAATCGAACCGGGAACCCCCGGATTACCAGACGACTGCTCTACCTCCCCGAGCCACTGTCGCCCAGATTTAATAACTCATGTATTTATTAAATACATAAGTGTCCCACAGGAGGATATAGTAAGTATAGCAGAATGACGGAGTTAAAATTGTATATTGTATAGTAGTGTATACATACACTACTAAGGAACCAGTGCCTTCTCAGGAATTTAGCATGTCTATTTTTATCATGCACATCTTATGTCTTCTTATTACCTGTTTTTTTTATGTCTATTTTATTATTGTATTATTGCACAATCGATGCGGGCATGACCACCCGCATTTCACTGTACATTAGGGGTGGGGGAAAAAATCGATGGGTAGTAGTATCGCGATACTTTGCGTGGCGATACTGTATCGATACAGGGACGCCAAGTATCGATATTTAATTTTTCATAAAAAAAATTAAAAATAGTATAAGGAAGTTGGCATTGTTCATTTCAATACCTGTAATAGTACAGTAATCCACACACACACGTGCATTCAGTTAAGTTGGAATACGACTGTAATACAAACAGTTCAGTTTGTCAGGTACATGCAACACAGATTTCTGCTCGAGAAAATACCACGTTCTGCCATAAAAATTATTGAAGTGAGATGAACAGACTGAACTTTATTTTATTAGATAAAACATATTTTCTTAGATAAAACATTACTTTGCAGTAAAAAAAAAAAAAAAAAAAATTAAGATATCGCAATATTCGCGATATATATCGAGCATCGCGATACTATCGCATCGCGGCTCAAGTATCGCGATAGTATGGTATCGCGAGGTCTCTGGCGATTCCCACCCCTACTGTATGTATACACCCTGGTATGTATGCGACAAATAAAACTCTTGAATCTTGAAGCTCACCGGCACGTTGTTGATCCTCATGCGGCTCAGCGTCCTCCTGTAGTAGCTGAAGTCGTTCTGAATGGCCGGGTTTATCATCTGCAACGAGAAGCAACACAATGTACATCTCAAAAAACGGAACGTCTCAGCGCGCGCGTGCGTGTGTGCGTGTGCGTGTGCATGTGTGTGTCTCCCCTCTCAGCAGGACACTGGGTTCACCATCACATGGCAGGGTTTTTTTAGCAGACAAGGCAGAGACATACAGAAGAACACGGATACGATGACTATTTTATTATATGCAGCTGAACTGGATGTGATTTACATGTCTGCAGGTCTCCCCCCCCCCCCCCCCGGCTCTGTGGAGGGCTTATGTGCCGGGGTGGCCGTTATGGACCGTCTTCAAACTTGCCGTAATAAGTAATGGAGGACCACCAGACGGAGGAACCATATATACGTCTGTTTTAAGTTTTCAGAGAAACAATGTTTTCAAACGTTACCATCTAAAAGGTGGTAAGTTCGAGTGTTGTGTTCATTCATAGTTAAAGACGGTATAGAGACTGAGTCATGGTTATAATCGTAGGTATATATGCTTGTGAAATAAAGACTATAGGCCTTCATCCAATCTTTAATCAAGTTAAATAGGGGGTCGCGGACAAGCATCACTCACACACACACACACACATTAGTTGATCTGATATCATGCGACTGCTTCCTATGAAATATGAATCACAGATGTACAGTATGGCCTGGAGGTGAGCCGACTCCGCCAGGAAGAAAAGAAAAAGAAAACGGCCAATCACACAGCCCCCCCACCAGCTTCATCAACAACCGACTCCACCAATGACGAGGGGCCGTCGTCTGGCTAACTATCCCCTGTCGTTGCTACATCAGCAGCCTGTTACAGAGAGTGCTGTGGTGGCGAGACTGGCAGCAGGACGCACGACTGGTAGTAAAGTCCATGTCCACTTAATGCCAGGCGAGGCGGGCGGCTTCACCGGGGAGCGGCTGAGTGCCCCGATGACGCGGTAACTAGGTCAGGAGCCGGCAGAGCGGAGTAAAAGATTGATGAATGGGCCCGGCGTGCCACCTTGTACCCCCCTACCTACATGCTTTTATCGGCCTGGGCACTGGGCATTAATTGGGGCGTCGCGCCAAGAGTGCCTGAGGGTGTCGGGGTGCGGGGGGAAAAAGGGGGGGGGGGGTTCAGAAGGCATCCAGGGGAATGGGTTCACCCTGCAACTAACAAGGCCTGTCTGACGAGATGGGAGCTCTCATTGGATTGTCTCTTTTTGACAGCGTTAGGGCTTTTGTCCCCGATACTTTGTTTGGTGCTTCGAAGCTTCAGCGCCAATTATTCAAAAGGGGCGGGTGGGACTGTTATGTACTTTTCTTCAAACTCGCTGTTATTATTAATCCATTATGTCTTCATCACATGCCACCATTGGGCTTTATTATTGTAAGCATTAAGCTATCCGACAAAGGCAGAATCTGACTTCAAGGTTTTTTTTTATTGGCTACAAAATGGGCAATAATCAAATTAAATAAATGACAGCCTTAGTCTACAAGAAACAAATAGCTCATAGACATGATGGAAAAGAAATAGCCTGTGCAGCCTATTTGTTGACCGCAGTAGGCTAACCCACTAAATACATAGTATTTGAGTAGAGGAGAGTATTTTAGTAGAACAACATACAGTCTCAAGTTCAAGTTTGTTTATTATTTGTCATAATAAAATACAGAATACGTTATGATGAAATGCTTATTTCTCTATGAGCCCCATGAGAGTGTGCTTCATACAGTAAAAAAAAATGTAAGTATATATAAAAAAATAAATAATCATAATAATAAAAAGGTATATCTCTTTATATAGGCTTAATCAAAGTGAGTCTATCGAACAGCACGAAAAAAAAAAGGAATAATAATAATAATAATAATAATAATAATAAAATAAAGAACGAACTAAAAAGAAGGAAGGAACAAAGGACAGTAATGGGCTCTTACTTTAAGCTCGTCAAAGCGCAGGGTAAAGTGTAGTATCTCAGCAAACTGCTTGGCCAGCGCCTGCTCCCGCTCCAGGTGCTGGGTGGGGTCGTCGTACGTCTCGCTGGTCAGAGCTCCCAGAAGGCTGTGCAGTGCTGCCTCTGTACAACACACACACACATGGGGTGGGGGGGCAAGGTAGGTGTCAATGAGTTGTCTAAATCTATGATTACTGTGTTCTAGGGCTGCACAATTAATTACATATGAATCGTGATCACGATCATGTGATCACTGAGCTAAACGTGTGTATGGAACTAACTGTTTTCCAACATGGAGAGTATATGAAATGTATCTACCGTAATTCCTCTAATAGTAACCCCGGCTTGTATTTGTTTCAACTGTAGCGGGTACCAGGCTTGTATTAGGAGGAGGCCTGTATAAGAGGGAGGCCTATATTTCAAATTTTCAAACGGATCATAATGAATAAATCAACATTTTGTGTCAGTTTGAACCCAGTCAAATGTACTGGGTTCATTTATTGAAACCAAGTACTGTATGAAATAGTAAACAGTGCAATTACAGGTGGTCACTGGTCATTTCAACGTTTTCAAAGTGAAATCAAGTAACTAGCTCAGTATGCAGCTCAGTATATTAGTAACCCGGCTTGTATTAGGAGGCCGGCTTATAATTGCTTAGCTCAAGAGCGCACCCGGCCATTAATAGAGACCCGGCTTGTATTTGAGACCCGGTTACTATTAGAGGAATTACGGTATATGATGTTGTTTTGTATATGTGATGTAGTGTTTGTAAACTAATTAATGTAGATGTTTTATCTTCCTGCCCAGGGACCTTGATTATGGCCAAAGACGAGGTATCTGTGCTTTTAAAAAGAGCATCGCCTATCATTAGGAATAATTTTTTGTGCAATGAAGGTGTTAAGAGCATGGTCAACACCGACTGATTTCCCCAAGGGGATCAATAAAGGAATATCTCATCTTATCCTGCACCACAGAGGTAGGCTATTAAACAAAATTCCACACGCCAACACTCTGGTTTAGCCTGTAATGGTCACTTGTCACTAGGGGTGTAACGATGCATCGATTCTAATGTGACGATTCAACTGCATCGATTTGAAAATGTTAGAATCGATTATAATTGAAAATAACCGGGAAAAAAAGAAAAAATATTTTTTTTTAAATGTTTTTATACATTTTTTTTATTGCCCTATAGTCCATTCATGCTGAGTGAAATAGTTCCCCCAGCCACATTTGTGTATTCACATTTTTTGGGGGAATTAACTGATAGAAAATGTATCGAATCGAATCGTGGTTTCATGATGCATTGAAGCGTTGCCTGAAGAATCGTAATCAAATTGAATCGTTGCGCGGTCGCATCGTTACACCCCTACTCGTCACTGCTCCCGTTTCTATCCCACATTTCAGGTAATTCTCATTGATCATTAACAAGCGTCTTTGCTGTGAGCCGCATCACACGTTCCTTCAAACATTAAATACACAAGGAGCGATATGGACTAAAATAATCTATAGTGGGCTAAACATTTGCGTATAAATAATGGTCTAACTTTGGGATAAGGACACACTGTAAGAGAATCACCAAGACCCAATCTACTAGAGGAAGATGACAATTACATGTATTATGACATCAGACAGCCTGAAAACGAGACTTTGGTATCATCTGGCTCTCGGTTTGCTTTATAGGGCGGCACAGTGGTCAGCACTGCTGCCTCACGGCACGAAGGTCCTGGGTTTGAACCCCAGCAGTGTGGAGTTTGCATGTTCTCCCTGTGTTCACGTGGGTTTCCTCCAGGTACTCTGGTTTCCTCCCACACCATGAAGACATGCATGTTAGGCAGGGACTACAGATGGAAACTAGCTCATTAGATAATTCTGGCACATTTACATTGATGTGGAAACTGAAGATGTTGATTAATAGACCGGGAGCTAAAGCAGAACAACATGGAGCTAAAGCAGAACAACATGGAGCTAAAGCAGAACAACATGGAGCTAAAGCAGAACAACATGGACCGGGAGCTAAAGCAAAACAACATAACATGGATTCACTACCATTATCTGAATGTCTGAGTGCTGCAGTGAAGCTCATTCCTTCAAAAGCCCAGTCTGGCAGAGTGCCCTGATTAAGACAGAGATAGATAATAGGGCGGTGGTGGTGGTGGTGGTGCCCAAACCGGCCCAGGGCCCCGTGCCAGAGCACTGGGGGGGGGGGGGGGGGGGGCTGTGTGTAGACGAGAGGGGTAGAGATGTGTGGCGGTGGGGGGGGGGGGGGGTGTAGAGGCAGGGGTAGGGCTTTGTGTAGAGGGAGGGACTAGGGCTCTGTGTGTGTGTGTGGGGTGTGTGTGTTAGGGCTGTGTGTGTGTGTGTGTGGTGTGTGTGTTAGGGCTGTGTGTGTGTGTGTGTGTGTGTGTGTGTGTGTGTTAGGGCTGTGTGTGTGTGTGTGTGTGTGTGTGTGTGCTGCTTTCCTGAGACATGAGCCTAATTATGTCATTGACACAAGGGGGGAGGGAGGAGGGGGGGGTTCATCCAGGATTACACTCATTGTTTTGACAGTGAGTAAATGCAGGGCCTCGACATGGTATCCATCATTAACCAGGCAGAGAGAGACAGACTGTGGGGGAATGTGCCGTTCATTAGATTTCCATCAAGAAGATGGTGAAGGAAACACCTTTCAGTAACAAAACTGGTCTTGAACTCTAATCCGTGTGTTCGTGCGTTATTAGATCATACAATGGCAACACCTCAAACACCTAGATGAGACCACCCCCCCCCCCACCCCCCCTTCCCAAATAATGCAGATGGCATTATGACTTCAGAGTCTAGACGCTGCAGATCGCTTTCAATAATGAGATAAGGATATAATCCCAATGAGCCAAAGCGGATCGTGTACTAGGATTGTTGACGTTTTATACACTCGATTGAGCGCGAGCAGCCGACAGACAAGTGCATTATACCCTGGACGCTGCCCGGCCGGCGGAGAGAACCGCCGAGAGGGCAGTGGGAAGGCGGACAGCGGGGGCTGCCGGGGTGGGGAGGCAGTAAATTGTGCACGTTTGCCATTCGGTAATGACCCCCATCTGCTTGGGCCAGCGTTTTGCAGACGAGCGCCTGATTAAAAATGGTCTGAGTGGTGCGTTTTTTTTTTCTCCCCCCTTTTTTTTTTTTCTTCCGCCGTCGTCAAAACAGAAGTTAAAAGATGGGAGCAGCTTTCGGGTTTTTTTTTCTCCAGAAACTAGCCACTCTAGTATGTCTGGAGTCTGGGGGGGGGGGGGGGGGGGGGGGGGGGGGAGAGGCAGGGAGGGAGGGAGGGAGGGAGGGAGAGAGTGAAGGAGGGAGGGAGGTAGGAGGGAAGGAGGCAGGGAGATTGAAGGAGGTAGGAGGGAAGGAGGCAGGGAGAGTGAAGGAGGGAGGGAGGGAAGGAGGGAGAGAGTGCATGAGGGAGGAGGGAGGGAAGGAGGGAGAGAGTGCAGGAGAGAGAGAGTGCAGGAGAGAGGAAGGAGAGAGTGCAGGAGGGAGAAGGGAGAGAGTGCAGGAGGCAGGAGGGAGGCAGGAGGGAAGGAAAGATGGAGGGAAGGAGGGAGAGTGCAGGAGGGAGGGAAGGAGGGAGAGAGTGCAGGAGGGAGGGAAGGAGGGAGAGTGCAGGAGGGAGGGAAGGAGGGAAGGAGGGAGAGAGTGCAGGAGGGAGGGAAGGAGGGAGGGAAGGAGGGAGGCAGGAGGGAAGGAGGGAGAGAGTGCAGGAGGGAGGGAAGGAGGGAGAGAGTGCAGGAGGGAGAGTGCAGGAGGGAGGGAAGGAGGGAGAGTGCAGGAGGGAGGGAAGGAGGGAGAGTGCAGGAGGGAGGGAAGGAGGGAGAGTGCAGGAGGGAGAGTGCAGGAGGGAGGGAAGGAGGGAGGCAGGAGGGAGAGTGCAGGAGGGAGGGAAGGAGGGAGGCAGGAGGGAAGGAGGGAGAGAGTGCAGGAGGGAGGGAAGGAGGGAGAGTGCAGGAGGGAAGGAGGGAGAGAGTGCAGGAGGGAGGGAAGGAGGGAGAGTGCAGGAGGGAGGGAAGGAGGGAGAGAGTGCAGGAGGGAGGGAAGGAGGGAGAGTGCAGGAGGGAGGGAAGGAGGGAGGCAGGAGGGAAGGAGGGAGAGTGCAGGAGGGAGGGAAGGAGGGAGAGAGTGCAGGAGGGAGGAAAGGAGGGAGAGAGTGCAGGAGGGAGGCAGGAGAGAAGGAGGCAGGGAGAGAGTGAAGGAGGGAGGGAAGGAGGCAGGGAGGGAGGGAGGCAGGGATGGGGGGGTGGAGGGAGGAAGGGAGGCAGGGAGAGAGTGAAGGAGGGAGGGAAGGAGGCAGGGAGGGAGGGAGGCAGGGAGGGAGGCAGGGGTGGAGGGAGGAAGGGAGGCAGGGAAAGATGGTGTCTGATGGCATCAGGTCAGGGTGGAGCAGGCGAGCGGAATGCAGGTAAGCAGGCGGTAGAGGGGAGGGTCAGGGCAGTAGAGAGGGTCAGGGCAGTAGAGAGGAGGGTCAGGGGGTGGCAGTAGACCTCCGGAGGAACCCACGCTTTACACCCCTGGTGGTGGAAGACCCTGAATGACTACGGCCCGATCCCAATCCCCTTCCCTTGGCCCTACCCCTCGTTCCGGAGTGCCCTCGACTGGGTAGTGGGCCTTCAAAACAAAGCTACAAGGGGTAGAGGTTGAAATCTTTACCTAGGAAATGGGGCACCCCTCGTTTAATTTAATTTAAGGACTTACGTACTATGTATCAGCTTATTTGTTTTTTTTCAGGGCCTAGAAACTACGTACAGTGTAGTTACATATAATAATGATAGGCTACATATCTATTGTATCAAACATGGCACTTTATTTACAGCGTATACATTTAAACTGAAATGTTGTGAAGCTGAAATATTTGAAACACTGCATCTCGAGAAAAAGCCTGGGTTTTTCCTCAATATCTCTGCAATACTTAAAACCTGCGATACTCTTAATCTGCAGGGGTCGTATACGGGCACTCTCGGCACTTTGCGAGCGTCTACCGGCTCGGGCTGCATTTTTCGCCGATCATGTAATATACCGTTTGAAAAGTTTAATTTGCCACCTTTCGATCGCCACCTCACTCGACCAATTGCGTGCCTCGGTTCTCGAGTTACACGACGATATGTCAGGCGAGTGTCTTTTTACAGGCCGCGTGTCAAATGACCACGTCTGACTGTATACACTCTCGAACTGACCAATCACCGCTGATGGGGGCGAAAATTATTGGTCAGCATTGTAGCCAACGAGCGTCCACTTCCAACGATGGAGGGGTTGTCCCTGATGGCATGGAGCTTAGCCAGACTCCTCCTCTCCGCCACCACCTCTAGAGAGTCCAGTTCCACCCCTTCCAGAACTAAGTGAATCACACCGCAATGATCTGGATGCATTAGATAGCATGTGTGTCTGTCCTCATCAACAGCATCTCACATCCAGGTAGCCAGGAGACATGGCGATGCTGGGACCGAGGCTCTGGGGTGGGGACACACTGTGGCCCCTGGAGCCTAACGTCAGCGTGGTGGACCCTGGGCCTGGGAGGTGACCTACTTCATGACATAACAGCAGAGGCAGACTGCGTCTACATGGATGGGCTCACGGTCCACTTACTTTGTATGTATGTAAGGGAGGGGGGTCATGTATGTGTATGTAAATGTCATGTACGTGTATGCAAGGGAGGAGGGCCATGTATGTGTATGTAAAGGTCATGTATGTGTATGTAAGGGTGGGGGGGGGGGGGCATGCATGTGTATGTAAGGGTGGGGGGCAATGTACTGTACGTGTATGTAAATGTCATGTAAGTTTATGCAAGGGAGGAGGGGGTCATGTAAGTGTATGTAAGGGAGGGGGTCATGTATGTGTATGTAAAGGTCATGTATGTGTATGTAAGGGTGGGGCGGGGGGGGGGGGTCATGCATGTGTATGTAAGGGTGGGGGGTAATGTACTGTACGTGTATGTAAGGGTTGTGTATGTAAGGGAGGAGGGGGTCATGTATGTATGTAAGGGTCATGTATGTGTATGTAAGGGTCATGTATGTAAGGGAGGAGGGGGTCATGTATGTGTATGTAAGGGTAATGTATGTGTATGTAAGGGTGGGAGGGTCATGTATGTGTATGTAAGGGTCATCATGTATGTGTATGTAAGGGAGGGAGGGTCATGTATGTGTATGTAAGGGTCATCATGTATGTGTATGTAAGGGAGGGAGGGTCATGTATGTGTATGTAAGGGTCATGTATGTGTATGTAAGGGTGGGGGTGTAAATGTATGAATGCATGCGTGTTAATTTGTGTAGCTCAGCAGCCAATACTGCAGATGGGCGTTCAGACAATTAGGTCATAGAAAGAGCATGTGTCTATATTAAACCTCTAGTATTAACACTTTGAATGCCATCCACAAGTTTTCTCGTGTTTACCCCCCGCGGGTTGAATGCCCACTCACGAGAATATTCATTTTATTCGTTTTTTTTTTATTAGCGATCTGAAATCATATTGCATCAAGCGAGTCTACCGTTGGAGATCCAGTCACCCCAGGCGCTCAGATGTGAAAAAAGCGCCCCCTATCGTCTCCCAGATGGTAAATCACCCTTTTGGATTGGACCCAATGAAAAAAAACCCTGCACTCCACATTTTACTTCTCACTCATGTAACCGGGGTCTACCAGAGTTCACTCTGGAGCCTCGGAGCCGCGGGGAATATGTGTTTTACTGTATACACGATGGATCAATCAAATGAGCGATTTATTCGAATGGCGATCGGGAATTGGAATAAACCATTTGGATACCATCTGATCTCAGGTAAGGAATCTATGTTATCAGTATTAGGATAATCAGACTCGTTTTCACAGAGATATAAGCTTTTATGTGATTGTGTGTTATCGCTGTTTGACTGTGCGCGCCGTCAGGAAATAAAATACTCTATTTTCGGCTCGCCGCAAGAGCATGCGTGCGTACACATACTATCGATAATCTAGCGTTTATTTTAAAACGATTCATGACATGGCCGAACAATGACAACGTTCTAGAATATTCCAGTAAAAGGCGATTATCATGGAATGTGTTGTTTTTTCCGTGAAATCGAGTGATTTTCAAAATGCTAGAAAACGGAAATTAAGCGATAAAAAAAAAACAATCTGCCATGACAATGTTGACTGGAAAATGAGTCTTTGATAAGTGACGGGCAGATTAGACACATAGCCATAATTTAAAACATAGATTAGGCGATATTAACGTTAACATTGGAGTGGATGTGGGCATTCAAGGGACTAATAAGAAATTACACTTGGGCAGTCAAAGTGTTAAAGGGCATGTGTCTATATTAAACCTCCAGTATTAAAAATCATGTGTCTATATTAAACCTCTAGTATTAAAGGGCATGTGTCTATATTAAACCTCTAGTATAAAAGAGCATGCGTCTATATTAAACCTCTGGTGTTAAAGGACATGTGTCTATATTAAACCTCTAGTATTAAAGGGCATGTGTCTATATTAAACCTCTACTATTATGCAGCCAACATGTGTCTATATTAAACCTCTCGTATTATGCAGCTAACATGTATTGCAGCCATGTATATGAAATTATTTTACATCCAGAACAGCGGTTGACAACCGTTATGCTCCTGAGGGACACTTTGGCAAAGTGCATGTTTCCAAAAGGCACACCAAGGTCTTTGACCCCTCGACGCACATCAAAAACTATTGATTGTTTAGAAATATCACACAAAGCCTGGCAGGATCACACCGGAGGGCAAACGAGCAACGAGACAAGAGCTAAACGGTGTGAAGCTGCTCGTCACTACAGGAGTTAAATGGGCACGTACGCACCATCCAACGAATGCACCCATGGAGCGCAGTGGATATAGAGGTAGGGCTGATATGGAAGCAGGGACCGAAACTAAAGCCCGCCGCCCGCCAGGGGCGGTCTGTTTTTACCTTTGGCGCATGACACTTAGAGGGCTGCCCGCCGTGTGGCGTGTAGACGTGTAGTTCATAACGATACTCTTGTGCGAGTACAGATTATAGCCGCTCGTCTTTTTTTTCTCCGCCGCGAGATCGTTAAAAAACTACAAGTCCCACATTGCACTCAAGTCAACGGTCCAATCACAGTAGAGTGACGTGACTGGTTTCATGAGAAAAAAAAAGCAAATGACCAATCGGAAGCTATCATTTGGCTTGTTTACTTCCGTCTGCTCTAGTCTATATCGGACCTCCATGAGCTAACGTTACTGTTTAAACAATGACCCAGTCAACTATTCACTTTTAGTTTAATACATGACGAGGCATTGTCTAACGGTATCTAGCTGGCTAGCTACTGATAGCTTCTGATATCAACAAATGCTCCAGCAATAGTCTACTCGAGTGCATAATACCTCCGTTCCCTCGTTAGCTAGCTTAGCTAGCTCTCGTTAGATCCATCTGTCCCAGTAAACTAAATTGTCTTAACGTTATCTACCGGGCTAGCAGTAGCTACAGATAGCTCCTGATATCAATGTCTTATAACATTGATTGAATGCGTATTCTAGCTGAGGGCATGTTGAATGTGATTTGACAAAAGAACCGTAACGTTAAATAGGGTCCAGCTGCATCGCCGGAGAATCCTTGCATGCTGAATGTAGGGTCTAGCTGAATATAGGGTCTAGCTGCAGGGCCGGAGAATCCTTGCTGGAGCTGGAGGCTACTCAAGTATACACACAGACAGTGGAGCTGTTTGCAGATAGCAAGCATTTTGACTTATTGCGTGGTGGCGATGTCTCGCAGATAATACAACTACAAGTATGATTATATAATATATATTTTATTTAAAAAAAAATGTATATAAAATATATATATATTTTTTTTTAATCAAAAAAAATGTTGGCAGGTAAGAAATATGCTTGGCGGGTAGACTCTTCCCATCTACCCGCCACTGGCCGGTGAGTCAAAAAGTTAATTTCGCTCCCTGTATGGAAGATATTAATATCACAATAATCATAAGGACTTTTTCTCTCTCTCTCTCTATATATATATATATATATATATATATATATATATATATATACACACCATGGTATCTGATCATGTATGTGAAATCACAGGTTATATAATCAATTTGTTAGTCTTCTTGAACTGTGTGGTAATGTAGACATATTGAATCATCATCCAGCCCCTTGGGAGTCTTCCTCCATTCACGTCAGATACATACCTAATCTCTGGGAAAACTCAAAGAACTTCTTCAGTTTCACCACTAGGGGGACCACCGCTGCCCACGCCTGCTCCTGCAGGCCCTCATCGGACGGATTCTGGATTGCCTTTGGGGAGTCAAAGAAAGAAAGAAAGAAAGAAAGAAAGAAAGAAAGAAAGAAAGAAAGAAAGAAAGAAAGAAAGAAAGAAAGAAAGAAAGAAAGAAAGAAAGAAAGAAAGAAAGAAAGAACGAACGAACGAACGAACGAACGAACGAACGAACGAAAGACACACACACAAATACAAATGCAATTAAAAAAAATAAGAAATACTGTTGTTCAAAGTCAGATAACAAAGATAAACTATACTGGTCATGGTAACAAGGTTCTGATCATGTTGGTGGAAAGGGGTTCTACCTCTCTATCTCCTGGCCCGCTCCCTTCATGTTTTACCTCTCTAATCTCCTGACCCGCTCCCTTCATGTTTTACCTCTCTAATCTCCTGGTCCGCTGCCTTCATGTTTTACCTCTCTAATCTCCTGGCCCGCTCCCTTGTGTTTTACCTCTCTAATCTCCTGGCCCGCTCCCTTGTGTCTTACCTCTCTAATCTCCTGGCCCGCTCCCTTCATGTTTTACCTCTAATCTCCTGACCCGCTGCCTTGTGTTTTACCTCTCTAATCTCCTGGCCCGCTCCCTTCATGTTTTACCTCTAATCTCCTGACCCGCTGCCTTGTGTTTTACCTCTCTAATCTCCTGGCCCGCTCCCTTCATGTTCTACCTCTCTAATCTCCTGGGCCGCTCCCTTGTGTTTTACCTCTCTAATCTCCTGGCCCGCTCCCTTCATGTTCTACCTCTCTAATCTCCTGGGCCACTCCCTTGTGTTCTACCTCTCTAATCTCCTGGCCCGCTCCCTTGTGTCTTACCTCTCTAATCTCCTGGCCCGCTCCCTTGTGTTTTACCTCTCTAATCTCCTGACCCGCTCCCTTCATGTTTTACCTCTCTAATCTCCTGGGCCGCTCCCTTGTGTCTTACCTCTCTAATCTCCTGGCCCGCTCCCTTCATGTTTTACCTCTCTAATCTCCTGACCCGCTCCCTTCATGTTTTACCTCTCTAATCTCCTGACCCGCTCCCTTCATGTTTTACCTCTCTAATCTCCTGGCCCGCTCCCTTGTGTTTTACCTCTCTAATCTCCTGACCCGCTCCCTTCATGTTTTACCTCTCTAATCTCCTGGCCCGCTCCCTTGTGTCTTACCTCTCTAATCTCCTGGCCCGCTCCCTTGTGTTTTACCTCTCTAATCTCCTGGCCCGCTCCCTTCATGTTTTACCTCTCTAATCTCCTGACCCGCTCCCTTCATGTTTTACCTCTCTAATCTCCTGGCCCGCTCCCTTCATGTTTTACCTCTCTAATCTCATGGGCCGCTCCCTTGTATTTTACCTCTCTAATCTCCTGGCCCGCTCCCTTCATGTTTGACCTCTCTAATCTCCTGGCCCGCTCCCTTGTGTCTTACCTCTCTAATCTCCTGGCCCACTCCCTTCATGTTTTACCTCTCTAATCTCCTGGCCCGCTCCCTTCATGTTTTACCTCTCTAATCTCCTGGCCCGCTCCCTTCATGTTTTACCTCTCTAATCTCCTGGCCCGCTCCCTTGTGTTCTACCTCTCTAATCTCATGGGCCGCTCCCTTGTATTTTACCTCTCTAATCTCCTGGCCCGCTCCCTTCATGTTTGACCTCTCTAATCTCCTGGCCCGCTCCCTTGTGTTTTACCTCTCTAATCTCCTGGCCCGCTCCCTTCATGTTTTACCTCTCTAATCTCCTGGCCCGCTCCCTTCATGTTTTACCTCTCTAATCTCCTGGCCCGCTCCCTTGTGTTTTACCTCTCTAATCTCCTGACCCACTCCCTTCATGTTTGACCTCTCTAATCTCCTGGGCCACTCCCTTGTGTTTTACCTCTCTAATCTCCTGACCCGCTCCCTTGTGTCTTACCTCTCTAATCTCCTGGACGCTCCCTTCATGTTTTACCTCTCTAATCTCCTGGGCCGCTCCCTTCATGTTTTACCTCTCTAATCTCCTGACCCGCTCCCTTCATGTTTTACCTCTCTAATCTCCTGACCCGCTCCCGTGTGTTTTACCTCTCTAATCTCCTGGCCCGCTCCCTTCATGTTTTACCTCTCTAATCTCCTGGCCCGCTCCCTTCATGTTTTACCTCTCTAATCTCCTGACCCGCTCCCTTCATGTTTTACCTCTCTAATCTCCTGGCCCGCTCCCTTGTGTTTTACCCCTCTAATCTCCTGACCCGCTCCCTTCATGTTTTACCTCTCTAATCTCCTGGCCCGCTCCCTTGTGTTTTACCTCTCTAATCTCCTGGCCCGCTCCCTTGTGTTTTACCTCTCTAATCTCCTGGCCCGCTCCCTTGTGTTTTACCTCTCTAATCTCCTGGCCCGCTCCCTTGTGTTTTACCTCTCTAATCTCCTGGCCCGCTCCCTTCATGTCTTACCTCTCTAATCTCCTGGGCCACTCCCTTGTGTTTTACCTCTCTAATCTCCTGGCCCGCTCCCTTGTGTTTTACCTCTCTAATCTCCTGGCCCGCTCCCTTGTGTTTTACCTCTCTAATCTCCTGGCCCGCTCCCTTCATGTCTTACCTCTCTAATCTCCTGGGCCACTCCCTTGTGTTCTACCTCTCTAATCTCCTGGCCCGCTCCCTTGTGTTTTACCTCTCTAATCTCCTGGCCCGCTCCCTTCATGTTTTACCTCTCTAATCTCCTGGCACGCTCCCTTCATGTTTTACCTCTCTAATCTCCTGGCCCGCTCCCTTGTACGCCTGCAGCTCATCCAGGACTCCCTTGGCGTCCTTCAGCACCACGTCCACCTGCTCCCATACCTCCCGCTCCGCTTCCGTGGGCTGGGCGTCTAGAAGGAAAAACAAATAAACAAACAAACAAACAAACAAACAAACAAACAGGCAAACAATCAAAAACAGCATGAGGGTCAATGTGGGGCACATCAACTGGGAACGAGGCATCTACCATTATGTATTATGTTCTTATGACGCACATGTGGGGCACAATATACAGGAGTGAGAGCTTCAGTGCTATAGGCTCTCTAGTGCAGTTCTATCTTGATTGATATTCCACACACACGCGCACACACTTCAGCATGGAAGAGCTTGGCGATGGAGAAGGAGGGTATTCGTTACTACTGGATTGGATTATGTTGCCCCTGGGAAGAACATACAGTACATGTAAAGTATATGTAGGGGGGGCTTTAAAGGGATATTTCACTTTCGTAGAACTTTCAGCAGCAGAAAATGCAGCAGTCTTACCTCTATCTAAGGTCATCTACAAGTAAGCTAGCGACCACTACTGTCCCTGTCATCCGCTGTCAACACCACCATTCCTCCCACGTGTCTCATTCACTTCCATTCATTTTGGGGGCCTTGTCTAAATATAATACTTCTGAAGTATAAAGAGAAACTATGCAGCAATATTATTTGGTGTAATATACTTTTCACAGAATGTTTAAAATCTTTCTTCCATCAAGACAGCAGGTAACCAGGTTTCAAGTTTCTTTAATAGTTGTCATACAGAAGTACAGAATACTTTTATACAAAATGCTTCTTACTGTTACGCTCCAGAGACTGTGCAAGACAAGATAAGTATGAAATAAAATAACATAGTATAGCATGTAAATTAGAAGTAAAAGTGTTCAGTATAGACATATGTACAATGTTCGATGCATAATAGACGTAACTGAGTTACCATATAACAATATACTATGCAGTGTACTAATATACAATACTATATAGTGCAAAGCAGGTAACTGCTCCCTGAACGTTCCATGTAAGGCAAAGATACACAGCACACTCAAACCTACAACTAATTTACTGGATCCGCTTTTATTTTTCACGATTTTTCAAATTTGCCAAAACAAACACATACCGTTGACTCAGAATTGTCTGTTTTATTGAAATATGAATGGAAGTGAATAAGGAGCCTGCCACCTGGGAGGAATGGTGGTGTTGACAGCAGTGGTCGCTAGCTCACTTGTTGATGCACTTACATAGAGGTAAGACTGCTCAAACCTGACAAGTTCTACTAAAGTGAAATTTCCCTTTAAGTTTTTTTTTTTTTTTAAACATTATTTAAAAGATATTCATGTAGTCAAAGTTATCAGGAGAGAGAGGGCAATTATTTTTAATAAACTCACTTTCAAAATCGAGGAAAAAGTTGGGCTCCTGTTCCAGATCTGTGCATGTTAACACTTTCAGGAGGTTTCCCATGTTATCAGACCTGTAGAAAAACAAGAAACATTACAGTTAAGACACATTCTCGAAGTCAACTTCCTGTCTGTTGTTGCTACGCAACTGCAGCGTGGGGGGAAACTGGCCCGTCTGGTACATTGTGTACACTTCATTTAGTGGAGAAACGGATCGTTAAAGCGGCAAATTAAAGACAATCAAGCGGAATTTTCTTCAGTCCTTCACAATGCCAAAGAGCTGCTGTGTTACGCGTTGCACTAATGACAAAAACAGAAATCCAAATCGCAAGTTTTATACCATCACAGAGGGAAAAAGTGGCTGGTGGCTAACGTTCGGCTAACTAGCTCTGGTGTTGTGGTCGTGGTAATCAGGGGGGAGCTTCTTTGACTCATATCTCGCCTTAGAATCACCAGAAAGGCTTTCGAAATAGTGAAATGCCATGTTGGCCTCAATATTTTCAAAACAAAATCGTATGAAAATGTTATGAAATGAACAAGAATGTGATAAAACATGTAATAAAAACAGAGCTCAACGCATGGATTTGATGGTAGAAATCCGTATGGTCCCCCTATACCAAGATGGCGGCGGTCTCGTGACATCAGAGTGTCTTCGAGAATGTGAAATAAAGGCAGTGGACGGACATTTTGGATAATCACGCTGAATTATTGCGGTACACACATTACAAAAAGCTGTAATGTAAAGACTTCAGGCTATGGAACCGTTATGCTTTCAAGCTCCTACCTCTCAGCTGTAACTTAAAAACAGCAACCACTAAACAGAAATGTGAGTACACACCAACTTTTACTTCAGTGTGTACTCTATTTCATTAGCACTCAATGTGATTTTTCTTTATCGTGTAGAAACTTTGGAATGTTAACCTTTCAAAAGAGAAAAGGTCATTTCATTTGTGCTATATATTATTCCAAAAATGTCTGCACTGTCAAATTGCATTGATCCGACTGTTGGGTCTGTGTAGTCGATTTTTCTGCTTAAAACATGTATAATGTATATTCATTGATTCACTCGTATACCAAAATCAATTTGTATTGAAAAATGTTGCTTTTCGCATCAAACATTGATATGCGTAAAATTGACCACACATTTAATTTTTTTTTAATAATCGAATATTCAAATATTGATACGCCTTCAAATGTCCTACTTGGTATCCTCGGGCCTGTCAGGTGTCCCTGCTCTGGTGTCTGCATGAACCCAGTGACCTGCTGTGCCCAGATGTGCCCAGGTGTGCCGTGGTGTGCCTGATACCCAGCAACCAGAGGTCCCCCTGGGCTCAGTGTGGGTTCCCTCTCTGGCTTAACAGATGTCTCACAATAAATCCCGCCTCACCCCACACACACTCTTTATCTGAAAATAAAAGACAAAATTGCAGGAATCTCTCCGGATCTTAGAAAAAGCCCAACTGAGTGTGACTCTTAAGCTGGACTAATTTATTTCTCTCCAATTGGCTTCAAGCCACGTCGTTGCAGCCAGGCAAACCAATCCATTTCACTCAGCTCCCCAGGGTCACTGCAGCGCCTCCTGGTGGTGCACTACTCTCTCTTACATGACGACCTGTTTCACTACCGTCTCCTACATGACGAGAGACGACCTGTTTCACTACCGTCTCCTACATGACGAGAGACGACCTGTTTCACTACCGTCTCCTACATGACGAGAGACGACCTGTTTCACTACAGTCTCCTACATGACGAGAGACGACCTGTTTCACTACTGTCTCCTACATGACGAGAGACGACCTGTTTCACTACAGTCTCCTACATGACGAGAGACGACCTGTTTCACTACCGTCTCCTACATGACGAGAGACGACCTGTTTCACTACCGTCTCCTACATGACGAGAGACGACCTGTTTCACTACAGTCTCCTACATGAGGTAGAGAGACGACCCGTTTCACTACCGTCTCCTACATGACGAGAGACGACCTGTTTCACTACCGTCTCCTACATGACGAGAGACGACCTGTTTCACTACCGTCTCCTACATCAGGGGTTCCCAAACTTTTCAGGCCGGGACCCAGAAAATAAGGCGTCAGAGAGCCGCGGCCCAATGCACATCGTCAGGCGTTTTTTTTTGCCAGGCGACCGATTTTTTAAGCCAAATATCACTTCAATCCTATTAAGTTAGTTCAAGTTAGTTATTCATTTATATGTGCTATTTATGAGAGGGCTAACTTGTTGCAAAATAATAATCATAATAATAATAGCCTCATTAAAATACTATTGTTGCTTCGGTTGTTTTCAGCGTTTTATGTGCATAATCTGTTATTTAGTTTGAAATGTTCGTTGAAATAAGTAGATTTTTCGTTTTTGTTTATTTATTAAGTTAATATAAAACCATATAGTCACATTTTAGAATACAATAGAATAGAATTTTAGAATACAACTAGAAACACTGTCCTGGCCTGCTTCTAAGTTCAGTGGCATGACCAAAAAAAATAAAAATAAAAAATGTGGATTATTTTTTATTTTTTTTAATCATCTCGCGGCCCTCCCGTGGCTGCTCGCGGCCCACCTTTGGGTCGCAACCCCGACTTTGGGAACCACTGTCCTACATGACGAGAGACGACCCGTTTCACTACCGTCTCCTACATGACGAGAGACGACCTGTTTCACTACCGTCTCCTACATGACGAGAGACGACCTGTTTCACTACCGTCTCCTACATGACGAGAGACGACCTGTTTCACTACAGTCTCCTACATGACGAGAGACGACCTGTTTCACTACAGTCTCCTACATGACGAGAGACGACCTGTTTCACTACAGTCTCCTACATGACGAGAGACGACCCGTTTCACTACCGTCTCCTACATGACGAGAGACGACCTGTTTCACTACCGTCTCCTACATGACGAGAGACGACCTGTTTCACTACCGTCTCCTACATGACGAGAGAGAGGTCACTCCAG
Source organism: Notolepis coatsorum (assembly GCF_963971535.1). Classification (NCBI taxonomy): domain Eukaryota; kingdom Metazoa; phylum Chordata; class Actinopteri; order Aulopiformes; family Paralepididae; genus Notolepis; species Notolepis coatsorum. Next base: position 13,035,328 of record NC_140176.1, read on the forward strand.
AGCATCGAGCCCGTCTAGATCTGTAGAGAGTAGAGCCATATGAAATCCGTTTTATTTTTTTCCAAATTCCATTTTATTTTTTTCCAAATTCAGTTTTTTTCGTTTTAATATTTCAGAATTTTGTATTTTGCTTTGTACGCTCATTTTACCATCAGAAATAGTGTCTAATAAGTGGGAATGAATAAATGTCCACAATTTAATAAGATATAACAGTCCATTTAATAGGGCTGTCTTAAATACTTCGAAGTTTCGAAGCTTTGTTCGATGGGCATGGGATTCGAATATGAAAATAAAATTTGATTATTAAAAAATATAAAAATATAAATGATATATATATATTTTTTTGCAAAATCAACTCTGCCTCTCTTTGTTAACTACAACAAGCAATGCTGTTTGTTAATTAAGATGAGGTCGGACTCGGCACTGACAGATGTGTTCATTGTGCTGCTTTTATAAAGCCTCAAATGACGGCTTACAATATTTCATGAAAGCAAAGTGTTTTGTTTGTCTAAGATTTAAAAAGGTTTAAACTTTACAGCACTGACAAAGTTGAACAAAGTGCTGTACAAGTCCCACAACATTAAAAAAATATATATATACCGGTATATATATATATATAATTCTTTATTTATTTTTTTAATTTACAGTTGATTCCATTTTTATTGCTCAATTCCGCGATTCCGTCCGCGATTCCGTGATCGCGGATTTCATATGGCTCTAAGAGAGAGGTCAACAACCATTATGCCAGGCTAAAGATCCATAGCCCAAGCAGAGGAAGACTGCTGACACAGTTAACTCTTAGTGACAGGCTGGCGATTGGCAGGATGTACCTGCAGAGGCTCGAGGGAGGGAGGGAGGGAGGGAGGGAGAGTGAAGATTGAGTACTAGTAGAGACAGAGTGAACATTGCAGGCAGGCGTCACCTCGGATGACAGACAGGTGAGAAGCCAGTGACTGAGTGGAGGCCAGCGGTAACGCGCTACATCACGCTAAACACACGGGTGGAAGCTGTGACAGGAGGCACAAGTGCACAGTCAGCGGTAACCAGCTGAAAAACAGATGGTGAGGGAGTGAGAGAGAGAGGGAGAGAGAGAGAGAGAGAGAGAGAGAGAGAAGAGGGAGCGTTTGGAAATGAACGCACAGGAGGGAAAAGAGCTCAATAAAAATCTTAAGTAGTTGAATTAGATCTTAAATTGAGTCTTAAATTACATTTTACATTTAGTCATTTAGCTGACGCTTTTATCCAAAGCGACTTACAAGTTCTGTACGACAAGTCATCAGGAAGGGCACGACTCTATCAGCTGAGTAACAATGTTCATCAAAGTGTTGAGTGCTACAGTGTAGGTTAGTTTATTAGGACAAGCGCACGACAGTAAGGTTAGTTAGGATTCGATTTTTTTTTGTAAATTTTTAATTTCAGATAATGGTTGAAGAAGTGCGTCTTTAGTCGACGGCGAAAGATTGGACGGGTTTCCGCTGTCCTAACTGGGGCGGGTAGTAGTTCATTCCACCATTGTGGGGCAAGGACTGAGAAAAGGCAGGTTCTCCTTGATGACCGTCTTAAAAAAGGGAATGCCACCTATTTTAAGAATTTGCATAAATTGTGCCTATACTAGTGCCCCAGGACAGTTCAGTCAGTATGATGTTCTTCCTGTGCCCCAGGACAGTTTAGTCAGTATGATGTTCTTCCTGTGCCCCAGGACAGTTCAGTCAGTATGATGTTCTTCCTGTGCCCCAGGACAGTTCAGTCAGTATGATGTTCTTCCTGTGCCCCAGGACAGTTCAGTAAGTATGATGTTCTTCCTGTGCCCCAGGACAGTTCAGTCAGTATGATGTTCTTCCTGTGCCCCAGGACAGTTCAGTCAGTATGATGTTCTTCCTGTGCCCCAGGACAGTTCAGTCAGTATGATGTTCTTCCTGTGCCCCAGGACAGTTCAGTCAGTATGATGTTCTTCCTGTGCCCCAGGACAGTTCAGTCAGTATGATGTTCTTCCTGTGCCCCAGGACAGTTCAGTCAGTATGTTCTTCCTGTGCCCCAGGACAGTTCAGTCAGTATGTTCTTCCTGTGCCCCAGGACAGTTCAGTCAGTATGATGTTCTTCCTGTGCCCCAGGACAGTTCAGTAAGTATAACACACTCCACTCTCTCTTAAACCTAAAAATCAGTGATGTCACTGGGATGTAAAATCTGAAACTGCTCCATAGACAACAAATGGGGCTCTGACTTTTACGAAGGCATAAGATGTTTGTATGGCATTGAATCAGCAGATAGGAGAATATATGTGTTAATATTATACAGTAGCATTGGCCTAAGAGACCGATAAGAATCACTTTTCCACCTTTTCCCCTCAAGAGGAAATTATTTTAAGTGAATCACTTTTCCACCTTTTCCCCTCAAGAGGAAATTATTTTAAGTGGGATTCCTTCCTTCATTCACCCAGCGGCCACCTGGACTACCTGCCTGCCAGTCTCGTCTCAATGCCCTCCGCTAATGTGACCTGAATGTTAGAGTGCAGCCACACACTGGCACCTCATAGGCTGAATGTTAAGAGTGCCTCCTCCTCCTCCTCCTCCTCCTCCTCCCCCTGCCTCCTCTTCTTCAACCTGCCCCCTCCTCCTCCTCCTCCTCTTCTTCACCTGCCTCCTCTTCTTCAACCTGCCTCTTCTTCTTCAACCTGCCCCCTCCTCCTCCTCCTCTTCTTCAACCTGCCTCCTCTCTTCAACCTGCCTCCTCTCTTCAACCCGCCTCCTCTTCTTCAACCTGCCTCTTCTTCAACCTGCCTCTTCTTCAACCTGCCTCTTCTTCTTCAACCTGCCTCCTCCTCTTCAACCTGCCTCCTCTCTCAACCTGCCTCCTCTTCCAACTCCCCTCCTCTTTCTTCAACCTGCCTCCTCTTCTTCAACCTGCCTCCTCTTCCTTCAACCTGCCTCCTCTTCTTCAACCTGCCTCCTCTTCTTCAACCCTCCTCTTCTTCAACCCGCCTCCTCTTCTTCAACCTGCCTCCTCTTCTTCAACCTGCTCCTCTTCTTCAACCTGCCTCCTCTTCTTCAACCTGCCTCCTCTTCAATCTTAACCTGCCTCCTCCTTCTTCAACCTGCCTCCTCCTCTTCTTCAACCTGCCTCCTCTTCACTCCTGCCTCCTCTTCAACCTGCCTCTCCTCTTCAACCTGCCTCCTCTTCTTCAACCTGCCTCCTCTCTTCAACCTGCCTCCTCCTCTTCAACCTCTGCCTCCTCCTCAACTCTGCCTCCTCTCTTCAACCTGCCTCCTCTCTTCAACCTGCTTCCTCCTCTTCAACCTGCCTCCTCTCTTCAACCTGCCTCCTCTCTTCAACCTGCCTCCTCCTCTTCAACCTGCCTCCTCCTCTTCAACCTGCCTCCTCCTCTTCAACCTGCTCCTCCTCCTTCTAACCTGCCTCCTCTTCAACCTGCCTCCTCCTCTTCAACCTGCCTCCTCCTCTTCAACCTGCCTCCTCCTCTTCAACCTGCCTCCTCCTCTTCAACCTGCCTCCTCTTCTTCAACCTGCCTCCTCTTCTTCAACCTGCCTCCTCTTCTTCAACCTGCCTCCTCCTCTTCAACCTGCCTCCTCTCTTCAACCTGCCTCCTCCTCTTCAACCTGCCTCCTCCTCTTCAACCTGCTCCTCCTCTTCAACCTGCCTCCTCCTCTTCAACCTGCCTCCTCTTCTTCACCTGCCTCCTCCTCTTCAACCTGCCTCCTCTCTTCAACCTGCCTCCTCCTCTTCAACCTGCCTCCTCCTCTTCAACCTGCCTCCTCTTCTTCAACCTGCCTCCTCTTCTCAACCTCCTCCTCTTCTCACCTGCCTCCTCCCCCCTGCCTTCTCCTCCCCCCCCTGCCTCCTCCCCCCCTGCCTCCTCCTCTTCCCTGCCGCACCCCCCTTGCCTCCACCTCCCTCCTCCTCCTCTCCCCCCCCTGCCTTCTCCTCCCCCCCTGCCTCCACCTCCCCCTGCCTCCTCCCCCCCCCCCCTGCCTCCTCCTCTTCAACCTGCCTCCCCCCCCCCTGCCTCCACCTCCTCCCCCCCCCTGCCTCCACCTCCCCCTGCCTCCAACCCACCCCCCCCCCCCCCCCCCCTCCTCCTCTTCCTTGCCTCCCCCCCTGCCTTCCTGACTGTAGTTAGTGTAGCTGCGGTGCCAGGCAGCCTATGGGCCCAGTGCCGCTCCTCTACTGTAGGAAACGAGGTCATTTTAAGGACGGGGCTTTGCATGGCTGCACTTCAAAGTCCAAAAAGAGAGAGATCCTGGAGCCGACTGAGAAATCGTCCAGGGAGAGACTAAATGAGATTAAATGAGGACAATTTACAGCTTCTCGTTTTTTGCCATGCCAGCAAAAAAAAATGCTTTTACGAAATAGCCAAAATGACATGCTGAGACTATTTGCAGACCATATTTATACATATTTAAATGTTTTAATAATTTATCAAGCACCGAGTGAGAATACTCTGTAGTCTATATACATTCTAGGCTCATTTATGCTGTGTTTTCAGCCTCGACAATATTTGCAAGTGATTTGAGGGTAACTGCAAGCATGCTGATATAGTATGTGTGGGTGTGTCAGTAGCTATAGTGGTGTCGGGGGGGGGGGGGGTTGTTGTTGTTATTGTGGACCCCCACCCCTACATCGCGTGCTCACAGAGGAAGGGAGGGTTGCCTATAAGGCCGGGGGGGGGGGGGGGGCACCCACGCTGCTCTCCCATTGGTTAAGCGGCTCTACCCAACAGCTTGCTGTATCCATGGAGTCGAGAAAAAAAAGAAAAGAAAAAGAAGTTGCTGCCATTGAAAAACACTTCAGCAACCAATCAGAGGCCGGCCCTGGGAGAGCAGCGAGTGCAGTAGTAGTAGTAGTAGTAGTAGTAGTAGGATTTGGAAAAGCACATGAATATATTAATACATATGAGGTAATGCGCCAAAACCAGCGGATTAGGAGAGGGATCTGGGCGACGACGATGAAGGAATATTTAATTCCTCTACAGAGCGCTGAGCTTCCAATGATCTAAGTGAGGCAGCGGTGCACTGTTGCCGAGCGGCAGAGAGCAAATTAACACCGTTGTTGTTGTGATGTCGATATTGTATTATTTAAATGAAATCAGCGGGGGAAAAAAATCTAAAAGAATATATTAATGAATATGAGCAAATAAATATGTTCCGATGATCAATCCAATGAGTCGGGAATTAGGATATTGCACATCAGTCAGAAAACGAAACCCAGATCATAATTATAATAATTCACATCAATAGATAATATAATAAAAACATGTAATAGATGTTTAAAGAAGAATTTAACAACAAACAAATCGACGAGCCTAAATATTCAGTGTAGTACAGGAGGAGGGAAGAGTGCCGAGGAGGAAGATACCAAAACAGTGCCACGCCCCATGCAGCACAGCACCCCTCCACAGCACAGCTGCCGCCGCCGCTGCCCTTCAGCAAGGCAGCGACGAGACACGGAGCCACTGCAGCAGCGGCAGCGGCGATGCTCGGGGTGCCGTCCGGCTGACGGGAGGAGGGAGGGATAGTGCTGACATTCCAGTACTCGGGCCGCAGCGTGACGCTCCACGCCAAGAACAACACCCTCCCTCCCTCCCTCCCTCCCTCCCTCCCTCCCTCCCTCCCAGACACAGACAGCCCGTCACGTGTCCCCCCCCCCGCCACGGAGAGGCTGAGCGCTAGCCTGGGGCGTGGAGGAGGAGGAGGAGGAGGAGGAGGAGGCTGGGGGAGGGGTGCTGCTGGGAGTGTGTCTGTGTGTGTTTATGTGTCTGAGAGGGTATGCAGGTCTGGATAGGATACAGTACACGTACAGGCCGCAACAGTAACTGTATTTGATGTGGCAAATAAAAAAGGGGAATTTAAGGATAGGAGTAGCGCACGTAAGGATTGAGCAGTGTGTGTGTGTGTGTGTGTGTGTGTGTGTGTGTGTTATGAGCTGTGCGCAACGTGCGTTTCAAGGCGGCAGGCAGGGATGGGCGAGGCGGCGGCAGCAGACTGTGTGGCGGTGGCGGGCCCCAGCCGAGCCAGGCGGCTTTAAACTTGACCTAGATTCTCCTCCCGGTGACACGCCACATCGCATTAGCCCACTCGGCCGAGCACCCGGACCCGCTGGAGCTCGCTGTGACGCTGGCCCGATCCGACAGGCAGAAAATGGGGGAGCACTTCCCTAGTAGTGGGGCTGCTGGGCGATACCCCCCCCACCCCCTTGCACCCTGCAACCCCCCTCAACCTCGACCCACCTCCTTGCCATCCCTTGCCAATCCTGGGGGGGCTCAGGAGGAGTTCTTTGCGTATGGGGTGAACCTAATTACCCCCATGGCCACGCCCCTCCCTGCTGCTCTACTACAGTAAACATCATCTAACGCCCCCCCCCCCCCCCCACCCTCACCCGCAGTGTAGTAAATCAAAACAAACGCGCTCGACTCCACTATAGGGCTTCCGTGATCACAACAGCTGACGGTAACGTTACGTTAACCCGCTCGTCTTATTAATAACAATATCAACACTGTGACACCGGTGGCGTCACAGGACGACACGCTACAAATACATTACAACACATCACCACCACCACGTCTACAAGAGCCGCAGACGTGAAACCGCGATGAACCCCCCCCCCCCCCCCCCCCCCCAAAAAAAGAAATAAACAACAGCGATATTGCAGCCTCGCGGAGCTCGTGGAGAGAAGAAGCCGATTGAGATGAAAGCCGCCGCGTTGGCTACGAGCTCTCTCTCCTCCTCTTTAGACGGCGTCTGATGAAAGCTGGAAACCATGGCAACAAGCATATACACTACACACACACACACACACACAAGAGTCGGCAAAAAAAAAAACAAGTGAAGAGCGCCTCTCTCGCCCCGCTCCTTTTCAACTACAACCATGGATGATCCGACGCTTCACATCATCAGAGCGCCGCACGGCACGCGGAGATACTGAAGGCAGGATGCACCGCTGGATCAGCAGCACATCACAGCGCCGCCGTCTAGTATCTAGTCACCGTGAGCTCACGGGGGGCCACGTGATATTCAAAACTAGGGATGTCCGATATTATCGGCCGACCGATATTATCGGCAGTAAAATGTGATATCGGAAAATATCGGTATCGGTAAAAAGAAATTAAAAAAAAACAACAATTTTTTTTTTTACATTTATTTAACCTTTATTTACCCAGGCAAGCAAGTAAGAACCAATTCTTATTTTATTTATTGTCAAAAGTATGCATGTTGGTTTAATTCAACAACAAGAGATATGTAATGTTAATTTTAACTTTTTTAATGATCATATTTTGCACAGATAATGCTTACATTTAGAAAGCCTTTTGAATGCATCCAGTGAAATTATTAGTTACCTGAAATTATTCCGTTTTTTTGGGGGGGAAACCCTGCATATATCGGTATCGGTTGATATCGGTATCGGTATCGGAAATTAAGAGTTGGACAATATCGGAATATCGGTATCGGTAAAAAAGCCAATATCGAGCATCCCTATTCAAAACCCATTAAGTACCGTCGGTTCCTCCTCCACGGCAGATATAGAGACCCCCGAGGAACTCCGATGGAAGAGAGTGTCCTCGAGGCCAACGAGAACACGCGTAGGAGGAGGAGGACCGGTCCTGAGCGGGAAAGATGTCTATACCTTTAGAACAGTGCTTCCCAATCCTCTCCTCCAAGCACCCCCAGCCGTTCCATGTATTTGTTAAATTCCACCACCAGCCACACCGGATTCAACTTAACAAGCCCTTTAGTAGTTTAATCAAGGTGTGCTGGTGGTGGAGTTTTAACAAATACATGGAACGGGCTGGGGGGGGGGGGTGCCTCGAGGAGAGGTTTGGGAACCACTGCTTTAGAAGAACAGCGCTACCCCCAGATAACCCTCATCCTGCCCTTCAGAATCCTTCCGACTCCCTGAGCCTGTGTGGCATGTAACTGTAGTAAAGACGAGCGAGAGGTGCAGGTGGACTCTATGCTAAAATGGACCGCATTTATATAGAGCTTTTATCCACAATCGCTTTACAGCTTTATGCCTCACATTCACCCATTCACTCACACACACACACACAGACGGTAACCATGCAAGGTGCCAACCTGCTCATCGGGAGCAGTTAGGGGTTCAGTAGTGTCTTGCTCAAGGACACTTCCGACACGCTGTCGGGAGGAGCCGCAATTGAACCGGGAACCTTTTTGCGATTACCAGACGACGAGCGCTCTACCTCCAGAGCCTGTGGGGTGTATCAGGTTCAGGTCGACTCACTGCCGTGGGTCTGATGTCCCCTGGGAGGCAGCCAGCTAGTACATCTCAACTCCACTCACACCCCCAAACCATCGTTATACCAGTGACCTTTGACCTGAAGTGTGCCTCGGCTTGCTGCGTCCTTCAGATCTCACTGCTCCCTACGCTATAGAAGGCAGCAAACTGCATTTATTATAGGACCTGTATTAAGCAATAATAAGGAAGTACTGTGTTTCACTTCCACAAATATTACTCATGCCTAAACGTTTTTCTCCGCGTAAGATATTCCGGGCAGGATTCAGGGTGGGGCCGTGTGGAGCGGAGACGGGGATCTGGAGAGATGATGGGTTTTGGCAGAGTGGTGCCAGGCATTTATTTGTATTCATCAGAAAGTGAGGACTGCCATCTGGTGGATGGAAAGTGTATAGCATAAAAGCCCATGGATTATGAGAGAGACCCCTCCTAGCCCGCAACTCCTGAATACAAATAAATATAAATATGTGTGTACAAAGCTGTGTACTGAACTAATACAACGGTATGTTAACCACTAACGACTGCCCACGGGGGCAGTTTCTTTCACAATCTAATATAATTATTATAATTTTTTTTACAAGTCGATTATTAATTTCAATATAGAATATTCGTTGACAGCCCTACAAGTACAATTAGTTACTGCACACTACATCACCCCTGAGTGGAACATGGAAATCCAACCGAAAACCGTACCGAACCGTGACTTCAAAACCAAGGTACAGTGGTTTTTGTGTACCGTTACACCCCTAATATATATATATATGTACACACCCACAGAAAGCTGAGTAGGTATTGACATGTCTTGAAAGAATATAAGCTGCCTACTTGGAATTCCTGGTAAATAACAATGGATGCTTGTTGCCAATTTGCATATGTATGAGGGTACAGGTGTAGTAGTATATTGAACAATTTGGTGAAATCCATCTGGAGGGGATGTTTAAAATCGAAAGACAAAGCAATCAAAATTCTCTATAACGCTACTAGTGCTAGAAGATGGCCTGGATGCAGTGCGTTATTTAAGAGTGTCTCTCGTTTTTATTTTTGGATTTGAGTGCTATGCCTTGAAGTGGAGCATGTTTTGCCCTGCTGAATGGACGTTCCACATTGTATTTAACCCCCTGAGACCCACACAGACCCATTTTTGTCTTTAGAGCAGCGGTTCTCAAACTACGGGTCATGACCCAAAGTGGGGTCGTGAGTAGGTGACAGTGGGGTCGCGCATTGGCAAGAAAAGAAAAAAAAAAAAAGAGAAAGAAATATTCTATAATTTATTTTTATTATGTTCAGGCAACATATTTTGGCTAAATATGCCTCGTTTTATAAATGTGTATTGATAACATAGTGCTGTAATTACATTTCAAGTTCAAGTTCAAGTTCAAGTTCTTTAATAGTTGTCATACAGAAGTACAGAATACTTTCATACAAAATGCTTCTTACTGTTACGCTCCAGAGACTGTGCTAGACAAGATAGTATCAAATAACATAATAACATAATATAGCATGAATTTAGAAGAAGAAAAATGAGGTCACAGTGTTCGGTATAGACATATGTACAATGTTCTGAGTTACCATATAATATACAATACACAATACTATGCAGTGTACTAATGTACAGTACTATCTAGTGCAAAGCAGAAATGGGATGAGGTACAATTTTAGGTACAATTTACAGTAAGGTGTACAAGTTGTAGTGCAATCCTTCATCCATAAATATAAAGTGTGGGGAGTGGGTGCTACAGTGTGTTTGTTTAAAGTGGGTGTGTGCTATAAAGTGTGTGGAGTGGGTGCTACAGTGTGTTTGTTTAAAGTGAGTGTGTGCGTGTGGATGTGTGTGCTATGTGCGTTTGGTGGTTGTTGTTGTGTAGTGTTCATTCATTGTTCGTTTAGCAGCCTGATGGCCTGGGGATAGAAGCTTCTTCTGAGTCTTTCTGTGCTCGCCTTGAGACTCCGGTATCGCTTGCCTGACCGCAGCAGTTCAAAGAGGCAGTTGTTCGGGTGACTGGAGTCTTTAATGATTCTCTTAGCCTTGCCCTTGCAACGCTTGTAGTAAATGTTCTGGAGGGTGGGGAGCCCCCCTCCAATTGTGCGTTCGGCTGAACGTGTCACTCTTTGTAGTCTGCTTCGGTCTTGTGCAGTGCTATTCCCAAACCAGGAGGTGATGTTGCCGGTCAAGATGCTCTCTATTGTACATGAGTAGAAGTTCTTAAGGATCTTCTGGCTGACTTGGAACTTCCTTAGGCGCCTGAGGAAGTAGAGGCGTTGTCGTGCCTTCTTCACAACACTGTCAATGTGTGTGGTCCATGTCAAGTCCTCGGATATGTAGGCTCCGAGGTACTTAAAGCTGTTGACTCTCTCAACCGGTGCCCCGTCGATGCTGAGGGGGCTGTAGTCCTTGACCCCCGACCTCCTGAAGTCCACAATCATCTCCTTTGTTTTGCTGACGTTCAGGGAGAGGCTGTTTTCCTGGCACCATCCCGCCAGGACCTTGACCTCTTCCAGGTAGGCCCTCTCGTCGTTGGCAGAGATCAGGCCCACCACCACTGTGTCGTCAGCAAATTTGATGATTGTATTGCTACTCCGCTGAGCCACACAGTCGTGTGTGTACAGGGAGTAGAGGAGGGGACTCAGAACACAGCCCTGGGGGGCCCCTATGTTGAGGGTGATGGATGAGGAGGTGCAGTTGCCTGCTCTCACCACCTGGGGTCTGCCAGTCAGGAAGTCCAAGACCCACTGGCAGAGGTCATAGCCCAAGCCCAGGTCCCTGAGCTTGGCTATGAGTATGGAGGGGACTATGGTATTGAATGCCGAGCTGTAGTCGATGAATAGCATTCTCACATAGTTCCCCTGCCTCTTGTCCAGGTGTGATGCTGCTGTGTGCAGCACATGGGCTATGGCGTCCTCCGTGGACCTGTTGGGGCGGTATGCAAATTGCAGGGGGTCCATGTTGATGGGGAGGGAGGAGCAGATGTAGCCCTTTACTAGCTTCTCAAAGCACTTCATGGCTATGGAGGTGAGAGCTACAGGGCGGTAGTCGTTGAGGCAAGCAGGCTTGGATTTTTTGGGTACAGGGATAATAGTGGACTTCTTCAGGCAGGTGGGGATGACAGCCTGTTCTAAGGACAGGTTAAATATGTCAGTGAATACTGGGGCCAGTTGGTCGGCACAGACTTTTAGGACGCGGCCGGGGATGCCGTCCGGACCTGCTGCCTTCCTGATATTCACTTTTTTAAAGGTCCGCCTCACCTCATGCTCTGTTACCCTGAACACTGCGCCTCCATCAGCAGCCGACCCCCCCCCCCCATTGCCGAGGCTTGTGAGCTGGTGTTGTTATTACCAGCATCAAACCTCGCATAGAAGGTATTGAGGTCATTTGCTAAGGAGATGTCACTGTTCAGTTTGAGGGAGGCGCCTTTGTAGTCTGTCATCGTTTTGAGCCCCTGCCACATAGCTCTAGAGTCAGCTTGTTCAAACTGGAGTTCAATTTTATCCCTGTAGCGCCGTTTGGCCTCTGACACTGTCCTCCTTACGTTGTATCGCGCCACCTTGTGGTCATTCATGTTGCCTGCCACTAGGCCGTCGTTGTATGCTTTGGTGCGCTCTCTCAGAGCTTCACGGACGGATTTGTCTACCCAGGGTTTTTGATTTGGGTAAACTTTCATTTTGGTAGTGGGGATTGTTTCTTTCACCCTAGTACAAACATAGTCCAGCACTGTTTCCGTGTAGACATTAATGTTATCTGTGTCGCGGAACACATTCCAGTCTGTGTAGTGAAACACTGACCGGAGCGTCTCCTCTGACGTCAAATCCCATTTCTGCACCTCTCGCGAGACTACAGGAGTACTTTTAATTCTCTGTTTGTACTTTGGTGAAAGAAAGATGGACGCGTGATCTGATTTACCAAAGCCACTATCAGAATGAGCCTTGTAGCCACCTTTAAATTGCGTGTAACAGTGATCTAGGATGTTACCGCCTCTGGTGTTGCAAGTCACATGCTGATAGAAGTCAGGCAATACCTTTCTCAGATTGGCGCTATTGAAATCTCCCAGCACTAAAATGGCGGCGTTAACATTCGCCACTTGTATTCTATTTACCTCGTCGTGGAGTCTGGAGAGCGCAACCTTGTTGCTGGCTTGCGGTGGAATATACACCGATCAGGACGATCGCCGTTAACTCCCTCGGGAGGAAGAAAGGACGACACTTGATGGTTATATATTCCAGTTCTGGGGAGCAGTGGTTGGATAATTCCTTCACGTTAGTTGGATCGCTCCAATTTTTGTTAAACATGAAGGCAATACCTCCTCCACGTTGTTTACCGGACTCTGCTGATGTCCGATCCTTGCGATGGATAAAGAAGTGATCTGCCGGTTGAATCGCGTGGTCTGGAACCTCCGGTGTGAGCCATGTTTCGGTGAAGCAGAGGACGTTGCAGTCCCTAACGTCTCTTTGATATTGAATCCTTTTTCTAATAAATATACATGAGCAAGTTCAACAACGTGTGCTTTTATTTTGATATTCCTCAATTCCACGTTGAAATTACGTGATAGATTAAAGTGTGGGGTAGCCAAAAAGAAATCCTAAATAAAATGGGGTTATGGTATAAAAAGGGTTGAGAACCCCTGCTTTAGAGAGATAGCAGGTCAACAGTAGAAGCCACATAGAAGTGGTGACATCATCTAAAAGCAGGGAACCTAAAGATTAATTTACGATGCAGTCAAGGTTTCCAAGTCATACATCTGTAACACACAATAGTCCTCATTCACCAACAGACTTGCGAGAAAGGTTACGAGCAAATTACATCTTAACTCCACTTATGAGCTTTTCGGGCCGATTTTGGTATTCACGAAACGGTTCCTTCTCGGGGATTCGCTCGTAGCTAAGAGCAGGATTTACGAGCGCGGAGAGGACGCAAGTCGGACAGACTGGTGTGCGCCCGTGTTCTTAAGGGCTTCATTTAGGAGAAATCATTGATTCACGTCGATTCTACAGACATACAAATATATAGTTTATTAGCAGCGATGCACTGTTACATACATTGTATTGTACCTGTGCTGTATAATGACAATACATTTTAATCTAATCTAATTTCGATCAGTCACAAATCGCTTCCACACTACCTGTTGAATACAGGGGTCAGTACAGCAGAGGTGCAATGCTGAGCCTCTCGCTTCCGGTATAAGGAGCTGTTGAATCAGTTTGCACACAGTCCTTCATGCCCTTATAAGGACCTGGCGGGGCGTTTCTGTATGCAAATTCAGGTGTACAAGAGCACGCTTTCAATTTAAGAATGAGTGACGTTCTTCATTCAGTTGCAATCAGTTTGGCAACTTAAGAGCACCTCTCCATGCGTTCATGAATCCGGGGAGGACTGTCGTAGGTTTCCTCTAAATAACAACATCCACTGCTTAGTAATAATAATAAACCACCCACTGATCTACAGGATACAAACTCTTTAACCATGCTATCGCCCCCAGATATCCTCCTCGTTGAACAGGCCACACTGACCAGTAAGAGTCGCTAATGCAACAACCAGGACTCGGGACTCTTACCCCACCGGCTAAAGCTCCTACATTCCAAAGATGCAACTACTACACTTGATTGCAATAGCCTACACCTGTGCCTTTATTCAAAACCCATGCGCTCTGCGCTGCCACCCAGTGATGAACTTAACAACTACAGACTTAACGCAAAAACAATCAAATAGCTCCTACAGCTCTAATCTCTATAAAGCTGAGGACAGCTCTAAAGTCCTCGACTATTAGTCGACTAAGAATCTCTATAAAGCGGAGGACAGCTCTAAAGTCCTCGACTATTAGTCGACTAAGAATCTCTCTAAAGCTGAGGACAGCTCTAAAGTCCTCGACTATTAGTCGACTAAGAATCTCTCTAAAGCTGAGGACAGCTCTAAAGTCCTCGACTATTAGTCGACTAAGAATCTCTATAAAGCGGAGGACAGCTCTAAAGTCCTCGACTATTAGTCGACTAAGAATCTCTATAAAGCTGAGGACAGCTCTAAAGTCCTCGACTATTAGTCGACTAAGAATCTCTATAAAGCTGAGGACAGCTCTAAAGTCCTCGACTATTAGTCGACTAAGAATCTCTATACAGCTGAGGACAGCTCTAAAGTCCTCGACTATTAGTCGACTAAGAATCTCTATAAAGCGGAGGACAGCTCTAAAGTCCTCGACTATTAGTCGACTAAGAATCTCTATACAGCTGAGGACAGCTCTAAGGTCCTCGACTATTAGTCGACTAAGAATCTCTATACAGCTGAGGACAGCTCTAGTCTAAATAGTCGGTCCAGAGAGCTCCTCCTGGGAATAGAGGCCAATATAGGAGCATCCTGATTCCTGGCATCAATAATACATGACTGAGGAGGAGATGAGACCTTTTAGCTGACTTAACAAGCCACTCTGCATATATCACACACTCAGACATATCATTTCCTATTATCTATTCATAAGAGCACGTGTGGGTGGTGTTGGGAGTGTATGCACACCTCTCATATGCTGACTTAAGAGGAAAAGCGATGCAACATTTGTTTGCAGCAAACCAATGTTGTAGATATTTTTAGAAAAACCTCTCACCAGGTAACGTACCTCAATATCATGGGTCGATAACAAAATTAACTTCATTTGATTTGTAATACTGTCCTCTCCATGAGGACGTGAGGGAAGTACATTTCTTTAGTAAAAAACGTTGGATTCATGGCAGGATTAATATGAAAATGTTTTAATTGTGGTTCAGTAAGGGAACTTGCCAAGCTTGGGAGAGAAGGCGGAACACTTTGTTTAAAACAAAGTTGTAATATGTATTTAGGTAATGAATTGTAATATCAAATCTACACCCTCAAATCGCATTCCCACTATCTGACCACTATTGCATGCTCTTCTCTGCTCCCCTGCCCTCACCCCAAAAAATGCACCATCTCTTTCCGTAACATCCAATCTGTTGACCCCCTCACTCTGTCCCAGTCCATATCCTCTGCCCCTCCCCCCCGACTCCGCCCCCTCTAACCCCGGCGACTATGCCATCATGCTCAACTCCATTCTCACCGACTCCCTTGACTCACTGGCACCCCTGAAAACCATTACTGTCTCTTTCCCCACCTCCTCCCCCTGGTACACCCCTGAACTCCACACCATGAAGCAGACCGGCCGTAAACTGTAACGACTCTACAATAAAAACCCATCTCACTGTCACACACTGACCTCTACAAACAGCACAACTCCTCCTACCGTGATGCACTCCAAGCTGCCAAATCCGCCCACTATTCCACCCTCATTAACAGCAGCAACCGAAACCCCCGGACCCTCTTCTCCACCGTTAAGAAACTCCTCCAACCCCTGGACAATAACACACTCCTCCCCTGACCTCTGCAACTCGTTTCTCCACTCTTTTAATAACTAAATCTCCCAAATCAACAGCTCACTGACCGCTCACATCACCTAACCCAGCGGTTCCCAAACTTTTTTGGTCACCTCCCGACCTAGCTGACGCACCCCCCAATGGGTTTCTGTTAGAAAAAATTGTTGCTGGTGCACAGATGAAGCACACCTGTGTCAGACACGGCCGAGACATTATTGTTTATTATTATGATTAAAACGTATGTTTTTTTTATTAAAACGTTTCTTGAATTTCATGATTTACACAGTGAAAATCCATTTGAAATAATGTATATTAGTTATATTTATTAGGCATAAAAAAAATATTGTTTGGTTCCTGTTGGTTGTCAGTTAAGGCCATGAGTAGGTAGGGAATTTATTTTATTTAATTTTTTATTTTATCTCTTCCCACGGTGACTATGGATAGGGAATTTCTTTATTTAATTAAAATGTTTTTTTTTACCACCATTCGCCTTTTTTCATGTCACGCACCACCTAGAGGGCGCTCGCGCACCACAAGGGGTGCACGCACCACAGTTTGGGAACCACTGACCTAACCTATCTGGTGCCCTCAACATCCTGATCCTTCCTCGACATTAGTGCAGCCTTTGATACTCCATCCTCCTCCAAAGGCTGCACCAACTGGGTGTTGAGGGCACTGCACTCAACCTACCTCACCGACAGAAATCAGTTCATCTCTCTCTCCGGTCACACCTCTCTCCCCTCCTCAGTTACGCAGGGGTCCCCAAAGGCTCAGTCCTCGGCCCCCTGCTCTTCATCTGCTACATACTCCCCTTGGTCACATCATCCACAAATTCAACCTCCACTTCCACTGCTATGCCGACGACACCCAAATTTACATCAGCACAAAATCCTCCCATAACGCACCCCTCAGTCACATCGAGTCCTGCCTATCCGAAATACAATCCTGGCTGACCCACCACAACCTCCTCAAACTCAACAGTGAAAAGACTAGAACTATTCCTCATCGGCACCAAATCCACCCTCAGCAGATCCGGACCCATCACACTCACTATCGATGACTCAACCATTACCCCCCTCCCCCCTGCTCGCAACCTCTGCGTCATTCTGAATCCCACCCTCTCATCATCAAAACCTCTCCCCCAGCTGCCGAATCCCTCATCCACGCCTTCATCTCCTCCTCACCGGCATCACCTCCCACTCCCTCCATAGACTCCAAATGGTCCAGAACTCTGCTGCTTGCCTGCTCACGAACACCATTACTCCATTACAGTTCAAACTACTACCCCTCACCTTCAAAGCCCTCCATAGCCTGCGCCCCCCCCCTACCTGACTGACCTCCTTCTCCCTTACCGCCCCAACCGATCCCTCCGGTCCTCTTCCACTTCCACCTCATCGTCCCGTCATGCAAATTAAAAGGTTTTGGTGATCGGGCTTTCTCACGAGCTGCACCCCGACTCTAGAACACCCTCCCTCAGACCATCAGAGACTCTCCCTCAATCTCCACCTTCAAATCCCGACTCAAACCCCACCTGTTCTCCCAAGCATTCAACCTCCCCTACCCATAACCACCCTCCTTTAAACTACCACCTCCTTTTCCCCTTCCTTACCCTCTCTCCTCTCCTCTCCTCTCCTCTCTCCTCTCTCCTCTCTCCTCTCTCCTCTCTCCTCTCCCCTCTCTCCCCTCTCTCCCCTCCCTCCCTCCCTCCCTCCCTCGGTTTCCCTTACTTACTTCCCTGATTGTCTCCCCTACTGGCTTCTGTATTTGTTTGTTACTCGTGGTTTTATGTTCTTGTGTACTCATATTGTTCCCAGTTTCCCTGTGGTTCTATGTTTATTTGTTTTTGCCTATTGTCAGCGAGGGGTCTTTGAAAAGCGCTATACAAAATAAATAAATTATTATTATTATTAATGTAATAATGGAACACTGGAACAGTATGTGTGTCTTATTATGAACCCATGAGGGTTGGGCATGATTTTATGTTTATGTTTATTTAGGATCCCCATTAGCTTTTGCACTTGACAAAAGCTATTCTTCCTGGGGTCCGGCACTTACAACAATACAACAATATTCAATACATTACATCATTATCAACATAAATTACATCATCAATTACATCATTATCAACATCAGTTAGGATGATATTGTACAAGATATTTATTAGTAAAAAGTATTAAAATAAAATTTAAATCAAATAAAGTGCTTCCTGAGCAGCACTTACTGCCATACAACATAAATACAATTAACAGTCAATTGGTTTTCACCGCTATGCCATAAGGGCTCAGTGCATGCTCGTTAGTAGATGGTATTTGAATTTTTTCTTGAAAGTGGTTTTGGATTCTATTTCAGTAGAGTAGCTTGGCAATGAGTTCCATTCCATGATAGCTCTGTAAGTCACAGAAGATTTTAGTAGATTTGTTCTGGGTTTAGGTGCCATTAGATGGCCTGACATAGCTTGTCTGGTCATATGGTCATGTTCTTCTCTTATGTAAACTATGATCATAAAAATACTGTGTTTTTTTGACAACTTGAACATTTCTGAGAAAAGTAATGAGACGGGATTGCAGACGTTTCTCAACCGGAAGCCATGATACATTTCTGTGCATAACTCCAATGTTAGTGCGCTTTGAACAGTGGAGAGCTAGTCTGGCAGCCTTGTTTTGAGCTATTTGTCATTTCTGTATATGCGTTTTTGCTGCCGATGACCATATGACGGGACGCGTGTATGCTTTTACCAACGCGTTTGTGTTTCCGGGTTCCCGTTTTGTGCTCCAATTGGCCACTGACCTATGCTATTACGCCCCCCTTTACGTTCTCGCCTGAGACGCGCTGTGAAGCACCAGCGGGGCAAGGCGGTGGTTTCTCCCCGGCTCCGTGCGCCTTGCTGCCGCCGGCTTGTCTCACATGACTCGGTCCAGCTCCAGCAGCAGCGGCCGTCTTCCGCCTGCGGTATCCTCCCTCCAGGCCCCCGAGGCGGCTCGTTCTTATTATTATCCCCCATTGTTCAGGTCGACATGGTCGCACAAACACGTAGGTTTCAATCACTGAGCTGTCTGTCTGTTGTTGTGCGTCTTCTTAGGTTCGGCTACTGTACATGGAGATGAGACCCCCCGCCTCTCTCTCCATACAGTACCAGCAGCTGCAGGTCTGACGAGCACAGAGTTGCCAGTCGATAATTCTTGCTATTTAAAAATATTCCTATTCTTCTCCCCCACTACTCCTCCAACGGGTGGTGGATGGTTTTATGTTGATGGTAGATGGGGAAACACAACTAACACTTGTCTTTATTAAATGTTGTTTCGGGTTTTCCCACGAGAATGCACGCCTGGTTGCGTCTATTATGGAGAGAGAGGCGGGGGGTCTCATCTCCATGTACAGTAGCCGAACCTAAGAAGACGCACAACAACAGACAGACAGCTCAGTGATTGAAACCTACGTGTTTGTGCGACCATGTCGACCTGAACAATGGGGGATAATAATAAGAACGAGCCGCCTCGGGGGCCTGGAGGGAGGATACCGCAGGCGGAAGACGGTCGCTGCTGCTGGAGCTGGACCGAGTCATGCGAGACAAGCCGGCGGCAGCAAGGCGCACGGAGCCGGGGAGAAACCACCGCCTCGCCCCGCTGGTGCTTCACAGCGCGTCTCAGGCGAGAGCGTAAAGGGGGGCGTAATAGCATAGGTCAGTGGCCAATCAGAGCGCAAATCGGGAACCCGGAAACGGGAACCCGGAAACACGAACGCGTTGGTAAAAGCATACACGCTGACGGCGTAGTACTCAAGATGTGACAAAACCAGAGCCTGGATGACTTCTTTCAAAGTGGTTGGTGTTAAATACTTTGTGCATTTTCTTGTCACAGCTATGCTCCTTCCTATTTTTGTTATGATACTGTCAATTTGCTTTGTCCACTTTAAACCAGAATCAAGAACCATGCCAAGCAACTTAGCCTCTTTTACCTGTTCCACTGGCTGACCACTGACCAGCCAGAGTCAGGCTTAATTGTGGATCGCTGCTTAATATGTGCCTGGATCCGAACACCAGTTTGTGCAGTTTATGTGCATGACATGGAAATAAAAGAATCAACCAATCGATCGATGTGGTGAAGAAAGTATCCTAATGGGCAGCAGGGCACAGAGCAGTAAGTTGATTCTCCACCGCTGTGAGCCTGTTTCAGTCCATCAGTTTACTTGCATTAGTGTTTTACTGGAAGGAGGCACTAAAATATACTCTTTGATTGGAAGCAGAAATAAGGGCAATATGGTCAATCTTTCTTTATTAATATTTTTTTAATACTGCTTCAAAGCAAATGTTTAGATTAACTTTAAAAATGAAATACAAGTATAATATTATGATATATATATATATACACACAATATTAGGGGTGTAACAGGTGCACAGCAGAAGTCATGGTACAGGGGCACTGCACCACTATGACAACTCGCCAGTGCCACCATGTGTTTAAAATATATATATAGTAATAATAATAATAATAATAAATAATAATAATAATAATAATAATAATAATAATAATAATAATAATAATAATAATAATAATAATAATAATAATAATAATACTTGGGGCCAGCTTATACATTATACACTGTACTTAATACAATTATTTGGAATTATGTTTTTAAGTTGCAAGAAATTACAGCAAATGGCTCTTTTATTGCAAAGGCCCCCTCCGGTCATCCTCTTCCAACTCAGTTCCAACTCAGCACCAGGGCTGAGCCCAAACGTTGAAAGATTCTGACCTCCGTTCGTTACGTTGGCACTCGAATTTTAATTAATGGGTTCGAACCTCCGCTTTTTTATTTTATTTATTTTATTTCTTTATTTTACACGAAAAATATATATATCAGAATGTGATATATATCAGAATATCACAGTGTAAATGTTGTGTTTACAATAATTTGAAAGTCACGCACGAACACAGATGAGGAAAGGTCACAGTCGTACATTATCAGGCCATTAATCAATGCTATGCACGTTAGTCGCGCTATGCACGTTTAGCTTGCCAATGTTAAGAGTTAAGAGCTGTCGGCCAACAAAGATGTTGTTTCAACAAATGTGTTCACAAAATGGATTACCATCCAAAAGTTATTGAAGAATCCTGTGACCAGTAACGGATACTACTACTTTTACTAAAAAAAAATTACCCGCAGCAATATGCGCATATGTTCTACGTTATACTGTAAAATATACTGCGTAAATGTGCGCAATGTGCCTAAAGTCAAGACTCGACACTACTGAACCGGAATTTATTTTTTATTTTGTGAGGGTTGGGAGTCTCTCTCTCGCTCATATGATTAAAAAACTATGGTTCAAAGGTCCGTTCGAAAAACTCTGTTTTTTATTTGTCACACATATACCAGGGCATACAGTGAAATGCGGGTGGTGGTCATGCCTGCATTGATTGTGCAAAATACAATAATAAAATAGGCATAGAAAAAATTGATTATTTTTGACCCCCACTATTATAGGAGGTAAAATTAAAAAAAATTTAATAAATGGAAATGTATAGGGGTCGCGACCCCCACTTTGGGAACCACTGGGCTAAGCAAAGGATGGGATACTGCTGGAGCTCTCTATGGCCACCAGAGGGCAGTATTGACTACTGTACGCCACGCTGGCAAAGCAGCCAAGAAAAGCATTGCCTCAGGATACTGCACCTCCACACACACACACAGACCGCACCTCCCCCTGGCTTAGAGGAGCTAATCCAGCCCCTGTCTTCACATGGCACGGTAACTCCTTTTATATAAGGACAATATCACGGTCTTGGCAAAAATAGTTCACCCTCCAGGCTAAGCTGTACGGAGTACTACTCGCACCACTACACACCGACATGGCATTAGCCTGTAAACAACACGCCGTAGGGACTACACCCGTGACGCGGTGAAAACTAGATGTGAACAGATTTAGTGATCCTAGATGTGAACAGATTTAGGTATCCTAGTGTAGAAACAGAAAGTCAATCAATTAAACCATTTAAATGAATTAAAAAACAACAACATACCGAGGTGAAACGGTCGGCTATTATATAGCTTTAAACTGACTTAACGGTCGGATACTAAAGCGTCGAGTTTTAAAGTGCTTCATGAAACGTCCCACGTGTCGGGGGCACAGAGGCTAGAAGCAGATGTTCCTAATTCAGTGCAAACTCTGGGGACCCGAAGTGCAAAGCTAATGACCAGAGCGAGCGTGATTTGATAAAGGTACAGAATTCCAGTCGAGTGATGTAGGGTGGAACTGGAAGATCATCAATAATGGCTTTATACAGAAACAGACGCCGGTGCAAGTCACGTCCCACTGCCAGAGAGGACCACTGTACACACTAGCAGGTACAGTATACACACTAGCAGGTACAGTATACACACTAGCAGGTACACTATACACACTAGCAGGTACACTATACACACTAGCATGTACACTATACACACTAGCATGTACACTATACACACTAGCAGGTACACTATACACACTAGCAGGTACAGTATACACACTAGCAGGTACACTATACACACCAACAGGTACAGTATACACACTAGCAGGTACTGTATACACACTAGCAGGTACAGTATACACACCAACAGGTACAGTATACACACCAGCAGGTACAGTATACACACTAGCAGGTACAGTATACACACCAACAGGTACAGTATACACACCAGCAGGTACAGTATACACACCAACAGGTACAGTATACACACTAGCAGGTACACTATACACACTAGCAGGTACACTATACACACTAGCAGGTACACTATACACACTAGCAGGTACACTATACACACCAACAGGTACACTATACACACCAGCAGGCAGGGTTCGAAATTAACGGGGGCTTGGGGCATAATGCCCTTGAAAATGGACAAAATGCCCTTGAAAACCAGTTAAGGGGGGCACTTAATGCCCCCGACAGTTTACTAATTATATATATTTATCCGGTAATGGAGCGTCTGTGTATCGTACGGTTCAGATGACGCGCAAATAAAAAAAAATCATTTGGCGGAGCCTGTGTTCTGCACTGGCTGCAGGCAGCAGCAGCAGCAGCAGCAGCAGCAGCAGTCAGTTTGTGTAAAAATGGCACGCACAATATAACTCAATCTTCATTACGACTTTAAAAACATAGCCATTAACATTACATAGGCCTACACACATCTTGCCATAGTGTTAGCCGTTTGTAAACACAACGCACGTTTTAACTATGGTAGCCCGACGCAGCCCGCAAGCTAATACTGTACAGTCAATGAAATGTCACCGTAGCTACTAGCTACTGTAGCAGAGGAGGAAATGGGAGTCTGAGAGGCGGGGTGTTTAAAGACAATGATAGGCGTTTATTCAACATCCAAGAAGGCTAACATACAACTGTGTTTTACTAACTCCAACCGGGACTATTGCCGCTTTCGCGCTGCTTGTTGATGTTATGAACGTGACCGGAACTGAAGGTGCCACACGCTAAAATGTCCGTGGGGACCCGGCGCCAACCCATAGATAGTTCCAACTCACCGAATTACGTAATCCACCACAGTTGCACTCAATATTTAAATAATGTTAGTCTAAATAAATGTAGACAGAAACATAATAATTTCAAGCAGAAAATGAATCTTTCCATTAAGAACTGACAATCAGGGAATTGGGCGGCGTGGCTCAGGGGTAGAGCGGGTTGTCCAATGATCGAAGGGTTGGTGGTTCGAATCCCGCTCAAGCCCATGTCCATCCCACTGCCGTTGTGTCCTTGGGCAAGACACTTAACCTACTTGCCTCGTATGAATGTGTATGCATGTGAATGAATGTTGGTGGTGGTCGGAGGGGCCGTAGGCGATGATTATTCGCCACGCTTCCGTGAGTCTGCCTCAGGGCAGCTCTGGCTGCAATTGTAGCTTACCACCACCGGTATGACTGTGTATGAATGAATAATGGACTCTGTGAAGCGCTCTGGGTCTCATGAAGAGCGCTATATAAATCCAAGTCATTATTATTATTATTATTATTATTATTATTATTATTATTATTATTATTATTATTATTATTATTATTATTATTATTATTATTATTATTATTGTTTTTGTGTGTTTATATTAATTAAAGAAAGGAAAGTCTAGTGCTGGCTGAGCATATTGTTTGTTTGCACTAAGTTAATACTTTGACAAATGTAGCCTATATTTTTCAGTCAGTTCGGTCTTTGTGTGCCAAACATTATTTAAGGCTGTAAACACTGTAAACCTTTTATTTTATTTTTAATAAATGAGAAGCATGTTTAGATTTGAGTGTTACATTTTTTTTAATAAAAATTAACGTATATCGAACTGAAAACCGTGACCCCAAAATCGTGATACGAACCAAACCGTCCATTTTGTGAACCGTCCCACCCCTACCGTTTATCATAAAAATTCAG
The DNA here is from genome assembly GCF_963971535.1 of Notolepis coatsorum. Taxonomy (NCBI): domain Eukaryota; kingdom Metazoa; phylum Chordata; class Actinopteri; order Aulopiformes; family Paralepididae; genus Notolepis; species Notolepis coatsorum. Next base: position 13,059,356 of record NC_140176.1, read on the forward strand.
TGCCCCCGAAATACAAAAAAAAGCCCCCGAAAATCAATTAAGGGGGGCAAAAAAAGCCCTTGAAAAAAAATGTTAATTTCTAACCCTGCCAGCAGGTACACTATACACACCAGCAGGTACACTATACACACTAGCAGGTACACTATACACACTAGCAGGTACACTATACACACTAGCAAGTACACTGTACACACTAGCAGGTACAGTATACACACTAGCAGGTACAGTATACACACTAGCAGGTACACTATACACACTAGCAGGTACACTATACACACTAGCAGGTACAGTATACACACCAACAGGTACAGTATACACACTAGCAGGTACAGTATACACACTAGCAGGTACACTATACACACTAGCAGGTACAGTATACACACTAGCAGGTACACTATACACACTAGCAGGTACACTATACACACTAGCAGGTACAGTATACACACTAGCAGGTACACTATACACACTAGCAGGTACACTATACACACACTAGCAGGTACACTATACACACTAGCAGGTACAGTATACACACTAGCAGGTACACTATACACACTAGCAGGTACAGTATACACACTAGCAGGTACACTATACACACTAGCAGGTACACTATACACACTAGCAAGTACAGTATACACACTAGCAGGTACACTATACACACTAGCAGGTACCGTATACACACTAGCAGGTACACTATACACACTAGCAGGTACAGTATACACACTAGCAGGTACAGTATACACACTAGCAGGCACACTATACACACTAGCAGGCACAGTATACACACTAGCAGGTACACTATACACACTAGCAGGTACACTATACACACTAGCAGGTACCGTATACACACTAGCAGGTACAGTATACACACCAACAGGTACACTATACACACTAGCAGGTACACTATACACACTAGCAGGTACACTATACACACCAACAGGTACAGTATACACACTAGCAGGTACAGTATACACACTAGCAGGTACACTATACACACTAGCAGGTACAGTATACACACTAGCAGGTACAGTATACACACTAGCAGGTACCGTATACACACTAGCAGGTACACTATACACACTAGCAGGTACAGTATGCACTATGCACACCAGCAGCAGGGCTTAGTCAATGGATAGATTGATAGCCGCGTACGCCATGGTAACCCATCTCCAAGGAGACTGGGAGGAAAACACAAACAGGGGATTGGCCGGGCAGACGTGTCGGAGAGGAGGGGAAGTGAAGTCGTCATAGAGACACACAGTCGTTTCTGACTGGGACTGTCTGTCTGTCTACTGAGTTTTTTATTTTATTTTTTGGGCTGGTTCTGTCTGGGGATGTTTTTTTTTTAAAAGAGGAAACCACAGTCAAACCCTCAGCCTAGATAAAGCCTTAGCCTGCATAGGCTACACACACAAACACAAACACACATACACCTAAAAAAACAGCTTTAGCCTGCATAGGCTACACACACAAACACACCTAAAACAACAGCCTAGGTAAAGCCTTAGCCTGCATAGGCTACACTACACTCACACAACACACGAAACAACAGTCGAGATAAAGCCTCAGCCTGCTGTTTGTGTCACTGTTCAGTGGCGCATGTTCGTTAAACGTATCGGTCTGAATTATGGTCCAGATTACCCAATTACCACGGCGGCAGCGATGGAAGCATTCGGGTCGGCCTTAATGTGAATATTGAAAATAACAAAAGCAAAAGTGTTTTCACGGTTGGTCATCTCCAGCACCAGCGCTGGAGGCGGTGACCTCGTTGTCCTCCAGTTACATAAGCACTGCCGCTCTTAGGGGAACAGGAAGCGGGTGCACCCACATTACTCAACGCATTTTTATGGCCCACAATGCACTTCATTTCCTGAGCTGGCATTTTACACACAGACACAGACGCACACACACACACGATTATGTCAAAGGTAATTGTGTGGTATACTATGAAACGGTACTGTACACTAAGGGCTTGTGTCCACAGCGGACGTTTTATGAGTTGTCAGCTCCTTTCTGTCATTAATTTCTATGCTACAGACGCGACAGGCGCGCTCCTTTTCCCAGTGCCGCGCCTCGCGTTTTAGCGCTCTCGGCGGCAGCGTTTTTGGGCGGAGCGCTCCCAGCGCCTAAAGTCAAAACTAGTTCAACTTTTGGAGAGGAGCGCCGCTCATCAAGGTAACTTTTTTCGACCGACCAATCAACATCGAGCAAGTGGGGGAGCCGCGGCAGTCGCAAGACTCAAAACGCTCTGAGCTTTTTTTTTTGCTTTTCAAATCGGTCCGCCTTGAAAAAAACGTCCACTATGGACACAAGCCCTAACAGTGCTACAATTAAGGTATAATGTAGGCTAACAGTGCTACAACAACGAAGATATGCTGTCGGCTAACAGTGCTACAACGAAGCTATGCTGTAGGCCAACAGTGCTACAACAAAACTATGATGTAGGCAGTGCTAGAAAGAAGCTATGCTGTAGGCCAGGGGTGGCCAACCAGTCAGAGACTAAGAGCCACAAAAAAATTACTGTGGTACCACAAAGAGCCACACCATATACCAGCGTTTCTCAACCTTTTTTTCCAGTCACGGCACCCTTCATGTGTTTATAGGTCTCACCCTCTGGCCTCTGAAGTTGCTAATGTCTTTTTTATTTGGGCCTCACAGGGTTAAAAGTACCCTGTGAGACCCACGGTTGCAAAATTACAAAATCACTTTTAGCCATTTAAAAAAATTATGTTTATTTAAAAAATGTTAAAGGGGAACTATTTTACTATTTCTTTCACTATTTGGGCACTTTTACACAATTCCTGTGAGTCTATGGAACACCTAGGTTTTTTTTTTTTTTTTTAAATGCATTGTTTTGTATTTCTAATCAAGTACTAAAAACCGCATTTTTCTACCTCAAGATCTTAAGCCGTTTTGAGGCTGGGCTCCAACCACTGTGTGGCCTGGTGCCAACTGCCACATCAACTGCCACATTATTATGCAGCTGAGAAATCTCTGACATCACAGATATGCACATTTTCAGATGACTCAGTTCAGTGAGGGTGAATATTGTGAGAGGAGAATTGGAAGAATTCGCCAATATGAGAATTAGAGATATATCCTATTAATATAAGTCCACATAGCTAAGAAACAATGGTAAACACTGAAAAAAGCCATTTATAAGATAGTTCCCCTTTAAGCACATGTATAGTCAATTGGTCCTGTTGTTCAGCCTCACAATGCTATTTGATAGTAAATGTGTTTATATGTCCCACCCTCTGGCCTCTGAAGTTGCTAATTTCTTTTTAATTTGGGCCTCACAGGGTTAACCTCTTAAGCCCGAGATATACAGTAAAAGTGTATATTTTCAGCATTATGTTTGTTTACCAATTATTTTAACTGTTATTAGTGAAATATAAGATTATAGAAATCTCAGGGCATTGAGTCGGAAACCGGCGCATATTGACAGGAGGAAGTGGCACAGCCAAAAGTGAGTGTAGTCTTTTGAAGGAAGAGACTCAGGGCTTTCAAATTTCGAAAAACTACCCTACCCAGCTCACACCAGCCCCTGTCAATCATCTGACTTCTGGATTTACTTTTTAATTTCTCTTATTTTTTGGGATTATCTCCCACAAACCTGAACGTTATTGCCATAAAACAGAACGCAGTTAGTTTCTCTACCTTTCTGTGAACGTCTTGCAAAAAACGGTGTTGCAATATGATGAAGAATGGTGGAGAAATTTACATTATAAAAAAGATGGCAGAATTCAGTACTGTATCTACAAAACCTTCTGTTTAATCATCTTCCCTTTATTCATTTGCTTAGATTTTTCAGGTCTGGTCAATTTTAGCATGGTGTTATTTACAGTCAAAGATAATTTTTTTTTAAATAGAATTGATATTCTCCTTTGGTTCATTACAATTTACTCAAGCCTAGTAACAGACACACTATTTCTGACACTGATCCATATATGTCCCTAGATTCAGATACCAAGAACATGCAAATGGACCATTTAAAAAAAAAATTTAAATGTTTATTCTACGTCCTTATGGAATGAGTGACATAAAAAGAAAAAAAAAAAAAAATTATGGGTGGAAGAGCCGCACATTGATGGGCAAAGAGCCGCATGCGGCTCGCGAGCCGCGGGTTGGCCACCCCTGCTGTAGGCTAACAGTGCTACAACAAAGCTATGATGTAGGCCAACAGTGCTACAACAAAGCTATGCTGTAGGCTAACAGTGCTACAACAAAGCTATGCTGTGTAGGCTAACAGTGCTACAACAAAGCTATACTGTAGGCTAACTGTGCTAAAACAAAGCTATGCTGTGTATGCTAACAGTGCTACAACAAAGCTATACTGTGTAGGCTAACTGTGCTAAAACGAAGATATGCTGTGTATGCTAACAGTGCTACAACAAAGCTATACTGTAGGCTAACTGTGCTAAAATGAAGCTATGCTGTGTAGGCTAACAGTGCTACAACAAAGCTATGCTGTAGGCTAACAGTGCTACAACAAAGCTGTGCTGTAGGCTAACAGTGCTACAACAAAGCTATGCTGTAGACTAACAGTGCTACAACAAAGCTATACTGTGTAGGCTAACTGTGCTAAAACGAAGCTATGCTGTGTAGGCTAACAGTGCTACAACAAAGCTATACTGTGTAGGCTAACTGTGCTAAAACGAAGCTATGCTGTGTAGGCTAACAGTGCTACAACAAAGCTATGCTGTAGGCTACGCTTACGTTAGTCAGTGACCTCATTTGCAATATGAAACTGACGTCAAATTAAATGCAAGTCTTACCATACATGACAAACGTTTCTGGCATGATGATGATAGCATGTACTGTCTTGAAAGGTGCTTCTAAAAATATATATCAATAAAATAAACATAGGATTCACCAACGGGCCAACATGCTGCAAAGAATCTCACACACATCCAGAAACTCTAAACAGTTTTGCACACATGAATTTAGTTTGAGTTATTGAGAGTGAATTAGTTTGAATAGGTAGCGGTCCCTATAAAGGGGTCCCCACACGGCGAGCGATTTTAGCCAGGCGACCGATTTTTTTAGTGAGCCGACCGACAGAATTGTATCGCCTCCATTGTTATGAATGAGAGAACACACACGGCAGGAGATTTTGAAGCGACGGTCGGCAAGCTATTTCTGTCGCCTCGCTAAATATCGCCTCAATCCTATTTTTTGAGGCGACGGCAGGCAGGACAATGAGGAAATAACATGACTTCTACAGTAGAAGTAGTGCAGAAGTTCTACTGGTGTATCATTTGTACACCTTTAATGTATCAATACATTCATTGATCAATAACCTACGTATTATTACCATGCTACTTATGCTCATTATTATTAACGGGAACAATTTAAATAAATAACGTTAGTTTGAGAAGCTATAGTGGCCGCTTGTCATTAACTAATAAATGAACAATGCGCCACGATGCACCTATAGTGTTTTAATACTCGGGTAACAAAAGTGGATGTTGACAGAGTTTAATGTCCAGGCTGCAGCTGATGTAGTTTGTAAGGTTTATTGTCCAAAGAAAATGATGGTTGAGAACAAAACAGTTTGCGTCTTCCATGTAAAAAACACTCTTTCAGCAGCTGCATAACAATACTTGTCCAATCGGTGGTAATGAACGTATCGTAGGAGCGATCAGGCATGCATAGTAATGTCAGGAAGAATGAGGAGAGGTTGTATTCGTATATGGTGGTTTAATTCCAGCTCAATATGGGTTTTACAGGTTAATACTCCCTCGTAACGCACAACACAGCTACCTGCTATTAAATACACTTGCTTCACAACAACATAACGGGTCCGTCGTCCTATATCTCCCGGGGGGAAGCAAATAACCACACCCCCAGCTAGACAGAGCGACAGTCGCCCCTGGTGTGGAGGGGCAAGCGATTGTCGTTGAGCAACAGGTCGCCCGCCGTGTGCAGACCACTTAGGACTAGGTAGGGCTGACCTTCGAATTTCTTTTTGGCATTCGAAGCTTCGGGGCCGAGATTCGATTTTAATTCGAAGCTTTGAGATCAATTATTATATATATATTTTTTTTTTCTTTTAAGAATTTATGTTGTGGGACTTGTACAGCACTTTGTTCAACTTTGTCAGTGGTGTAAAGTTTAAACCTTTTTATTAAATCTTAGACAAACGAAACACTTTGCTTTCATGAAATATTGTAAGCCGTCATTTGAGGCTTTATAAAAGCAGCACAATGAACACAAACCTGTCAGTGCCGAGTCCGACCTCATCTTAAATAACAAACAGCATTGCTTGTTGTAGTTAACAAAGAGAGGCAGAGTTGATTTTGCACAAAAAAATGAATTATTATAATTTGTTTTTTTATATATATATTCGATTTTCTTTTCCCATTCGAATCCCATGCCCATCGAACGAAGCTTAGAAGTATTTAAGACAGCCCTAAGACTAGGTATTGCTATTTTTGCTGCATCATTTCACAGTGCTGTAAAGTATGTCCCCGGGTGGCGTCTATTCTTTTACCAACGGATTTCCAGTTCCGCGTTCGCGTTCTGCGATCTGATTGGCCACTGACGTTTCTGGTGCGTTCCGATTGGCCACTGACATTTCCGGTCATGTGACATGTGCGCCCAATCGCGTGACGCGCCCATTTCCGCCTCAAACAGCCTGCAAACTACCTAACGCCTAGTTTATCACTGGTTAAGCTTAGGCGACTCTTTCGAAGTTGGTTAAGGTCAGAGTTTGGAATCAGGGCTGGTGGTCTATCGCCCTGCTCGAAGACAAACTCTAACCTTAACCAACTTCGAAAGAGTGCCTAAGCTTAACCGGTGGCAGAACTTGCCGTCACACGATTGGCGCGACCAGAAACGTCAGTGGCCAATCAGAGCGCAGAACGCGAACGCGGAACTGGAAATCCGTTGGTAAAAGTATTCAGGCCCCCCTGAGTGTCTGAGCGGCAGGCAGGCCTCACCAGCGGAGAGTGGCTCTCAGTCTGGAGCAGGAAGGCCCGGCCTGGCAGGTGGCCCCGCGTCACAGTCCTCCAGCTATCAGCCTCTGCAACACACAGCAGGACACACCTCATCAACCACACAGCAGAGATATTAACAACCACACAGCAGAGATATTAACAACCACACAGCAGAGATATTAACAACCACACAGCAGAGATATTAACAACCACACAGCAGAGATATTAACAACCACACAACAGAGAACAACCACACAACAGACTAGAGCTGACCCCTATTAGTCGATTAGTCGGTCGAAAGGAGCCGTAGTCGACTGGCCAACCTCTTAGTCGAATATATATATAAAAAAATGTATATTTGTATCATTCTTTCCAAAAGAAAAGAGGCCTAGAAGTGTGGCTAACGCTAATGGCACGCATACCAGAGGCTAACTGCCTACGAAAACAGGCACAGAGGCACTGAAAGAGGATTTCACCCGTCTAATGAACACACTAGACTAGACAAATATCAAGATGTATCCATCAGTGGACCAATAGCATGCTTTTGCAGAGGACAAGAAGCCTTCAGTCGACTCCTTCAGACATTAAGCACCCCCCACAGCCCAAATGGAATGATACAAAAAAAATTATAATAAAAGAATACAAATTAAAAATATTATACTTTTTCTTTTTTTTCTTTTTTACCAATAGTCGACTAACGGCAAATTTTGGCCAATCATAGTCGACCATCCAAATCCACCACCCTAGTTTGCGGTGACCAACTAGAAGATACGATTATCAAAAGAATCGTGATTATTATTATTTTTGCCATAATCAAGCAGCCCTAGCCCACTTTTAGTTTTTTTGTAATAGCACTTTATTGTCAATCATCCCTCAGGGTAAAACTTCTAGATATAATAATGAATCAGAAGCGCCATGCAGGTCTAATGGTTTGATTACTATTTCCCTTTTCATGTCAAGGAAAATATATCGTTCCATGTTTATCACACCTTGCTCAGAGACGCGTTGTTGTGTGAGAGAGAGATAATTCATTATTCTACATGTATGCTGGTGTAGAAATGTTGATCTTAAAAGGTAATTTATTTTGTTTACATAATGCGCAATAATAAATATTTGAACGATTCAAACCTATGTATTTTTTAGAAGGAATGGTCGAATGTTTGATGCATCGCCCTTGTGTTGTTATTTAGAGGCAGTGATGCCAGTAACGCGTTACTAAGTAACACGTTATTGTAATCTGATTACTTTTCCCCGAAAATAGTAATCTAACGCGTTAATCTTTAAAAGCCAGTAATCTGATTGCAGTTACTTGTCCAAGTGGCTGTGCATTACTATTTCGTTACTATCTCATCATAAATTCATAATGCAGGCGGAATGCAGTATTTTATTTCGTTTTCGACAGTCAAAAATACATTTTGAGCTGTTTTTCTTATTTGGGAGTGACGTGGTGTGGCAGTGAAAGGGTTAAATACAAGAATGTGTCCCGCGGCGTGACTGGTCCCTCTGTCTGTGAGTGACTCTGCTTTGGTCCAATCACATTCCCCATCCACAGTCTGCGAATCAGAGGCAGAGTAGGGCGGGTCTTCACAGCACGTCATGTGACATATGCGCCAATCGTGTGACAGCAGGGCTCCGTCGTCGGAGAATTCCACCCCAAAACGCTTGGCAAAATTAAAAGTGAAACCGCAAGATGACTTTTGCGGTTTCTGTTCAGAATTCCACCCCAAAACGCTCGTCTAAACTTAGCCTCAGTCACTACTTCACGGCGGAGGAAACAAAATACTGTCTACCGCTAAAAACAGCACATCCAATTGCATTGAAAGCATCTGGAATCACAACACTAGCCGACGCTTCGACTAGGTACAGGAGGGTTGATGGTGGCAGAGCAAAAGCTCTTATTTGCCAGATTTACAGTTAATTTACATGTTAAAGAGAGACTGATTGTATGTTTATAGAGAGACATTTATAAAAACAATTTGATAGTTACAGTTGATATAATTGAATAGTTCAGCCTGCATTTGTTAGATGTGATACACTGGTTTTGTAAAACCACTGGCTGGCTGCTCTAATGCTGTGATGAGCATCATAGACTGTTGCTTTACCATACTTGATGGTACAGAAGCTGAAGCACTAGTGACTAGTTTAACAATTTACGTTATGTGCAGAGAAACAAGTTAAAAACAATTTATGCACTTTCAAAAAAGCGTTTAAAAAAAACTGTTGGGGGAACGACGACGACTTCGTAACCTAGTTACTTTCAAAGTAAAACTAAGTTACTCTGATAATCAAGTAATCAGTAAAGTAACTTAGATTACTTTTTAAAGGAGTAATCAGTAATCAGTAATCAGATTACTTTTACAAGTAATCTGTGGCATCACTGTTTAGAGGCACCTCTGGTTTGCATTTGTGTAGTGATGCATCGATGTGAAAATTGTGGCCGATACCGATAACCGATATTAATATTGCTGTTCTGGCCGATACCGATATTTACCGATGTCGATATCTCTGTATAGATACCTTTGTAAGTTATTTTCAGAAATGACTGATATTTAGAAACTATTTAAGACCAAAACATTAAAAAAAAAAAAAAAAAAAAAAATAAGATTTAAAAAAATATATATTCTTTTTAAATACAGCCCAATCTTGATATCGGACCGATACCGATGTGTAAAAAACGGCCATATCGGCCGATATTATATCAGCGGACAATATATCGTGCATCACTAACTCCGTGTTACATTTGTTAGCATTTATTATTATTATTATTATTTAATCAAATTACACCGCAACATTATGTGCTTACCGGAAAGCTCTCTACTGAATGCACAGTGTCTATCTTCTTGTCTTCTGTGACCCCTAGCCCCATCTCTTACTGACAAGCTGACTGAGGCTCATTGAGTAACACAGCAGCTCTCAGGGTTTGACCAACAAGGTCTAGTTTCCATAAGGGGGGCAATCGCAGGACGTCTGATGGAACATGGAACAAACGCGCGCGCATAAAAAAACACACCACTTCCTATTGTGCAGCACTTCCTCTCATTCAGCGAGGCTCCCTGCTTCCTCCTACGATGTTACATCACATGACTTGAAGAGGTAGAAAGGCCATTTCCTAGTGCATGACTAGACTAGAGTAATATGATGATGAGGATGACACAACACTGTTCCTAGTTTATGAATAGAGTAATATGATGAAGAGACAGCACTGTTCCTAGTGTACTGCTATGATGAAGATGAGACAGCACTGTTCCTAGTGTATTGCTAGAGTAATATGATGAAGATGACACATCACTGTTCCTAGTTTATGACTAGATTAATATGATGAAGATGAGAGGCAGCACTGTTCTAGTGCATTGCTAGATTAATATGATGAAGATGAGAGGCAGCACTGTTCTAGTGTATTGCTAGATTAATGTGATGAAGATGAGAGGCAGCACTGTTCCTAGTGTATGACTAGAGTAATATATATAATAAAAAAAAATATATATATATCCATCGATGTTTGATCTCTGCCAGCACTGTAAGTCTATGGAGATGTTCACCTTATTTGCAGGGCTATAACTTTTTAAATTGTATTGCTAAATTGACATTACTATGGCCCATTCAACATCGATTATCTATCGTTCAGGATGTAGGAACGTTTTACTTTTTCATTCACACATTCATACGAAAATACCGTCTCTAGAGTATAAATATGTTTTTATCGTTTTCTGCAGTATTTCCTAGAACGTGAGATATAGACATAAATGCATATATTAGATTATCAAATGCCGTTTGATACCGATGCACGCTATATAAAAAATGTCAACTGTACATGGTCCTAAACGTTATGACTGATCATGCGCGGGTGAACGGAGGGGGGGGGGGGGGGGGGGGGGGTGGTCGTTTATAATTCCGTGATCGACGTTAAATGATTTATTTTTTGTATTTTATTTTTTTATTATTTTTTAAACAAACATATAAACAAACATGACAACACACGATAAGATATACAAGCATTAATTGTCAGGGCACATCCAATGAGTTCACATTTTAGTTAGTTGTCTTATATAAGATATACCCCTAATACCTGTTATCTAAAAAAAAACCTACACACATATGCTCAGCTCGAACCCCCCCCTCCCGGACCCCACCTTGAGAAGTACCTCCACTATCCCTCGCACCTAACCAGACACTACCATTATAAGCTAGCTTTTATTCTCTCCACCACTTCTAACCACATTGACATTTTGGATTCATTGAGACCCAGAATTCTTGTGTAGATATTTCATGGTAAATTACATCGAGATATGTAAGAAACCAAACTTTACGGCACATTTTTTCCGGTTGAAACCAGCGTGATGCGATCAGCTTTTTGGCTACTGTGATACCCGATAAAACCAATCTCTTTAGCTGTGGATTCACTGCAAACTCAAAAACATCATTCAATAGTAATACCGAAGGGTGTACAGGTATATTCCAAGATACGAGTTTTGATATTTGTTGGGTCACATCTTTCCAGAATGCCTTAACTGGTGAGCAGTCCCAATACATGTGCATAAATGTCCCTTCGTCCCCATTTGTACATTGGGTGCATTTGGAATCCTGTTTAAGCCCCATTCGGCACAGTCTTATAGGAGTCAAGTATGTCCTGTGAATATAGTTAAGATTGATTTGTTGATGATACGGGTTCCTTGATGTAAGTCGGACATTTGCCCAGGCTCCTTGCCAATCAAAGTAATTTTCCAGGTCTGGTATATCCCTCCTCCAGACAGAGTCAAGTTGGAGGGTTTCATACGAGGACGTTAGTAATTGATGATAAAATTCTGAAACAAAACCTCTCGATGTCTCTCTTGCGTAGAAGAATTTGTGGTATCTGTGGTGTTCAATTGGTCTGTCTAATGGAACACCGTGAGACTTCAAACGTTAAATGATTTATGTAGTATTGGTGATATATTGATCAGAGCAGTTTGTATCGATAATGATAAACACTCACGCTGAAACTCACGGCATTCTCCTCTTAGCGTTGGGCGATGATACTGGAGCAAACAGATCCCAGTTATGTGATGGGGATCGAGGCGATCTATTTCCGGTTTGTATAATACGAATACACACCCAAATCATGTTGTTTATTGAGTTATGGCAACGATCCATATCCATGGTGTGTGTATTGAGTCCCGGGACAATATACGAGTGGCCGGACGGAATAGGGAGACGCACCGGGATCACAAGAGATCCACTTCCGGTTGCAACTCGCCGATCAGCCACCAGGTGGCAGTATTGAAGCGTTGCAGAGTTGTGCTGGCTCAGACAGCATCAGACCAGCCTCCGTGATGGAAATATGAATACCATGGCGAAAATATGAAATATGATCAGAATAACGTTGTGCGCCGTGATCTGGCAGAATTCGCATGAACTTGAAACACGTCGTAAGCCGTTTCCGGCGGAGAAAGGGTTAAAAATATATATATACAAATACAATTATTATAAAATAAATATATAATATTTATAATAATTATTTATAATTAATAATATAATATAATTAAAAAAAGAACAAACATCAAACCTCCTCTAAGGATGTTGAAAGGGTTTCACACCAGAGTTTTTGGTTCTGGGAAAATGGACATCTGCTTCATGTTAGCAATATGAAATCATTACCATCCCATATGCTTCCACCACAGCTGCAGTAATGGTAGGATTAATAGAGGAGTACTAGTAGTTATGCAGGAATACTAGGCCTACTTAGGCAGTTTTAAGAGTGGTTTCTTTAGACTTGCAAATAAATGCAAACGATAGGCTGGTGCCAATTTCAAAAATGTTTACTGGTGTGAAAACGTTTTCAAAGTCATAAGAGGGGCCTGAGGTCTTCTGGGCCTTTTAACAACATGATGTAACAGTAGCAGTCCTCCTGAACCATTTTAAGACAAGTCATTTTCTAGGGCAGCGGTTCTCAACCTGGGAGGTGCAGGGTCTCGTGATAATAGCCTGAAAAAAGTTTTAAAATAACTCTTTCAGCCATTCTGTCTGACTCTCGCAAGCTGCCATCCCTTTGGGTCACAAACTAAAACTAAAAAAAGTATGAGAACAGGGAGATTAAATGAAATGCTTATGACCATTACTGTTATGTCTGAGTGACCATCTGGACCCTCCATCTGGACCCTCCATCTTTATCACGGTCTGGGAAAACGTAGTCTCAATTATCCAGTAGGTTTATATCTTGTTCCTTTCTTGTGGATATGGGAATTCCGTCTGGATGACTCTGCTCCCATAAGGAAAACTATGCATCATGGGAAGTCGGTGATCACTGGTCTGAGACCCTGAGTCAATACAACTTCCTCAGCCTCAAATGGGATGATTGATTTCAGGGCTAGGATTTATAAAAGGCCATGATGAGTCAGTGTCGTCATATAATGGTACTAGGGCCGACTGGGACTGCTTCAAATCACTGCCAGTGCCATGGTAATCAAACCTCCTTCAATCACTGCCATGGTAATCTGTTGATAAATCAAATAGTATTTGGTAAAAAATAATTATTATTTGCAGACAATGTATTAGATGAAAGCATATAAGGAACACACACTTCTTGTCTATTATCAATCGTGCAATTCTGTCGCTGTTTAATTCATCTCCATCGTAAATTAAACTAAATCTGTAATGCGCCCCAAACAGCAGATTTAGATGCTGGGGAATATTATGTGGTAGCCTATAGCTCGTCTTGTCCACTTAATGTTACCACTGTAGCCTAGTAATAGTCATTTCTGAGACAAACTGACTGACGCAGCTGCACTCGGCACCTCACCTGGACAAACCGAAAGGTCCCGCTCGGTTTTGGATTTAAATGCTGCGGGTATGAATTACTAATGTTAACTGAACTAAGTAATAAGTATTCCTTATCCTTAGCGTTGTACGACAGTAAATGGAAATAGTCAAAGGCCAGTTACAAAAGCACTCTATATTACACACCCAGGAGTGATGAATTAGACTACAGCAAAGGGTTCTACATAGTACCAAAGTAAACCCAATGTGATGTATTCAACTAGAGCAAAGGATTCTACACAGTACCCAAATAAACCCAGGAGTAATATATTAGACTACAGGGAAGGGTTCCACAATACCAAAGTAAACCGAATGGTCTCTAGGGGCCCCCGAAAGGATGCACGATACGACTTGTTCAGTCCCGATACGGATACCTGGGCTTAGTAGCGACTCCTATTAGTGGATTGCAGCACCTGTTCTGGGGGAGGTAGTGAACCTCCACAGGTGTTGCACTCAGTGAAACTCGTAGCTGGTCAGGTGAACAGAAGCGGCTGGTGATTGCACATGTTTTGGAGGATGCATGTGGTAGTCTACACACCCTCCCCAGACCAACAGTAAGGCAGCACAATTACCAGGAGGTAATTAGCATAACAGCTCAATTGGGGGATGGGAGAAAAACATGAAAACCATCTGCATGTTGTGGTATTCTTACGACAGCCGGTATGGCTGGATCTCAGTCACTGCCTCAAAAACCACATCCCTCCCTGAGGTGAACATAGCTATATAAAACACAGCTGCGTTGACAGTGTCAAGACAGCTCCATGTAGCTACAAGAACCTGTATTATTGATTCATTAGCCCATGATTACACATCACAACAAATCTATAGTTGAAGACAGTGCACATGAAGAATGCATAGGATCAATAGCAGGCAACATAAGAAGAGTATAGGGGGAAAAAAGGATAATTGGTTTTAAATTAACTCAACCACACAGTCATGTGGTCAATATGTGGGGCAACATGTGTAGTTGGTAAAGAGAACAGGAGACATGGTCACTACAGATGAGGCCGTCGAGAAGATCAATACAATCTAAGCTATGTGTGGACGGTAGGGGTGTAACGAGGCGACCTCACAACGATTCATTTCGATTACGATTATTCAGGCAACGATTCAATGCATCATGAAATCTCTTCATTTGACCACGATTCGATTAATTTTCTATCAGTTAATTCCCCAAAAGAATTTGAATACACAAATGTGGCTGGGGGAACTGATTCACTCAGCATGAATGGACTTCTACAGGTCAATAAAAACAATACACAAAAAAAGAAACCTTTTCTAATCCCATCCTTTCTAATACTGCCCATAGATAAGAAGATAGATTGATATGATTAAAGTATTATACAAAGACCCATCGGCCATGATTACAACAGGTATAATCACCTCCGGAATCTTTCCGGTATCACGCTCTTCTAGACAGGGTTGCCCTCTTAGTCCCGGACTATTCGATTTATCATTAGAGCCTTTAGCACAATATATAAGACAATCCCAATCCATAGAACCAATCGCAATCAAGGGCACACAACATAATATTAGTTTATATGCGGACGACGTAATACTGTTCATGCAAAACCCTAACACCTCAATGCCTCATCTTCTCGAGTTGATTGATGACTTTGGCAATCTATCTTGGATTTAGGATAAATTGGCCAAAGTTGGCTTTCCTTCCACTTAATGCCCCTGCAAAAAATATACACCTTCCAGAAGAAATAACAATGGTTAAACACTTCAGATGTTTGGGAGTTGAAGTATTCCCTACTATAAGCCATACGGTGAAGTACAATTACATAAAAATCCAAGATAAGATCAAATACGACTTTGACAGGTGGTCAAAACTTAAAAACTCAGTACAGGCACGGGTATCTATAGTTAAGATGGATGTCCTACCTAGAATCAACTTCATTAGCTCAATGCTACCGTTACACCCTCCAGATGGTTACTGGAAAAAATTACACTCTACCGCATACAAATTTATTTGGAATAACAAACCTCCACGTATAAAAAGATCCACCGCACAGAGAAACAAAGCCGACGGAGGTATGGCATTTCCAGATTTCTACCACTATTTTAAGGCGTACACTTTAAAACCACTGACAAGTTGACAACCTGGTTTGATCCCCAAGCATCAGTATCCTGGAGAAATTTAGAAGTAGATATAGTAGCACCACATAGACTGCAGGACATAGTATACACCAAATTATCAATTAAGCAATGCGAATTGAAATTTGGCCCCATTATTACTCATGCGATCCGGATATGGCGTGAAACAAAAAAAATATTCTAACCCACATAAATGGCATAGTCATACTCCCCTATTCAATAACAATGCACTCCTGATTGGAAAACGACCTATAAGATACCCTAAATGGGAAAAGCAGGCCATACACACATTAGGAGATGTTTTCAACAAACAGGGTTTTTGTAGATATGAAGACATACATAAAAAATGTAATCTCACCAGTTCCACATATTATTTTTACGCACAGTTATTGGTATGTTTGAAGGCTCATGGAGTCCCATTAAGGATACCAATTGAACACCACAGATACCACAAATTATTCTATGAAAGAGAGACATCGAGAGGTTTTGTATCAGATTTTTATCATCAATTACTAACGTCCTCGTATGGAATCCTCCCCCTAGACTCAGTCTGGAGGAGGGATATACCAGACCTGGAAATAAATTTTGATTGGCAAGAAGCCTGGGCAAACGTTCGACTTGCGTCACGTAACCCGGACCATCAACAAATTAATCTTAACTATATTCATAGGACATAGGACATACCCGACTCTTATCTAGAAATATCTACAGCAAGAATTCTAGGTGTCAGTGAAACCAAAATTGCAATGTGGTTAGAAGTGGTGGAGAGAATAAAAGCTAGCATATGAATAGTAGTGCCTGGTTAGGAGCGAATGATAATGGATGGATTATCCAAGTGGGGGTCCGGGGGGGGGGGAGCGAGCGAGAGCATATGCATGTAGGGTATTAGATAGCAAGTATTAGGTGTATATCTCGTATGCTACATTTTTTTAAATGGCGATTTCATTGGATGTGTACTGTTAATTAATGCTTGTATATCTAATTGTATGTTATGTTTAAAAAATAATTAAAAAAACAAAAAAAATAAACATTAAAAAAAAATATATATACATCTCTTTTTTTATTAATTTTGATTATAATCGTTTAACATTTTCAAATCGATGCAGTTGAATAGTCACATTAGAATCGATGCATTTTGATTAATCAATGCATCGTTACACCCCTAGTGGACTGTGGATCTATAGCAGGATAGCAGTAGCATTCATTGACAAAGTATTCTGTGCGGCTGCTGGCCCACGAACCCCCAGTGATTTTCCTATTCGGCCCCACTTGCTATTGAAGTTGAATAGCCCTGATCTATAGTGTGCCACTTGTCCTGAATCATGGAGCCTAGGCTACAGCAATGGTTCTCAACGTGGGGTACAGAGGGACCCCCGGAACTCCCTCTGGTGGAACGGTGGTGGTCTTTGGACTACAAACAGAAGAATAGAGGATTGATTTAATTAAATTCACAAAAACTTTGCCTAATGGCAGAAGAGTGACCATTCTGATGAATGGATCATATATTTCACTTTGTCCACTGTAATCTCTCAACTATACTAGACACTGCAATTGCTAATCAAATCCTAATCCAACTATAAAAAGGAGGAAATCTCTGCGTGCAGGCTCGTCAAGCACAGCGAGTGTATTACTGAGGACCCAGGAGAGTGCAGTGTCGAGTGTGAAGTGAATCGAATGAGGTCTCAAGTCTCAACTAGTGATGCACCGATGTGAAAATTGTGGCCGATACCGATAGCCGATATTAATATTGCTCTTCTGGCCGATACCGATATTTACCCATGTCGATATCTCTGTATAGAAAACACTTTATGATAATCAAATAAAGAGCTATTTTCCTAAAGACATTTTTTTTTTTTATTATTTTCAGAAATAACTGATATTTTGAAACTATTTAAGACCAAAACATGTAAAAAAATTATAATAATTTAAAGATAAAAAAAATATATATATATAATTTTTTTTTTTAATATCAGCCCTATCTTGATATCGGACGGATACCGGTGTAAAAAAATTACCATATCGGCCGATATATCGTGCATCACTCGTCTCAACACAACACTGCAAGCAGCCGTACCACCACAGGTCTCTACAACACTGCAAGCAGCCATACCACCACAGGTCTCTACAACACTGCAAGCAGCCATGCCACCACAGGTCTCTACAACACTGCAAGCAGCCGTACCACCACAGGTCTCTACAACACTGCAAGCAGCCATACCACCACAGGTCTCTACAACACTGCAAGCAGCCATACCACCACAGGTCTCTACAACACTGCAAGCAGCCATGCCACCACAGGTCTCTACAACACTGCAAGCAGCCATGCCACCACAGGTCTCTACAACACTGCAAGAACGGGCACTGCACTAGTTAGGCTATATCTAACACCACAAATCTCCTCAGATGAAGGTCAGATTAGGGTCAGATTAAGGTCGGTCAGGTGAGGGTCGGATGAGGCCGGGTCACGCCCACTTCACGTAGTAGCGCTCATAGACCTTTGATATGGAAATATGCATCGGGCAGGCTATATTATTGCCGTTCATCGTTATTGCTGCCAACATGCTCTTTAAGATGCGTTCTAAAAATAGATTTCCCTAAACAAGTGCTCAAGCACGACTACTTGAATAATGCATGAGAGTAATTGATCTGGGAAAACATTACTGGTGCCCATCCCCAACATACACTTTATGCATACGAGTTTATAATCATATTCCTCTCTCTCTCTCTCTGTTAGTATTCCACCTCCACCCTCCAGTCTATGGAACAGTCCCAGCACCACACACTACGGAGGGATGGAAGCTTGGTGAGCGTGGGCAGCGTGGGCAGCAGTGTGAAGCTGAATCTCTCGCCTGCTGATCTGCCATCTGTGGCTGCCTCCCTGCTCCGTGGGTCCTGCTGCCACGTGTGGGAGGCCTCCGGAGGATACTGGATTAAAAAAGCATCATCTACCTTATTATTACATGTACTGTACACATATATAAGAGAGAGAGAGAGAGAGAGAGAGAGAGAGAGAGAGAGAGAGAGAGAGAGAGAGAGAGAGAGAAAGAGAGAGGACAGAGAGAGAGAACAGAGAGAGAGAGAGAGAGAGAGAGAGAGAGAGAGAGAGAGAGAGAGACGGAGAGAGAGAGAACAGAGAGAGAGAGAGAACAGAGAGAGAGAGAGAGAACAGAGAGAGAGCGAGAACAGAGAGAGAGAGAGAGAGAACAGAGAGAGAGAACACAGAGAGAGAACAGAGAGAGGAGAGAGAGAGAGAGAGGAGAGAGAGAGAGAGAAAACATGAGAGAGAGAGAGAACAGAGGGAGAGAGAGAGAGAGAGAACAGAGAGAGAGGACAGAGAGAGAGAGAGAGAGAGAGAGAGAGAGAGAGAGAGAGAGAGAGAGGACAGAGGAGACAGAGAGAGAGAGAGAGAGAGAGAGAGAGAGAGAGAGAGAGAACAGAGAGAGAGGACAGAGAGAGTGGACAGAGAGAGAGAGGAGAGAGGGAGAGGACAGAGAGAGAGAGACAGAGAGAGAGAGGACAGAGAGAGAAAGAGACAAAAAGAAAGAGAAAGAAAGAATGAAACCCAGCTTTTTATCTTTCAAAGAGGCAACGTTATTTATAGCCTTATGTGGAGTGTTTCTACTTCTAGTATGTTGCAAAGGCCATTTTGCATTTGTCCATGATGTCTATGATAAAGATGCAGACAAAATAAATAAAGCACATCCTCCGTTCCATGGCGCTGAGCCAAACTGTAGAAACAGTAGCACGTGAAACAAGGCGGGGCTCGCAACTCACTTTTGATGCTCCCAGGTGTTTTAATTGTGACAAATAATAGCAGCATAGATACAGCGTTTCGACCCTGCTTCCGGTCTTTTTCCAACTTCCAAGTACTTGAAAAAGACCGGAAGGGTCGAAACGCTGTATCTGCTGCTATTATTTTGTCACAATTAAAACACCTTGTAGCATCAAAAGTGAGTTGCGAGTAGGGATGTCCCGATCACGTTTTTTTGCACCCGATCCGATCCCGATCATGTGATTTTGAGTATCTACCAATACCGATATTTCCCGATCCGATCAATTTTTTTTTATTTTTATTCAACAAACATGACCATGTTCACGTCTTAAACTCATACTGAGGCCTTAGTTTTGGTTTTAAATTGCATATCATCATTCATTTATTTATTGTCACACAGAGCAGAAGAATTTTGCCAAAACAAACCAATAGTATCCAGCTGCAGAACGGCAGACCAGCCACACTCTCGGACCCAAACGCATTTCCTTTGATTTAATTATACATCAAATGATTTATGAAGTTAACTTTTCACCTGGATAACGTCAACATTCAGGGTAAATGTAATGTGAGAAATTGGGATAAAAAATAAAATAAAATAAAAAAAATTTTGGGTCTGAGAGTGTGGCTGGTCTGCCGTTCTGCAGCTGGATACTATTGGTTTGTTTTGGCAAAATTCTTCTGCTCTGTGTGACAATAAATAAATTAATGATGATATGCAATTTAAAACCAAAACTAAGGCCTCAGTATGAGTTTAAGACGTAAACATGGTCATGTTTGTTGAAAAAAAATAAAAATAAAACAGTTTTTATTTTAATTTTCTTTGCCGATCCCGATCTTCGGGAAATCACATGATCGGCCCCGATCCCGATCACGTGATCGGGACATCCCTAGTTGCGAGCCCCGCTTTGTTTCATATGATGAAGATGCACCATAACAAGACAGACCGGATCTTGATCCCTCAGCTTGACTACATCACGACAGCCCCTGTCTCTCAGCTTGACTACATCACGACAGCCCTGTCTCTCAGCTTGACTACATCACAACAGCCCTGCCTCTCAGCTCGACTACATCACGACAGCCCTGCCTCTCAGCTTGACTACATCACGACAGCCCTGCCTCGACCTCTCAGCTTGACTACATCACAACAGCCCTGTCTCTCAGCTTGACTACATCACAACAGCCCTGTCTCTCAGCTTGACTACATCACAACAGCCCCTGTCTCTCAGCTTGACTACATCACGACAGCCCTGCCTCGACCTCTCAGCTTGACTACATCACAACAGCCCTGTCTCTCAGCTTGACTACATCACAACAGCCCTGTCTCTCAGCTTGACTACATCACAACAGCCCTGTCTCTCAGCTTGACTACATCACAACAGCCCCTGTCTCTCAGCTTGACTACATCACGACAGCCCTGTCTCTCAGCTTGACTACATCACAACAGCCCTGTCTCTCAGCTTGACTACATCACAACAGCCCTGTCTCTCAGCTTGACTACATCACAACAGCCCCTGTCTCTCAGCTCGACTACATCACGACAGCCCTGCCTCGACCTCTCAGCTTGACTACATCACAACAGCCCTGCCTCTCAGCTCGACTACATCACGACAGCCCTGCCTCGACCTCTCAGCTTGACTACATCACAACAGCCCTGCATCGACCCCTCAGCTTGACTACATCACGACAGCCCTGCATCAACCCCTCAGCTTGACTACATCACGACAGCCCTGCAACGACCCCTCAGCTTGACTACATCACGACAGCCCTGTCTCGACCCCTCAGCTTGACTACATCACAACAGCCCTGCCTCAACCCCTCAGCTTGACTACATCACGACAGCCCTGCAACGACCCCTCAGCTTGACTACATCACGACAGCCCTGTCTCGACCCCTCAGCTTGACTACATCACAACAGCCCTGCCTCAACCCCTCAGCTTGACTACATCACGACAGCCCCTGTCTCGACCCCTCAGCTTGACTGGGGAAGTGAGCCGGTTGAGAGGAATGTGCACTGCAGGAATCAGACCGGGCTGTTCTGCACATAGTACTGACTCATGCACATCGGAGACGCAAACATCAAAACTAACACCCCGACTCAAGGCTGCAAAGTGCAAACACAGCACCACGACTAGGAGGCCCTTCACTGCATCCTTTTTCATCATTTATCGCCCTCTGCTCGAGTCAAACAACAAAGTCTTCAATAGACATGCACATTAGAGGGTTTCACAATTAGAACTCATGAGTCATGGACATTTTGCAGACATTGCCCAAAGAAACCACACGGCATTGTGACATTTTGGAGTGGACTCGATTCAAAATGATTTACATACAGTAAAGCTCAATAAATACCATACTATATGCATGCAACCAGGTGTGAAAGGTACACTGTACACTGTAAAAGAAATAAAATAATAAATAAATAAATGCAGTATTTAAATACTGCAAATGACCTTTTATCAAAATATTGATGAGTATATGCATGAGTTATCAGGTAACCTAAGGTCTAACATTAGTTTCAGGTAAACCCCTAAAGTCTAGCATTAATTATCAGATAACCTAAGGTCTAGCATTAATGATCAGATAACCTAAGGTCTAACATTAGTTATCAGGTAACACCTAAGGTCTAGCATTAATTATCAGATAACTTAAGGTCTAACCATCCAAAGTGGCCATGACATTAAAGGGATAGTTCAGATTTTTTTTAAACTCCAACCCGATTTGCAATGATGACGTTGAACGGTCTCGTCCTTTCTCAGCACAACAACATGCTGGTCCTCATACTAGCTCCGTTAGATAGTTAAGCCACAAACCAATGCAAAGTCAATGGGGTCGAGCTCCTGTCTGTACAAGCTGACTGAGGCTCACTAAAATTGAGTAAATGAGTAAATTCCATTGCGCTTTCAATCAGCTTGTACGGACAGGAGGAGCTCGACCCCATTGACTTTGCATTGGTTGGTGGCTAACAGGATTGCGCTGAGAAACAAGGACTCTACCGATCGACATCATCATTGGTAAGAAATAGGGCCAGGGTTACAAAAATGTGAAGTATCACTATAATACACCCGAATACCGAGGGTCTTGTCATTGAATGTGGAGAACTAGGTAGGCATGCTTTGGGGAGTGGGGGCCCCACGTGGCTGCCTCTCCTACACGGTGACTGAAGTGTGTCACCGTTTCCCCAAAGAGCTGGTAGTGAACAAGACGAGACATGCAGTGGAGCTGGGAGAGAGAGCGGGCTGGAGCTAAGAAGGGAGGAAGATTACCCTTCTGCACAGAGACACTACCAAAGTCCATAATAATGAACTGGGCCGTTTCTTGTGGCTGGTGCCACGTGGTGAGATTCCGAATTCTGCAAACATTTTTGTGCCCAAGCAAACAAAAACAAAGCACGTCAGCGACACTTTCCAGAGTCAACACACGGCGAGACTACGATGTCGCATTCCTAGTAGTATCACAAGGCAAGTGCTTTTAAAATAACGGGGCCAGTGTTTGTAGGAACACTGGTGTCAGAGACCCAGTAATTCCTCTGGATTAAGGGTTGGCAACAGAAAAACACACAAGGCGGCGGCGTTGCAGCAGAGGGCTGAACAAGCCACATTAATCCTGCAGCACAATAAGCATTAGGCTTTGCTACAATGCTATAAAGTCACTAATACAGTGATCTGCACAATAGGCCTAGAAGGAGATGCTTCAGACCAGGCTTGTATGACGTCGCAAACTGAGGTTTTCACGTGGTGTGCGACACCACAACGAAGGACAGCAGGACTGTAGGCTACAACAAGTATGTGAAGAAGGTATTACTACCTAGTGCTCAGTCACGGTGTGGCTCAAAGGGCTTTCAAACAAAGGTTGCTTCTTGATGGTGCAGTACGACCGTAGATTAGCACTCTTAATCGGAGGAGAGGAGAAACCTTTTAGACAAGTTCATTACAAACACATTCTGCAAACCTGGAGGTTTATAAATGGGTCAGATTTGACCTTGAAGACTTTGACTTCACTATACTTTTACTATATTAATAAACACTACCTTAAGGGTTACCTTAATCCTCATTTAATAGCAAGGCTACTTCAATGGTTTATTAAAAGGTGTAAAATGGGCGTGCTTGTTCCCTAGTGGATATTAAATCTAAAATGGCAAAGGTTTATGGATCAGTGTTGAGGTATTATCCTGCCTGGTCCTCCTGACAGCGGCCTCATCAACCCGAGTATCTGATGTATCTTCTACTCGAGGAAGAGCGTAAAACTAAAACGATAAAAAACCCACAGCCAGCTCATATTAAACTACAGTACAACACCGAGCTACTGGTTTGGTTTCCTGGCCATTTCACTTCGACTTGTAGGACCCGTGGCAAGTCAAGTTTATAGTCCAAAATCACAGCCACGTGTCTCAATGGGCTTCACACAAGGCCCCATGTTTCAAGGGGGGAAAACTCCCATATAAACCTTGAAAAGGAAGGCAATTGAACGAGAGAAACTGCCATGTCATCCGGTATAGGCCTAGTTGTAGAAGGCTATACTGACCTGACAAAATATAATTTAGACGAGAGATAATGTGAGAAGAACAGATGTCTTTCCTTTGCAAATGCAGCAAAAAAAATGTATCGATTAGAATGACACGGCGAAGTGTCATCATTAATGTAACTTATGTTTGATAATAATACAAAGTCAGTAGATCCATGTCAGACACGCTATATATGTCACTGTGTTGGGGTCGGTTTATCCTTTTAGAAAAGCTTGCAATATCTTGAAAGCATTTGTTACCTATACAAACTCAAACGTCTCATCGATGTGGCTAACGTTTGTACTAAAAATGGCACTTCACCAAAAAAACAATGATTCAACGTCCCTGATGACATCACTGATGGCCATATTATTCAAACTAATTTACTCTCAATAACTGTCAAACTAAATTAATGTGTGCAAAACTGTTTAGAGTTGCTCTGTGTGTGAATGAATGAAAACTGTATTTAACAGATTGCAGAATGGGTACAATACAGTACGGCTCAATACACACAATTGTTAAGGGGATACAGACCAGAGAAATATGTTTGTCTTGTTTGGGGATAGAGACCAGAGCAAGATGTTTGTCTTGTTTACATCAGGGTCCCCCATTTTCAATTCATAGTGACATTTATGACATACACAACATACATGACATGTATGGCATAGGGACATACATGACATACAGGTATTTAGTACTGTGTGTGTGATTATGTGCAAAATAAATCAGCATTGGTTTTTTTTGGGTGACGTGCCCCTTTAAACAACAGGATAATCTGACTGGCCATGTAGCCTAGCTGAGGTCACATAACCTAATATGGGTCAGGCATGGTCACATTAACACAGAGGTTACAGAATCTGTGCTATGCTGACTATTGCTCTGCAGAAAGGGGAAGTTAGCAGTAAATCGATAGGGTGTGTAACTGTAACACCATCCCGTGTCCAGCATCATTTGCATTCGCATAATAATTATAAAATGAACGTTAGCTACATCATTTTGATTTTCTCATAATACATTAATCATCATGATACTTGGGATCTTTTTTTTGTCTCTTGAGGAGCACATTGTCACTCGAAAACGGATTGAATGGCAACCGGTGGAAAGAGGAAGCGATCGGTTAAATTTAGATATGTTGAGATGAATCATTCATAACAAGTGTTAAAATTATATCTTTACCTTGACGCTCGTAGAGGAACAAGAAGAGGAGTCGACGACTAACAATAAACATCCACCACGCTAGCTGTACTAGCGGCGCACGGCTCAAAGAGAAAAGCTCTTTGGATTTTGCCCCGCCGCTATTTCCGGGTTGCGTGAACACTTTAGGCAGAAGAAGAGTGCTTCCGCATTGGCGTTTTGCGCTCTGATTGGCCGAGCGCGCGCATGCGCATGAGCCGCGACGCGCTCCTCTAGCCAGGAATCAAGCTCCAGAAAGAGAGGCTGAAAACTCACAGTTCTTGCCTGACTGATGGGGGCCGAATCCCGGATCCGAGTTTTCTGATGAATACCCCCAAAACATGGAGGTCGCGAACGCAATTTATACGCATTTATACGCTGTAACGAATCATTAAAAAAAGTACCGTACTATAGGCAGGGGTGGGGGAAAGAGTGAAATAATCTCATTGATGACTTTCTTCCACAGCCACAGCCGTGCTAGAGAGTTTTCTTTCTGTGTTTTTAGTTCTTTCTTTACTTCTTTTTATCTAAATATTTGTGCATAATACAGATGGGTCTAATTGATATTATTATTGTTTTTTGTTTTTCTTTCCCAGTAGCATCTATGCTGTTTGATTGATTGATTGATTGAAAAGTGTATTAAGAGATTGCAGAATGGGTACAGTACAGTACAGCTCAATACATACAATTGTTAAGATCGGATGCAGACCTGAGAAAGACTTTCGTCTTGTTTCCATCAGGGTCCCCCATTTTCAATTCATCATATGACACACACGACATACAGATAGACAGTACTGCTACATCTATACATTTATGACATACCAGATTTTCAAATACAGTACTGTTTGTGATACTAACATTGGGTACATTGGAATACTGACAAAGCCATGCTTGGGCTTTATTGTACAACTGGGTTAGGACATTTGTAGGGGCCAGTTTTGAATTGCAGTTTCCCGTAGGTGTTCTTTGAGAGTGTTTTTGAAGGAGGGTAGTGATTCACATTCCTTTACAGCTTTGGGTAGGGCGTTCCACATTGATGTGGCATAATTGCGAAACGTGTTTAGTCCCTTGTTTGAGCCGAATCTGGGTTTTACATGATTTGTGGAGCTCCCTCTGGTGTTGTGATTGTGGTATTCACTGACCTTTGGGAAGTATTTTGACATGTACATGGGTACCTTGGTCGTGTAGTGTATCTTGTAGACCATGGCCCATTGCAAGTTGCTGTACTCTGTCGTCTACTCTAAGCCATCCTAGGTTGGCAAAGTGTGCAGGGGTGAGGTGGGTTCTAGGAGTCAGGTCAAGCAGTAGTCTGACTAGTTTGTTTTGAGATGTTTGTAATTTGGTTTTTAGTGCCTTTGAGGTGCTTTGGTACCATGAGGTGCAAGCATAGTCGTAGTACCCTTGAATGAGTGCTCCTGCCAGAGTCTTCAGGGTATTCTTGTTTACCAGAGAGGA
Organism: Notolepis coatsorum; assembly: GCF_963971535.1. Classification (NCBI taxonomy): domain Eukaryota; kingdom Metazoa; phylum Chordata; class Actinopteri; order Aulopiformes; family Paralepididae; genus Notolepis; species Notolepis coatsorum. The sequence continues at coordinate 13,086,087 of NC_140176.1, forward strand.
GATCCTGTACAAGAATCGAGTTTGTTGATTGACTTTTTTTTATTACATTGGATGCCATTTTGTCACAGGAAAGATTAGCCTCTAGGATGGAACCCAGGTAGGTAATTTCATCTTTCCTTGTGACAATATTGTCACCCACTGTAACTGAGAAGCCGTCGGTCTTGCTGAGTTTGTTATTTGAACCGAAGAGAATGGACTCTGTTTTGCCCATCTGTAATGATAGTTTGTTGTCGGCGAGCCATATGCAGATTTTGCCTAGTTCCAAGCTGAGGTTTTTTTCAACCTGTAACTTGTTCTTGTCAGAGACCAGCAGGGCTGAGTCGTCCGCAAACAGGAACAAGTTGCAGTCACAAGCTGACGACATGTCATTTGCATAAATTAGGAACAGTAGTGGTCCTAGTATGCTTCCTTGTGGAACACCACAGTTCACTGTGAGGGGGGGGGATAGGGTACCGTTTACCTCCACCATCTGTTCTCTCCCCTCCAGGTAGGATTGTATCCAGCTCACTGATAAACTATCAAAACCAATTGCTTTTAGCTTGTCAATCAGAATGGTGTGATTGACAGTGTCGAAGGCCTTTTGTAGGTCTAGCATGACCATGCCGCAGTATTTGCCCGCGTCCACCTCTTGCTTGATGTGGTCGTTCAAATAGAGAAGGCATGTGTCAGTGGAGTGGGATGTTCTGAAGCCAGATTGGAATTCGTAGATCAGATTTTTTTCCGCGAGGTACTTTTCGACCTGTTCGTATACTATTTTTTCCATGACTTTCGAGATGGATGTAAGGATAGAAACAGGGCGGTAGTTGCCTGGGTCTAATTTGCTGCCCTTTTTGTGCAGGGTTGTTACTCTCGCAATTTTGAAGTCCTTGGGGACGTGTCCCTGTTTTATAGAGAGGTTTATTATGTGTGTCATGACTGGGGTGATGGCGGCTGCTGAGTCTCTGAGGAATTTGGAGGGGATGTTGTCATGGCCAGTGGCCTTGTTCGGTTGGAGGGCGCTCAGTTTTTTGAGTACCTCATCTGTAGTTACCATTTCCAGTTTGAAATCGTCTTTGTGGACGCCTAGGTTCTTGTAGTATGCTACTATGTGTTCTACCCCATACTGCCCTGAGTGGGAGGGTAGTTTGTTTACCAGTGTTGTGGCTATGTTTGTGAAGAAAGTGTTTAAGTAATTGGCTACATCCAGTTTGTCTGTGATGAGCGTGTTGTCCGTCTTTATGTTTATGTTTGAGAACCTGGTTTTAAGTTTTTTACAGCAGCCTAGTTGATTATTGAGTAATTTCCAAAGTTCACATGGTTTATTTTTGTTTTCCTCAGTTTTGTCACTGATGAATTTTTTTTTGCAGTTTTTATCATGGAGTTTACGTCATTTCTTAGTCTGTTTCTTTCTAGTTTGAGTTCAGTCACGTGGGCTTGGAGTTCACTGCTTGTGCTTTTGGTAAGCTTTGACTGACTTTTACGAAACTCAGAGCATTTTTTGTCTCTGGCTTTCATCAGCTACTGTATGTACATTGTTTTCAAAGCATGATGAGATATAAATTATGAAAAACTTTCCCTTCATTGCAACTTGTGATTCAAGTTGTGAACGGTCTTTCTCACCAAGACGAAACGTCGCATTTATCTGCATTAAGGTAAGACAATGGTTAATATTGGATGCCTTCATTTGAACACTTAATTTGCACTATATGAAATGAGTGGGGCTCGCTGTATTAGCCTAGTAGTGTGTGTGTGTATATGAAATCAGAACCTGGACAGCATCATTTGCGTGCAACCAAAAAAAAAGGGGGAAACATTTCTAATAATAGCCTTCCCTAATGTTTGAATATGATTACAGAAAATTATCACTAAAGTGCTATCTGTTGCAGCTGCAGTTTTCCCTAAAAATACCATATTTGGATAAGTTTGACCATTTCTCAAAACTGAAAATCATTCTTTTAAAAATGTTCTTTAATATGTCTTTGGTAGCTTTTTCATTTGTTTATTGGACAAGTCCGGCAGAGAGGAAGGATGGGAGAGAGATATGGGGGAAGAAATTCAGCAAAGGTCAGGACGGCCACGTTGCACTGCAGCAGTTACAGTACGTTATTAACAGATTGCAGAATGGGTACAATACAGTACGCTCAATACAAACAACTGCTAAGAGGATGCAGACCAGAAAAAGACATGTCTCGTTTACATCAGGGTCCCCCATTTTCAATTCATCAAGACATTTATGACATACAAATATACAGTAGTTTCATCAAGACATTTATGACATACAAATATACAGTAGTTTCATCAAGACATTTATGACATACAAATATACAGTACTGTTTAAGAAAGAGAGACCATAAAAAATATATACACATTCGAAGGGAAAGAAACTGTACATTGGAGGGGGGGGGGGGGGGGGGGGGTTGGACATTTACCAGGGCCAGTTTCTAATTGCAGTCTCCTGTAGCTGCTCTTTGATAGCGGTTTTGAAGGTGGGTAGGGATACATTTAGTTTACAGCTGTGGGTAGGGTGTTCCACATTGATGTGGCATAATTGACACGTGTTCAGTCCCTTGTTTGAGCCTAATCTGGGTTTAACATGATTTGTGGAGCTCCCTCTGGTGTTGTGGTCGTGGTATTCACTGACCTTTGGGAAGTATTTCGACATGTACATGGGTATCTTAGTGGTGTAGTGTATCTTGTAGACCAGGCCCATTGCAAGTTGCTGTACTCTGTTGTCTACTCTAAGCCATCCTAGGTTGTCAAAATGGGCAGGGGTGAGGTGGGTTCTAGGAGTAAGGTCAAGCAGTAGTCTGACCAGTTTGTTTTGTGATGTTTGTAGTCTTGTTTTTAGGGCCTTTGAGGTGCTTTGGTACCATGAGGTGCAAGCATAGTCATAGTACCCTTGAATGAGTGCTCCTGTTAGAGTCTTCAAGGTATTCTTGTTTACCAGAGAGGAGATCCGGTACAAGAATCTTGTTCGTTAACACGAAAATACACGATTTCGTATAGCCCACAGTTAAAATTATGTGAAAATGATACCTTCTTCAATAAAAGTGCGAAGAAAACCCATACGTCATCGTCGTCGTGGTCATCGATCTGTTGAGCCTCCGGACAGTGTAAACAACATAATTAACTCTGAATATAAAAATATGAGGAAAATAAACAGCGTAAACAACGGTGCAGATGAGGGTCTGTATGCATTCCCTATCGGTTATCGGTAGGGATGCACCGATCCGACTTTTTCAGTCCCGATACCGATACCTGGGCTTTGGGTATCGGCCGATACAGAGTACCGATCCGATACCCATTGTTCAATTAATAAACTGTATGCCTCACTGTGTGGAAGACACTGGGATCGTTCTTTTGTGCAAGGCAACATCAGGCATGACTTAGAACATTACTTTCCTAACTTAGTGAAACAAAATGTAACAAATTAACACATAGATATAAATGTACTGAATTGTTATTTATAATTGTAGTTATTATTAAAAAAAATATATATATAGATTTTCTTTTTTTTACCGATACCAGATCCAGCTATTTTAGTCATATCGGGCCGATATCAATATGGGATCGGTGTATCCCTAGTTATCAGTTATATGTCTATGCCTGCTCTGCAGGGAGGTGGGAAACACCTGCAGCTGGTCTTTCCTCTCCAGGGCCTTGGCGATGGCCTGCGCCGCCTCCACTCCGACAGTGTTCCCTTCTAGCCGCAAGGCTCTGAGACCTCGGCACCGCTCTATGTCTCGCACCAACTCCTCCACTGAAAACACAGGGGGACAGTTTTAAAGATGAGCACGGGACACGTTCTTCACCGGCGTATACGGGGTGACAGATAAAGACTGTGCTTTCACCTGAGTCTGCGTTGTCCAGCTTGAGTCCCCGGCCTTTGTAGCTCAACTCTACGTCCCCGACGTGGGTCTTGGAGAGAGCGTCGGCGAGCTGCGCGATGTTGTGTGCGAGTCCATTGTGTTGCTATGGAGACGAGATCAGATCGCATTCAATGGGAGAAAGCCTTTTGCCGAAGATTAGCGGCTGGACACGCAAACGAACACGCGGACCTTCAACACCTCGACCCTGGTCAAGAAAGCTCACCATTGAGACTGAGGAAAGCCCACCTGTCTCTTCGGATTCTCATTAACGTCTACCGTTTGCGCCATATAAATCATATTTACTAACTGCATCACAGTCTGGTTTGGCAACTGCTCTGCCTCGGACCGGAAAGCACTGCAGAGGTGGTGGAAACCGCCCAGCGCATCACCGGTACATCACTCTCTGCTACTGAGACTGTTCAGCATGAACAGTGTCTGAGAAAGGCATGCAGTATCGTCATGAGGACACCTCTCACCCCAACCACAGACTGTTTTCCCTCCTTCCCTCTGGGAGGCGCTATAGGAATCTCAGTTCCAGGACCAGCAGGGTTTTGATTGATTGATTGAAAACTTTATTAACAGATTGCAGAATGGGTACAATACAGTTATGGCTCAATAGAAAACAAACTGCTAAGAGGATGCAGACCAGAAAAAAGCTTTCGTCTTGTTTACATCGGGGACCCCCATTTTCAATGCATCATGTATTCAAGTACAACTACCTACCTCAATCTATAGTCTATCCATATAACTGTATGATAGCAATCTACAATAACACTGTATATACATGTATCTATATATTCTTTTTTTGTTTGTTTATAGATGTGTGTATATGTATATATATATACATACACACACACACCTATATATACACACACTGAATATTTATCCATATCTATCTACCTTAGTTAAATCACTGGCTAGTATGGTTTATTACCATAGTGAATTCATACTCGTACCACTGTAATACTGTACACAGATTAGCTTAACATATTTACTCCGTAGCTTCGTCACAGATATACTCCACATATTCATGTTATATACTGTATACTGCTATGCACTTTACAGTTACTTTGCATTAAGTTGTACGCTATACTTACAGTACACTTGTGCATGGGGGACCCTGATGTAAACAAGACAAAAGTGTCAAGTCTTTCTCTGGTCTGCATCCCCTTAACAATTGTGTGTATTGAGCTGTACTGTACCCATTCTGCAATATGTTAATACAATTGTCAATCAATCAATCAATGCAATGACAATCAAAATATAATAATGAAACCAGTAGCTTTTGGAGCATATCATATAATGCAGTGGTAAATGCCAACTAATTGTCAACTGTAAAGGGATCCCTTTTAAATAGCGTTAATTGTCAGTTTTGATCAACAGGAAACATTAACGTTAGCTTAGAGGACTGTCAACACAGTGACGTCGGTTGGCTAGCGTCCACGTTTCTAGCTACCTAATGTTACAACATGAGCTGATGAATGAGCTGATGAATTGAAAATGGGGGACCCTGATGTAAACCTACTGCTTGACCTGACTCCTAGAACCCACCTCACCCCTGCCCACTTTGACAACCTAGGATGGCTTAGAGTAGACGACAGAGTACAGCAACTTGCAATGGGCCTGGTCTACAAGATACACTACACGACCAAGGTACCCATGTACATGTCAAAATACTTCCCAAAGGTCAGTGAATACCACGATCACAACACCAGAGGGAGCTCCACAAATCATGTAAAACCCAGATTCGGCTCAAACAAGGGACTAAACACGTTTCGCATTTATGCCACATCAATGTGGAACGCCCTACCTAAAGCTGTAAAGGAATGTGAATCACTACACACTTTCAAAAACACTCTCAAAAAACACCTACGTGAGACTGCAATTCGAAACTGGCCCCTACAAATGTCCTAACCTAGTTGTACAGTAAATGACCAAGTAAGGCTTTGTCAGTATTCCAATGTACAGTGTAAAATGTGTGTGTGTCCCCTACCCAACCCCCCCACCTCCAATGTACAGCCCTCACCCACCCACCCAACCCCACCCCACCCACCCAACCTCCTCCAATGTACAGTTTCTACGCCAAATGTATATACACTCTTTTTCTGGACACTTTTGTATCACAAACAGTACTGTATTTGCAAATCTGATACGTCATAAATGTATAGATGTAGCAGTACTGTCTATCTGTATGTCATATATGTTATGATGAATTGAAAATGGGGGACCCTGATGTAAACAAGACGAAAGTCTTTCTCTGGTCTGCATCCCCTTAACAATTGTATGTATTGAGCTGTACTGTACTGTACCCATTCTGCAATCTGTTAATAAACTTTTCAATCAATCAAACAAGACGAACGTCTTTCTCTGGTCTGCATCCCCTTAACAATTGTGTGTATTGAGCTGTACTGTATTGTACCCATTCCGCAACCTGTTAATAAAGTTTTCAATCAATCAATCAATCAGCTACCGGTAACTAGCTGGCACGCAACATGTGAGTCCGGCCAGTACAAAATAAGGTTAATGTTTTGTTTGAATGAATGAATGAAAACTTTATTTAACAGATTGCAGAATGGGTACAATACAGTACGGCTCAATACATACAATTGTTAAGGGGATGCAGACCTGAGAAAGGCGTTTGTCTTGTTTCCATCAGGGTCCCCCATTTTCAATTCATATAGACATTTATGACATACACAACATACATGACATTTATGGCATAGGGACATATAGGTATTTAGTACTGATACATTTGTGACATAACGGTATTCAAATATACAGTACTGTTACCCCTAGATCCTGACAGAGTATATACATATGATGGGGAGGGGACTGTACATTAGGAGGGGGTGGGTGGGTGGGAGGGAAATATACATACGGCGGGGAGGGAATATATACATGCGGTGGTGAGGAGACTGTCTATTAGGAGGTGGTGGGGGTTTTGGGCATTTACGGTGGCCAGTTTCGAATTGCAGCCTCCCGTAGGTGCTCTTTAAGAGCGGTTTTGAATGTGGGCAGGGATTCACATTCCTTTACAGCTTTGGGTAGGGCGTTCCACATTGTTGTGGCATAATTGCGAAACGTGTTTAGTCCCTTGTTTGAGCCGAATCTGGGTTTAACATGATTTGTTGAGCTTCCTCTGGTGTAGTGGTTGTGGTATTCACTGACCTTTGGGAAGTATTTTGACATGTACATGGGCACCCCGGTCGTATAGTGTATCTTGTAGACCAGGCCCATTGCAAGTTGCTGTACTCTGTCGTCTACTCTAAGCCATCCTAGGTTGGCAAAGTGGGCAGGGGTGAGGTGGGTTCTGGGACATCATGTACCCAGTATTACGAAATCGGTGACAAATATGATGATATAACTACTTTACCACAGAAGAGCAAATCCAAACTTGTTTTTAAACACCAAACAGCCCCTTCCGTGCGGCGCGGCGGTTGGCTGCAAAAAGTGTGACGTAACGTCTTTCTTCTTCTGTGGTCACTTCACTTGACTCTTCTTCTAATTCATTTACTACAGACTGGCACCTTCATAGATATCTATAGAACACTAGATAGCTTAAGGAGGAGTCACCAGCGTCACTGAACCGCCGCCATCTTGCTCCAGCTAGCCTTGAGTGAGAGTGAGTGAGCTGCACAGACAAAAATACTCATAAGTCATAACTCGCTGAAATATTGACGGATTTAGTCCCTGGAATTCCCACCCACCCACCCCCTCCTAATGTACAGTCTCCTCCCAATCATAATTATATACTCTGTCAGGATCTATGGGTAACAGTACTGTATATTTGAAAATGGGGGAACCCTGATGTAAACAAGACGAAAGTCTTTCTCTGGTCTGCATCCCCTTAACAATTGTATGTATTGAGCTGTACTGTACTGTACCCATTCTGCAATCTGTTAATAAGGTTTTCAATCAATCAATCAATGGTGCCATATTAAATCAGTTTCAGTAACTACAGTATATAACCAGACCTGGTGCCATATTAAATCAGTTTCAGTAACTACAGTATATAACCAGACTTGGTGCCATATTAAATCAGTTTCAGTAACTACAGTATATAACCAGACCTGGTGCCATATTCACTCAGTAACTACAGTATATAACCAGACCTGGTGCCATATTCACTCAGTAACTACAGTATATAACCAGACCTGGTGCCATATTCACTCAGTAACTACAGTATATAACCAGACCTGGTGCCATATTCACTCAGTAACTACAGTATATAACCAGACCTGGTGCCATATTCACTCAGTAACTACAGTATATAACCAGACCTGGTGCCATATTCACTCAGTAACTACAGTATATAACCAGACCTGGTGCCATATTCACTCAGTAACTACAGTATATAACCAGACCTGGTGCCATATTCACTCAGTAACTACAGTATATAACCAGACCTGGTGCCATATTCACTCAGTAACTACAGTATATAACCAGACCTGGTGCCATATTCACTCAGTAACTACAGTATATAACCAGACCTGGTGCCATATTCACTCAGTAACTACAGTATATAACCAGATCACTTTAACCACTTTACTGACATGGGACAAAAAAAAATTACGGTATGGTATTTAGACAATTTTGTGGGCAATATAGAACAGCTGACAGATTAGATTACATTAATGAACCTTCGTCACACCCAGCTAGGACAGATTCTCTCTGCTAACTACTGATTGGAATTTCCTGTCTCATATTTTGTTTAATTTGTTGCATTGATTTGTTCCATAAAATGCAAACAGTTCACCATTAGGGCCTGATTTGAGAGGATGAATACAGGACGTGAATATTGGCCAAAACATTTTGAAATACATATAGTGCAAGATGAGATTTGTTGATTGAAGGCACAAGTCAAAGAAGCATAGTGGGTCTAATTATGATGCGTATGCCCTGTGTATAAGCAGTTTGTTATTAAAATGACCCAAAAAAAAGTATTAAAATGACAAAAAAAGTACTTGAAATGTATTTTATTGGGAATTGCAGGAACGGCAGGGGTCCCTGAGGGGGAAAAAAGGTTGGGAACCCCTGCCGTAGATCATTTACATGTCATCATGTCATCGTTCGCAACTTTTAAATAATAATAATAATAATAATTTCTCTAGAGTATCGATAGCAGTACCGAGGACGTCGGAGCTTATAAATACTCCGGTATTTTCTAATATAGTACCGGTTCCCGTTTAAAACCGGGGTCCGGGGGGCATCCCTAGGACTGTATCCGTTATGCAACGGGGTGGCTCTGTATGCCAGCAGAGCACGGTATGGGTCGGCTGCCTTTTTCAGGAGGCCTTTTATCGTCTTGACAGCACGTTCTGCCTCCCCATTACTCTGGGGATATCTCGGGCTGCTTGATGTCGAAAAAAACGCTGCAAAGGCCATTCCGGAGAACACATTAACATAACACCACATAGTCGACCAACTTAATTTTATTTTCAGATATATGTCAAAAAAGAAGGGAAAAGTACTCACTGATCAAAGAAGACTTGTGCCAGAGTAAGCTGGTTATTAGCATTAGCCATGTTCTTAGCTTACTGCTGGCGTTTGCTGGTGCTATAATGTGCGTCTAGCTTCGTTACGTATTATCGCGTTGGCACCGTTGTGCGGAGTCTCCTCCCCATAAGAAGCTGGGCTGGAGTCGGATGGGTATCGTTAGGATTTTATCGATACTACTACTCCTATCGATACTGCTTAACGGTTCGGTACTTTATCGATACTCTTATCGGTTCTTTTTGATACTTTTTTTATGATTTTTATATTTGCAGTTGAGAGCATTGGTCATCTCCCTACAGTAAAGATTAGAAATGATTGAATTATTGTAAATTTGTGTGGAGTGGTGGGAATAGCTGCTTCAATAATAACTTATAACAACAACAGACAAGTTAGACAACTATGTATACAAAAAAAACGATATACACTGAATGATTAGTTGTTACCTAAAGTCCTTGGACTCCACTGTAGAGAACGGGTGCAGGCCTTTAACAACAAACTTTGTCACAGCCCTAACACTCGTTCACCCTATCCTCTGTCATCTTTCCTCTAGCTGCTAGGGAGAAAGGACTTTGGGTGGTGGAGGTAGAGGGAGGATGTGTGGTGGGCTCACTGGCCTGGGACACATTGGTGGCTGACCTCAGCTTGACGATCTATAAAAAGTTTTTAGATTGTAGTATTTGTAGCTAAACAATTATTTTGTTTATTAGCCTATTTGTAATAATTCGTTATTAGCCTAGGAAACTCCGTATCTTGGCTTACCGGCTGCAGTGGACGTGGATGCAGATGGACCACTGCGCGCAAGGCAGTCGAATACGGCGCATTTCTGCACACTAATATAGTGTTTTGCAAACAAATGTTTTGATAGATTGCTCGTATTGCCACCCTTACTGGCAAATGTTTTGTTGCACTTGTGAACGCTTAGCTCTATCCGCCATCACGACTCAGTCCATGCAGACTCAGAGCTGTCTGTGTCTGTGTGCAGCGCGCGTCAGCACGGCAATAGGGTCCAGCTGCAGACTCGGAGCCTCGAGGTCCAGATTGGTACTTCCGGCCTGCCACAGGACTAATGCGGAAGTATCTCGAAGTACGTCTGACGTAATAGTCCTGTGGCAGGACTATGCGGAAATATCTCGAAGTACGTCTGACGTATCTCGAATTACGTCTGACGTTTCTCTACGTTAGCTAAGCGAACATTAAACGTTGTATTCATAAAATAATATAAAATCAGCAGCATGGGGAGGGCCGGGGGGAGGGGAGGTACAGGTAGTAGAAGACATAGAGGTACAGGTCACATAATTATAGTACAGTGGAGAAGTAAAAATGGAATAAAAAGGCAGTGTAAACAATATACAATATTATTAACTCTAATAATAACACGCCTCGCGGGCTCATTATAATACGAGAGCCGTGGGTCTGCATTGTATAGAGCGGATCCCCCGGCCGTATTCAAGCGCTGGAGCGCTTTGCGATGGATCAAACTGTATTAATATAGTAGTAATAATAGTAGTTGGCTAGTTGCGCGCTTCTGGCCACCTCCCGCAGTGCGCGCATACACACATATACTGTCTGTAGCTATACAGTACGTGCAAAATTAATTGTCAAGAGCCAATCGCACAGGTTGCCTCATCTCATCTGGCTCTGCAAATAGATCTAGAGTCTGAATATCATATAATAGCCTGCTGATGATCTCTCTCTCGAGTCAAATCCATTCTGAGAACGGAATGCAGTGCCCGCGACGAGGGTCTTGATTGATTGATTGATTGATTGATTGATTGAAAATTGTATTAACAGATCATGCTGGACCTACAAAAGGCCTTTGACACTGTCAATCACTCCATTCTTGATTGAACATTTTATTAACAGATTGCAGAATGGGTACAGTACAGTACAGCTCAATACACACAATTGTTAAGGGGATGCAGACCAGAGAAAGACTTTCGTCTTGTTTACATCAGGGTCCCCCATTTTCAATTCATCAGGACATATATGACATACCAGATTTGCAAATACAGTATTGTTTGTGATACAAAAAGAGTCCAGAAAAGAGAGTATATACATTTGACGTAGAAACTGTACATTGGAGGAGGTTGGGTAGGTGGGGGGGGGGACTGTACATTGGAGGTGGTTGGGGGGGGGGGGGGGTCGGGTAGGAGGGGTGGGTGGGGGGGGGGGACACTGTACAACTGTACAAGCAAAACTGTACATTGGAATATTGACAACCATACTTGGTCATTTACTGTACATTGGAGGGGGTTGGGTTACAACACAGGAGCAGAGTATAAACAACAGTACAGTACTGTTTCTCATTCCTGTACTGTTGTTTATACTCTGCTCCTGTGTTGTAACCCAACCCCCTCCAATGTACAGTAAATGACCAAGTATGGTTTTGTCAATATTCCAATGTACAGTTTTGCTTGTACAGTTGTACAGTGTCCCCTACCCGACCCCCCCCCAAGGCGAAAGTCTTTCTCTGGGTTTGCGGTTCGCGAGTTACAACTCCCTGGTACGTTGTACCAGTTTGGTATAGAGAAGTCGGTCGCTTAGTGGCTCACTTTCGTTTGCCTCTAGTGCACTCTCCTAGCCCCTTGCTCGCACATCCCACTGGGTCTAGAGGCAGAAAAAAAGAACTATTATGGGCTCAAGGGACCACTCCAGTTTCCAGATTCTTTTCCTAGTCGTATCTTGTTTAATTGGGTTCGCGAGTTACAACTCCCTGGTACGTTGTACCAGTTTGGTATAGAGAAGTCGGTCGCTTTAGTGGCTCACTTTCGTTTGCCTCTAGTGCACTCTCCTAGCCCCTTGCTCGCACATCCCACTGGGTCTAGAGGCAGAAAAAAAGAACTATTATGGGCTCAAGGGACCACTCCAGTTTCCAGATTCTTTTCCTAGTCGTATCTTGTTTAATTTAGCTCGTGATAACCCGTGCGTTGTTTCTAACAGACAAGAGAGAGGTTATCATGTAAAGTAATCCTGTTTCTTTTATTAAGCTCATAATAACCAGTACGTTGTTCCTAGCAGACAAGAGAGAAGTCATCATGTAAAGTAATCCTGTTTTATTTAGCTCCTAGTAACCAGTACGTTGTCCCTAACAGACAAGAGAGAATAGTTTAGAATGATTGATTAATTGATTGATTGATTGGTGTCAATTGTACGGATAGACTCTTCAGTAATGTAACTCTGGGTCATCAGACGTTTCGGCCGTAGTGCAAATCCGTGTATTAGTATACACGAGTTTGCACAACATCATACGTCCTCGCCTGAGCCCGGCCCGCCCTGTGAGGTGATCAACCTCGGGCTGTCATCCGTATTCTGTCAAATGGTCCATTTTGGGGGGAAGTGCCGGGATAGATATATTTGTTTTGGAATATATAAGTCTTTGCAAATAGTGTTTAACTCATTTATGGACCAGCACCTTCCTGCTCGGTTCGGAGGCGCTAGTCCGCGTGGTCTAGGCAATATTTATCTCGTGGGTAGGTTCTATTTGCAGATTGTAGAATTATGTAGAGTGAGGTCATCATTTTAAAGGTCCTCATTTAGCTAATACTTACCTGCGGTTCTATTTAGCTAATACTTACCTGCAGTTGTGTTCCAATTCCTCTGCAGTGCCGCGGCGGAAGGGCTAGGGCCAGGGTTACCCCAACCCTAACCCCAATCCCAACTCCACAGCAGCACAGGTAAGATGTGACATTATTTTAATCTATACAGTTGCACAGGCAAGACGTGATATTATTTTAACCCATTCCTCTGCAGTGCCGTGGCGGAAAGGCCAGGGCCAGGGTTACCCCAACCCTAACCCCAATCCCAACTCCACAGCAGCACAGGTAAAATGTGACATTATTTTAATCTATACAGTTGCACAGGCAAGACGTGATATTATTTTAACTCATACCGTTGCACAGGTAAGACGTGACCTTATTTTAATCTATACCGTCGCACAGGTAAGACGTGACATTATCTTGACCTATATAGTTGCATAGGCAAGATGTGACACCACTTTAATCCCTTCTGTCCCCCTCTCAAGTTCTAACAGACAAGAGAGAGGTTATCGTGTAAAGTAATCCTGTTTTGTTTAGCTCATAATAACCAGTACGTTGTTTCAAACAGACAAGAGAGGTCATCATGTAAAGTTAACCTATACAGTTGCACAAGTAAGACGTGATATTATTTTAGCCCATACAGTTGCACAGGTAAGACGTGATCTTATTCCAACCTATACCGTCGCACAGGTAAGACGTGACATTATTCTGACCTATACAGTTGCATAGGCAAGATATGACACTACTTTAATCCCTTCTGTCCCCCTCTCCAGCGTCGTCGTTACCAGACAGCCTTCGAAACGTGGGACACGAAAAGCGGTCTTGGGGGTCAAAATGGTCTCTATGTGGACCAAAATATTTTTTTCGTTGCTCTACCCCATGTGCCTAGTGTTCCTGGCCCCGTTTGCTATTTTTACTGGGGTCAGGACCTCTCCTGTCCCCCTGTACAAGAGGTTTAATGTGCTCATTCAATGGTCCACTGGCCATGCCTTTCTCTCTTAATAGATGTCTCTGTGTTCCGTCGTACGAGTGAAGTGAGCTGTCTCCCTTCTACAAGGAAGGAGGGATCTGTTTTTACAACACTAGCCCTCTTCTAATTGGTCTCCCCTTGTTGAGGGGCGTGGTCCCACTTGATTGACAGCTGACTGCACTTTCCCAAACCAGCTGTTAACCCTTTATTCAATGTCCTAATTGCCTGTATTAGAACAGAGTATTTTTTATATTAAAATTAATCAAATGTTATCCCACCACCCAAGGTTATGCAGGGGCAGTTTTAGCTCATTACAGTGACCGCCCATCATTAGAACCGCATGGAATATGTCCTTCGACCAACCAGTGTTGGATCAATAAACGCGATCGATACTTGGAGTGGCGATCATGAATCGGAAAAATCCTCTAGCAAGACCATCCGACTCTAGTTAAGGATTCTTCCTGACCAGTCTTGGGATAATCAGAGCATTCTAAGGCACTCTCGTAACCATTGGGCTGAGACGCGATCGATACTTAGAGTGGCGATCACGAATCGGAAAATTCCTCTAGCAAGACCGTCTGATCCTAGTTAAGGATTCTTCCTGACCAGTCTTGGGATAATCAGAGCATTCTAAGGCACTCCCGTAACCATTGGGCTGAGACGCGATCGATACTTAGAGTGGCGATCACGAATCGGAAAATTCCTCTAGCAAGACCGTCTGATCCTAGTTAAGGATTCTTCCTGACCAGTCTTGGGATAATCAGAGCATTCTAAGGCACTCTCGTAACCATTGGGCTGAGACACGATCAATACTTAGAGTGGCGATCACGAATCGGAAAATTCCTCTAGCAAGACCATCCGATCCTAGTTAAGGATTCTTCCTGACCAGTCTTGGGATAATCAGAGCCTTCTAAGGCACTCTCGTACCCATTGGGCTGAAACGTGATCGATACTTAGAGTGGCGATCACGAATCGGAAAATTCCTCTAGCAAGACCATCCGATCCTAGTTAAGGATTCTTCCTGACCAGTCTTGGGATAATCAGAGCCTTCTAAGGCACTCTCGTAACCATTGGGCTGAAACGCGATCGATACTTAGAGTGGCGATCACGAATTGGAAAATTCCTCTAGCAAGACCATCCGATCCTAGTTAAGGATTCATCCTGAACAGTCTTGGGATAATCAGAGCATTCTAAGGCACTCTCGTAACCATTGGGCTGAAACGCGATCGATACTTAGAGTGGCGATCACGAATCGGAAAATTCCTCTAGCAAGACCATCCGATCCTAGTTAAGGATTCTTCCTGACCAGTCTTGGGATAATCAGAGCCTTCTAAGGCACTCTCGTAACCATTGGGCTGAAACGCGATCGATACTTAGAGTGGCGATCACAAATCGGAAAATTCCTCTAGCAAGACCATCCGATCCTAGTTAAGGATTCATCCTGAACAGTCTTGGGATAATCAGAGCATTCTAAGGCACTCTCGATCCTTGACTAGGATCGGATGGTCTGCTAAGAGGGTTTTTCCGATTCGTGATCGCCACTCCAAGTATCGATCGCGTTTATTGATCCAACGCTGGTTGGTCGAAGGACATATTCCACGCGGTTCTAATGGTGGGCGATCACTGCAATGAGCTCGGATGGCATGACTGACAAGTAAAATATGGAATACCCTATGACCTGGACCTGAAAGCCAGCTCTAACCTTAACCACCAGCCTCAGAAGGCCTAAATCCTAACCCAAGGAAAGATAATTGACCCTAGGACATTCATGATGTCCCACTGGAACTTGGAGCCGCCAGACTTCGCCACTGCTTTGCTCTGGAGGGGACAGAGGCAGAGACAAGAGAACGCAATTGAGCTTATCTTTTATTTAAAAAAAAATTAAAGAAGAAGAAATTGGGATACATGCTTGTTGGGTTCTAGTTTTAAACTGCCCAGAGCCCAACAGAACTACCCCCCATTCAAAACAAGGGGAAACTTGATTTTTTTTTAAAAATGTCCTGCATTGTCTGATGTGAATGAGACCTTAACACTCACTGACCTCACAATTCCTGGAAAGGGTCCAGCTCAACTGACAAAGTTCAGAGTTGTGTTTTGGTTTGTTTACAAGCAAAAGACCAAAAGATTAAGAGAGACTGCCTCACCTTCTTGCTCTTCGCCTTGTCCTTGATGATGATTTCATCGTCCACATTGGGCTTCTCCTCCTCCTCCTGCTCCCCTGGGAACTGGGGAGGGTATCCATACAGCTCCATCTCTCTCTTCAGTTTGTTGGAACAGGCCTGGCGGATGAGGGCGCGGGGGAAATTGGACGGTAGAAAGACCCGTAGCTCTATGACAGTGTAACTACGTGGTTTGTGTTCCGCATTATGGTCTGAAAGGAGAAACTCACCTTGATGGGCATTCCTGTGCAGTGAAGCCCAAAGGGGAAAAGGCACTGCTTCCCTCTCATACGCTACAGCAGGGGTGTCAAACTCATTTTCACAGAGGGCCACATCAGCATTATGGTTGCCCTCAAAGGGCCAAAGACCGTATAAATGTTAATGTAATGTAAAATAAATGTAGCTACACATTTACATATTGTTAAACATGGTGTTTCTGTATTTATTACTTATTCAAGTTATACATATTGCATATTAATTTGCATAAACGTAAAAATATATGTTAGCTTATGTTATTTTAACAAATAATTTTAGTTTATCAGAACCCCATATTACTCCACCAATCAATGATCAAACCATTCAAGTAAATAACAAAGAAGAATATCATCAAATACAAGCTATGACATTAAGTTTGTTCAAAACCTTTTTGTCACAGTCAAGAGGGGCAGAACTAACAACTGTGAGCTGCAAAGAACACGTGGGACAGATGTAGCAGATGTTACAAAAACAAATGGCTGCACACAACCTTGCAGAGGCCATACATCCAACTAATGGAAGATAGTTTAATTAACTTTAATTAACAGATTGCAGAATGGGTACAGTACAGTACAGCTCAATACACACAATTGTTAAGGGGATGCAGACCAGAGAAAGACTTTCGACTAGTTTACATCAGGGTCCCCCATTTTCAATTCGTAATGAAATTGCTATTATGTGTCTGCATGAACACACAACTGTAACTGTACTCAAAAATAACAAAATAAGGGTTGTCTCAGTTCACAACTATATTGGTCAAGTTTTGGGTGGGACTTGTTTGCGTCCCTACAGCTTCTTATTCAATTGAGCGAGATGCTCGGTTATGTCACACAGCCAGTTTGTATCTGACAGTTCAGACAATATTTCTTCAACCCTTTGTTACCTATTCCGCCTGGATCTTTTTTGTATTTTGGGCTGTAAAATTGTCAAAGAATGTCTGAGGAGTAAGTGCTTTTGGCTTTTTTCCTTTGTTACCTCAGATGTTCAACATACATGTATGTGTAAGAATGTGTAATAACTAAGGCTGTCAAAGTTAAAGCTTTATTAACGCATTAACCTACAATTATTTTAACACTGCTATTTTTTAACCCAATATTAATGTAAATTTTTTTTTACCTGAGCTCTTGGGGGGCCACATCAAATGACGTGGCGGGCCGTGAGTTTGACACCTATGCGCTACAGTATATAACCAGACCTGGAGTCATATTCACTCAGTAACTACAGTATATAACCAGACCTGGTGCCATATTCACTCAGTAACTACAGTATATAACCAGACCTGGTGCCATATTCACTCAGTAACTACAGTATATAACCAGACCTGGTGCCATATTCACTCAGTAACTACAGTATATAACCAGACCTGGTGCCATATTCACTCAGTAACTACAGTATATAACCAGACCTGGTGCCATATTCACTCAGTAACTACAGTATATAACCAGACCTGGTGCCATATTCACTCAGTAACTACAGTATATAACCAGACCTGGTGCCATATTCACTCAGTAACTACAGTATATAACCAGACCTGGTGCCATATTCACTCAGTAACTACAGTATATAACCAGACCTGGTGCCATATTCACTCAGTAACTACAGTATATAACCAGACCACTTTAACCACTTTACTGACATGGGACAAACATTTTTTTTTACGGTATGGTATTTAGACAATTTTGTGGGCAATATAGAACAGCTGACAGATTAGATTACATATATATATATATATATATACACCCTTTCTGGATTTTTTTAGTATCACAAACAGTACTGTATTTGAAAATCTGGTATGTCATAAATGTATAGATGTAGCAGTACTGTCTATCTGTATGTCGTGTGTGTCATATGATGAATTGAAAATGGGGGACCCTGATGTAAACAAGACGAAAGTCTTTCTCTGGTCTGCATCCCCTTAACAATTGTATGTTTTGAGCTGTACTGTACTGTACCCATTCTACAATTTGTTAATAAACTTTTCAATCAATCAATTCAATCAAACCGGTCAGCAGTAGGGGGTTGGATACCGTTCACATTTGAACCAATACCGGTACCTTTTTTCGGTACTTTAGTCTCTAAAAATTGTATCTACCTACCTCAGTTGTTAGATTAAACCTTCAAATGTGAACGGTACCCAACCCTAACGCTGATGCTCATCCAGCTAGCATTTAAATCTAGCTTTTTATGCTTTTATCGTCCTTAACCCTCCTTTTGGCTGTCGACCCCTTGTTTCCTAACAAGAACACACCGTGTTCATAGATGTGAACGAGTGGCTTTGCCAAGGCTATGAGCTCCGTCTAAAAACACTACAGTGTATAATATCAGGCATGTGTCTCTAAACAACAGCTGTTCTCCCTGTTGACCGCAGGTGTTTGAGGTGGAGACGGCAGACCTGTTGCTCTACACACACACACACAGACACAGACACACACACAGACGGGCAACTTTTCTTTTTTTCTCTTTTTTGAACCTACTTTCTATATAAGCATCTAAGAATGAAGTGAGCGTGTGTTATTGGAATGATTGATTGATTGATTGAAAATTGTATTAATGTCCGCCTTGTTTCGAACTGGTTATGCTTAGAGTTTGGAATCAGGGCTGGTTGTCTATCGCCCTGCACTAAAGATAAACTCTAAAGTGGTCTGCACACGGCGGGTGACCGACGTCGCCTGGCGATGCGATTGTCTGTCGCTCAACGACAATCGCATGGCCCCCCACACCAGACCCGACCGTTCACAGGTATAATAATGTGTCGCTCTGTGTAGCTGGGGGGTGTGGTTACTTGTTTCCCCCCGGAGGGAGATCTAGGAGGACGGACCGGACGTTAGGTTGTTGTGAAGCGAGCGTATTAGCAGGTAGCTGTGTTGTGCATTATGAGGGAAGTATTAACCTGTAAAACCCATATTGAGCTGGAATTAAACCACCATATGCGAATACAACCTCTCCTCATTCTTCCTGACATTACTGCATGACTGATCGCTACAATACGTTTACTAGGCACCGGTGTACAACTGATACACCAGTAGAAGTCATGTTATTTCCTCATTGTCCTTTCTGTGTCGCCTCAAAAAATAGGATCGAGGCGATTTTTTGCCAGGCGACAGAAATAGCTGCGCGATCGTCGCTTCAAAATCTCCTGCCGTGTGCGTTGTCTCATTCATAACAAAGGAGGCGATACAATTCTGTCGGTCGGCTCGCAAAAAAAGTCGGTCGCTTGGCTAAAATCGCCCGCCGTGTGCGGAGCCCTTAAGCATAACCCACGTCGAAAGAGGGCCTAAGCATAACCAGTTCGAAACAAGGCGGACATTAATAAAATGTTCAATCAATCAATCAATCATTCCAATAACACACGCTCACTTCATTCTTAGATGGCATGCACCTCCGAGTTGCTTCACAGCATGCCGTCTAACAGTGAAGTGAACGTGTTATTGGATTGATTGCTTGAACATTTTATTAACAGTGAAATTAGTGTCCTTTTGACGAATGGCATCTAACAACAGACTTCCCGCGATTTATATTTTGTTCCACAATGAGTCATGACCAACCAATTACATAATCCAACATTGTGTAAGCAACTAACACATTCCACGTGACAGAATCGTTTTTGAATGAGTCGTTATGACGATATCAACACATCCATTCGTAAAGATTATTGTCCTCCTTGGTTTCATTTCTAAAAACTCGAACTGGCGGAGTGATTGTAATTCGGTTGTGGGCGGGTTCTGGGATCACAAGCGTGTGTTATGAGAAATAACCACGTCTAACTTGACTGTTTCAACCAATCAGAATCAAGACATTTGCATGCCATTGTATAAGTGCTGTCGTTAAGGAACAACTTTTTGTGAAATTTGTTTATTTGCCATCTACCCTGGAGTTAGACAAGCAGATACATACCCTTTTCTTCTCTGTGCATGCATTAGGCTTAGGGAACAGCCGCACCGTTAGCCTAGCTTAGCGTCATTCACTGGAAGTAGGTGTGCCAGTGTAGCCTAGTTCCCAACAGTCACGAAATACACTCCAAAACCTTCCTGTAAACATGTTGTGACCTGTGTATTTACCACATGGAGACCCATTGTTGGGAACGTTGTACTCTGCACTGTCGTAATGGCTTACGGCCGTGCCAACCTGTACACGCCCGATCTCGTCAGATCTCGGCCGCTACGCAGGTTGGTCTTGGTTAGTACTTGGTTGGGAGACCTCCTGGGAATACCAAGTACGGGGTGCTTGGGGCTGGTTCTCCATTCTTTTCGCTCTTCTCTTACGCATGGCGAAGAGGGGCCTGTTGGGGTGGTCTTTGACCTCCTCGGGGGACCCTGTGCTCCCCGTATCGCCGGGCCCGGTCCGAAGTAATGTTTCGTCGACCCGTAGGCCTGGGATAACCCTGTTGGAAACTGAAACACTTGTACTGCGGTAGTGCCCGCAGGTACGTTTTGGAGTTTTTTCTTGAGGGGTTATGGGACCAACCACCGCATAGGGTAACGACTGGGTGGTTGGTTCTCTGGTGTGTTGGTGCAGTGTCAACTCCCGGGTTGCCCGGTTGAGTGTGCCCCTGCACGTTCATGACGTCTGCCAATCGTGTCAGCCTTCGCTGCCTCATTGAGGGAGGCTTTGTCATGGTGGTCAACAACGCCAGCATACGCCCCTTCCGCCGGGGCGGCTGTTTTCAGCTGACCCCTCTGGCGCCTGTCTCGTCCGCAGTACTCCAGGCTCGGGTTACAGCCTGTTGCCTGGTTTCCCCGGTGCGCTGCCTGCTTCCGTGGTAAGCCTTTGGTTCTTACGGCCATGCTGACTGCCTGTCCTGCAGGGTCAGTGTGCCAGGCGGTGTGCTATTGGGGGGACAGGGCCCGCTCTTGTGAGGGGCCTTTGTCCGAATACGCTGGCGATGTGGGGGGCGGGGTCACTAGGTGACCACCTGGTGGGGTCTTGATGCTGGCATCATGGACTTCTCCGGGCCCCCGTTTCCAGGGGGTCCAGTCCCTTTGGTGGGTCTGGGTCTTCCTGGGCTGCTACGGCCTTGCCACGGGGTTGGGTTTGCTCTTGACCCCGTGATTTCTGGGGGCAGTAACGAGGTCGTTCCTTCCGTTCGTTCCCGGGTGGCATGCGGGTTGTGCGTGTGGGTAGTCGTGGGGTCAGGCCACGGTCTGCTCACCCTGTGCGTTGAGTTGCTTGAGTGCCTCTTCGCACGGTTGGGTCCGTCGATCTCCCGTGATCCCCCAATAGGGGGGGTGCCCTCCATTAGGGGGGGTCGGGGGGGCTCGGTCCTCCCTGATCTGATGGTTGTGGGGGGCCTCAGCGGGGTGTATTTGTCGGCCGATGGCTCTCGCTCTGCCTCCCTTGTGCGTGAGTGACGCCGAGCGAGAGCCGTTACGATACAGAACGTTAGGTTATAACTATAACCAAGTTCTGTTAGTAATGGTGACGCTCGGCGTCCGGCGCCGCTGCAGCCCTTGATCTCACCTTGTGGTGAAAGCTTGGGAAGGAGGCGAGTAGGTGGCCACACACCTGCTTATGAGGGTAAGCTGATGGGGGTGTGGTCAGACGAATATTGGGATATAAAGGTACATTGTGGAATTTTATTCAGTGCGCGTGCACAAGCGAGGTACAGTGCGTGAGTGACGCCGAGCGTCACCATTACTAACAGAACTTGGTTATAGTTATAACCTAACGTTATTACAACATATTAAAACATATTAAAACATTTAGAAGGGAAGGAAAGAAGAAGTGTTTAAAGTCCGGTCGGGACCTTCCTACCCTGAGCGCAGGCCAAGAGAACTGCAATCTGGCTAACGGGACACCGAAGTTGAACACAGCATCTCCTGTGTTGGCGACGAGGGTGACGTCGCTGCGCCACCCAGCCGCTACGTTTCCCCATGTTGACGCAGTCCTCGTTGGCAGGGCTCCCGGTGTAGGTTCGACTAACATCCTCTGTCAAAGATGACGTCGTAGTCAGAGTGTTTAAGGCATGTTATAGTCATAGCAATGTTCAACAGTGTAGCATCAAGCTAACAGCCGCTCTCGACTGATAGCAACAAGCTAACGTTTCCTAGCCTAGTGACACAACGGGCTAGCGCCGCAGCTAACAGCTGACTGGCTAACAGGTAGGCCAGAACTAGCACGCAAGCTAAGCAGCTATCACCTGAACTGTACACAACGACATAACAAGCCACACTTCAGACAGGCCGCCGTCTGAAACCCTCCTCATCCTTTAAGAGAGACGAGAAAAAGAGATGTCAACACAGTTTACAACAGTGATTTAACCAGCCATACGGCGGGGCCGGCACAAGTCCCATCTGGGCTGCAGCCGACTTGAACATGGATCTTCCGATAACGAACATCCATGCCCACATTTCCTCGTTAGGGTGTACTTTCACTTTTATGTGAAAGATGGGGCCTGCACGGGACAGAGAAGCATCCGCTTGTCCAGAGAATCCTGGGATCACCAGGTCCTGGTCGCGGCCCACTAGTTGACCATAATGGGCTTCAGACCAAGATCCTCCGCCGTCGCCTAAGAGGCCGAACAGAGGACCCTAATCTGGGGCCGGCTTTCGTAAAAATTGTCAGCTAGCCCTCATAGCACTAACAGACAACTGGCGCTCGCAAGCAAACATTACTCACCCAGGCTCGAAAACCAACCAGTCCCTCACAACAGACGTCCACAGTCCAGCTGCATGGCCGGAGGGCCAAACCCATCCAGCCGCAGCAAAGGAGGACTGCAGATTGGGGAGTATATCAGCGACGCGAGCCCCTAATACGAAAAAACCGGTGGAGGTTTAGAATGATCATCATCTTCCAGACACTCCAGTGACGAAGACAATATCGCCGTATTTTCTCGAAAATAGTGATAGAGAAAATAAAGATATAATGTCAACGTATCTCCTTGTTCTTCTGTTTTCCTTTCCTCAGACTAATATTTTCTCCACGTCAAGTGGGGTATATAACAGGCACTATCTTTGTGGATGAAATTTGAGAAGGAGATGAGTGTGTGGCCCCACCCCTGCTTATGTAGGCAGCAGATGGGGGTGTGGTCAGACGGATGTTGGTATGTAAAGGTACATTTTGAAATGTATTCAGTGCATATCCACTGAAGCGAGATATTATGCAACTGGTGCTGAGCGTCACCATAACTCATAGAACTTGGTTATATACATAACCTTACGTTTTGGGGGATTTGTACTTTACTCAAGTATTATTAGGTTTGTATACTTTGTACTTTTACTCCATTACATTTCAGAGAAAAAAAACATTGACGTCATAAATCAATCTGTCTAGATTGTATGACATAATGTTGTGTTTTTTTTTTCAAGTGTATCCAAGAGTAAACATATTTAAAAAAAAAAGTAACTATTTAGGTTGTATATGATGAACTTGAAGTTAGCTATTTATGTTATAAAAAGGAGGTAGGACCATGTAAGTGTATATCCTTCCTACTCCTTTTGGGACATGTAATATCTATTTATTTTGTTTATGGAGAATTTGCTTTATATGTTTACTCCTAATTCTATTGGCTATTCTTTTTGTGTGTGTTTGTTGTATTATTATTTGTTACATGTTAATTTTTTTTATCTATTCTATTCTAAATTGTCTTAAGAAATATTATATATTTTTTATTTGCCGCTAAATGACTGTAAATTAGATAATCTTGGTTGTGTCTAATATAAGGTTTAGCTTTAGAGGTTTTCAATCTCAGCTGTGTGTGTGCAATGTGCATATAGTTGTCTATATGGAATGAATTACTTAATCAATTCATCTATATTTCATTTGTTCTTTTCTTTTCTTATTTTTCTCTTATAAACTATGATTTATTTTACAGTATGGTGTTTTATATGTATTTTATTCTATGTAATGTCCTGTCTTTTATATGGACCCTGAGTCCATAATAAAGTTTTGATTGATTGATTTGATCGTGATGACACTGGTGAATCCTACTCACCTAATGGCTACAATTAATTATAGTCACTTAAGTCAACAAATAATATGAAACACCTAGTTGGGCTTACGGTTTAATTAAACAAATAGGTTAACAGTTAAGCTAATTTAGCAGCAATCTATCAGCTAAAAGATTATTGTTTAGAGTGCCTTTTAGACTGGTACATTTTCCTCAGTCCAGCGTCTTTTTTGTTCATTGCAAACAACATTTTCTGACCATTCGCTTTGTTTGTTTGCAAAGGTTTGTGGTGAACACAAAGCTAACGTAAAAAATCTTTTTTTAGTGCCTTGGATCCTGTCTTCTTTATTATATATATTATTATATATATACCTACCCTTCTAACACATTTCCTTAACCCTTTAGTCATTTAAAACGTGAAAATAACCGAGGAAGAACTTTTGCTCAGCAACAAAATGGGGAAAACTTTTTAGGTACAGAGTTTCCAGTGATGCGATTTATAAATAATAGCCTTTCTGAGATATCCATTAATTTCCAGTATATTTCTTTCCCACCCACCCACCCCCTCCTAATGTACAGTCTCCTCTCCATCATATGTATATACTCTGTCAGGATCTATGGGTAACAGTACTGTATATTTGCATATCGTATATGTCACAAATGTAACAGTACTATATACCTGTATGTCATGTATGTCCCTATGCCATAAATGTCATGATGTCATGTATGTCATAAATGTCACTATGAATTGAAAATGGGGGACCCTGATGTAAACAAGACGAAAGTCTTTCTCTGGTCTGCATCCCCTTAAATTGTGTGTATTGAGCCGTACTGTATTGTACCCATTCTGCAATCTGTTAATAACATTTTCATAAATGTCCTCAGGCATTCGTTCTCTCGTTCGGTGTAAACAGTGCCAATCAGGATGCAGCTTCATGTCAACCAGATCTAATTGAGCAGCAGTGCAGCTGTCTTCAATTAAGGTGTTGTGGTATTTAATCTCTTCCACTGTGATCATTCATGGTCTCATTCCTTTTGAGACGGAGAAGGTTAAGTGTTGTTCTGCTGTTCCTGGATATTTTACAGTGATCTTGTTTATCAAACCCTGCTGCTATGGGGAAAGAGAAAACCCACATCAACGTGGTGATAATCGGCCACGTCGACAGCGGCAAGTCCACCACCACGGGACACCTCGTCTACAAGTGTGGTGGCGTCGACCCGAGAACTATCGAGAAGTTCGAGAAGGCTGCGTCTGAGGTATGGAATGACTATTAAAAACAAATAATAATTATAGGCCATGTAGGCTATTGTATTTGCTGTTTTAAAATCGATTCAAATCACTTGTGAATGTGATATCACAAGAAGGCACTTGGCCTCTACTGTTTATTTATTTGATCAGGGACATTTCATCAAGTTATACATTTATAAAAAAAAAAATAACTGTACATATGCCAGTGTTGCTTTTTCAGTCCCTGGGCTAGATGTTTTTCGTCTGAAAATATAAAACTAGCTTGTATGGATAACACGCAGAAATGAGGGCTGTGGCAAATGCTGGATCTGTATCATTTGGTCCAAGGAGTAAATTAGTATTTGGCTAGTTCATAATAGAAATGTGTCATTGTAATGCCTCATGAAGGCTGTGTATGGCTGTTGCATGTTGGTCTCTTTTTGTTCCTTAATCATGTTTCAACTTTTAAAAGTGCTTTTTTTTGGCTTTTATATCAATCTTATGTTTTTGGTTCTACAGATGGGGAAGAGTTCCTTCAAGTATGCCTGGGTCTTGGACAAGTTGAAAGCTGAGCGAGAACGAGGGATCACCATTGACATTTCATTGCTGAAATTCAACACTCACAAATACAGCATCACCATAATTGACGCTCCAGGCCACCGTGATTTCATCAAAAACATGATAACGGGCACATCACAGGTAAGGCGTTGGGCCCACTCTGTGTATTTATGCCCTTTCACTATTTATGAATGGTATGATGTTTGTATTTTCTGTAGGTCTTGACAGTAATTTGTGCTAATGATATACCTTAAGGAACACACAAACGCTACGGGAAATGCGCTTACCATCTTCTCCAAAGACCAACAAGATGGATGCAAATTTCCTCTGTGCGGTCGGTAGAGAAGGCTATCGTTCTGCAAGGTAGCCTAGCTTGGCACAAACGATGAATGGATGGGGACCACTAGCCTAGCTGTTGACAAAAACATCTCTCCTGGAGTTTTAAGCTAGGCTAGTGGTCCGTATCTGCTTTCATTTGTGCTAGCTTGCAATCGGATAGCTCTACTGAACACAGAGGAAATTGGTATCCATCTTGTCTGACTCTGGAGAACGGTAAGTACATTTCCCAAAATGATAGGTCTTCCTTAATTGAAGCCCCACTACATTATAAATTCCTTTCCAGGCTGATGCTGCTCTCCTGGTGGTCTCTGCAGCCAAAGGGGAGTTTGAAGCTGGCATTTCCAGGAAGGGTCAGACTAGAGAGCATGCCTTGCTGGCTTACACTCTTGGTGTCAAGCAAATTATCGTCTGTGTTAATAAGATGGACGTGACTGAACCACCGTACAGCCAGCCACGTTTTGATGAAGTGGTGAAAAGCGTTAACATGTTCCTTAAGAAGATCGGCTACGACCCCACCGCTGTCCCTTTTGTCCCCATCTCTGGCTGGACCGGGGAGAACATGATCACCGCAACTCAAAAGGTATGTTTTGACAACATGGGGAACATGTATTTTCTTGTATCACTTGCAGCATCCTGACTATTTTGTCTTGGCAGATGTCTTGGTTCAAAGGCTGGAAAGTGAGGCGCAGGGATGGTAATGTAGGTGGCAGGACTCTGCTGGAAGTCCTAGACTCCATCCGCCCTCCGGTGCGCAACGTCAACAAGCCACTACGTCTCCCTCTGCAGGACGTCTACAAGATTGGAGGTCAGCTGTGCTCTTTATGGCTTGACCAGTCCCTCGCCTTATTAAAGCACCTCACCTGTTCTAAATTGTACAGTCTCATAATCTCCTTCAGATTCACAGCAGGGGAATTATAATGAGCACGCTTGGCAGTGTTTGCAGTTTGGAATGATTTTTCTTGTAAGATGCATCTTCAGATTGGTATACTTGTGTGGCTGACTTGATGCCCCTTCTGTTCAACTCTGCAGGGGTTGGGACTGTGCCAGTGGGCAAAATTGAGACTGGCATCCTTAAACCTGGTATGACGCTGATGTTCTCCCCCGCCAAGCTTACTGCTGAGGTCAAGTCTATAGAGATGCACCACCAGGGGCTGCAGACTGCTCTGCCGGGACACAACGTGGGCTTCAACATTAAGAACGTGTCCGTGAAGAACCTGCGGCGTGGGGATGTAGCGGGCAACGCCCAGCAAGATCCTCCCTCTGATGTCAACAGCTTTGTGGCTCAGGTTGGTTTAACGGGTTTGGGTTTGGTCACTGCTGACATCCTGACTGAAGGCTACTGTTAAATTTTCGTCATTGCTGTCTCCCATTAGGTCATCATTCTGAACCATCCAGGTAAGATCAAGGCTGGCTACTCTCCTGTCCTTGATTGCCACACCACCCACGTGTCCTGTTGCTTTGCTGAGCTGAGGGAGAAGCTTGACCGCCGCTCTGGGAAGAAACTGGAGGACTCTCCACAGACGCTGGTGTCTGGCGATGCGGCTACTGTAAAACTGGTCCCCATCAGGCCCCTCTGCGTGGAGAGCTTCTTCACATATCCTCCCCTAGGTATAGTATCCTATAGTCCTTCTGGTTTTTCTACATGAGATGTATGTATTTGCTAAACTGCTTTTTGCAGCTTCACTGGGACCGAACATTGTCTCAATAAAGCATAATGTCACTCTTGGTTTGGCACACTATACTGCTGTTATGTTCTAGACGTGTGTTGAGTATCATCAAACTGTAGGCTGGCTTGACGAGACGTGTTGGTTCTCCTTTCCTCAGGACGGTTTGCTGTGAGGGACTTGAAGCAGACTGTCGCGGTGGGTGTCATCAAATCGGTGGAGAAGGACAAGACATTGAAGAAACCTCAGAAGGGGCCACTCTGTAAATAATTGTATTTTAAGTCAGTCTGGTAATGAGAGTTTTGTTTACCAGTGTCCTGGTATGAAGGAATTTCCTTTTTCAGATTTTGTATAATTTTAATGTTAATTTTGTGTTCTACACAGGTATTTTTATGTTGTGTCTGTAAAATTAAGCTGCTTGAATTTAATAGTCCTGAAGGACTAGAACTGAATGACCTGTGTTCAAATGGAAAAGTAAAGCTTCTGATTGAAATAAACAAGCTTTCAAAGTAGTTTGTATCTTGGTGTGGCTGCTTGCTTTCTGAATGGTTGTATTTGACAATCTTGGCCTAATGGCTAATTCCTTGTAGTGGGTGTTTCTGGCAGGTGCTTGCTTGGTTTGGCTGGTTCCTGTCTGTCAACTCTCTGACCATGAACTCTGCCGATACCATCTACTGCACTATCATAACTACCTACCTCATCCTATAACACTATGATAGCCATGTACAGTATATAGATATATTTCTTTACATACCCACTATCTATACATCCCTTACCTACTACTTGGTTATACCACTGGCCAACATGGCTTAGTATTTATACTTTAGCATTTACGCAGTAGCTTTGTTACAGTATATACTTATGGTTACTGTGTGCTCTGGTTGGATGCCAATGTTCATACTGTACGATGACTAATTGGATTCGAATTGAGGTACAGTAAGATGTTGGACTGAAGTCGCAAGGTCTGTACACTTGGAACTACATAAAACGCCAGTTTAATTGTTTGCTTCCGTGTGCACTCAAAACTACTTGGTATGTGAACCCTATTTGGCAGTCATCTTGATTTATACATGTAGCAGTCATCTGACTTGCATATAGGTGTGACACTCATCTGACTCTTATCCATATAGTGGCAGGGACGCGTGTAGCCGTTCCGCAACAGTAAGTTACTTCCGGGGTAGGCCTGATTGGCCCCGAAAGCACGTGACAGGCGCGGCCACGCCCCCGCGGCCGCCTCAGGACGCGCAACGAGGCTGCTGCTTTCCGCCTTCAACGCCGCCCGCCGCAGAGGAGGAAGAAGCAGGCGTTCGCGTATGAAATAAAATAGTATAGAGACATATGTACAGCGTCGCGATCGCAGTCATCAGTCATAACATTTGAAAGGCATACATTGTTGTATGAAATAAAATAGTATAGAGACATATGTACAGCGTCGCGATCATCAGTCATAATAACATTTGAAAGGCATACATTGTTGTATGAAATAAAATAGTATAGAGACATATTGTACAGCGTCGCGATCATCAGTCATAATAACATTTGAAAGGCATACATTGTTGTATGAAATAAAATAGTATAGAGACATATGTACAGCGTCGCGATCGCAGTCATCAGTCATAATAACATTTGAAAGGCATACATTGTTGTATGAAATAAAATAGTATAGAGACATATGTACAGCGTCGCGATCATCAGTACTGTCAGTACATCAGTACATTAACAGTACTGTATTTGCAAATCTGATATGTCATAAATGTATAGATGTAGCAGTACTGTCTATCTGTATGTCATGTATGTCATATATGTTATGATGAATTGAAAATGGGGGACCCTGATGTAAACAAGACGAAAGTCTTTCTCTGGTCTGCATCCCCTTAACAATTGTATGTATTGAGCTGTACTGTACTGTACCCATTCTGCAATCTGTTAATAAAGTTTTCAATCAATCAATCAATCAAAAACCTTATGTGTGTTGTCGCTCTCAAAGAGCACCTACGGGAGACTGCAATTCGAAACTGGCCCCTGTAAATGTCCTAACCCAACCCCCTCCAATGTACAGTAAATTACCAAGTATGGTTGTCAATATTCCAATGTAGTTTTGCTTGTACAGTTGTACAGTGTCCCCCACCCACCCTAACCACCTCCAATGTACAGTCCCCACCCCACCCAATTACCCAACCTCCTCCAATGTACAGTTTCTACGTCAAATGTATATACTCTTTTCTGGACTCTTTTTGTATCACAAACAGTATTTGCAAATCTGGTACGTCATAAATGTATAGATGTAGCAGTACTGTATCTGTATGTCGTGTATATCATATATGTTATGATGAATTGAAAATGGGGGACCCTGATGTAAACAAGACGAAAGTCTTTCTCTGGTCTGCATCCCCTTAACAATTGTATGTATTGAGCCGTACTGTACTGTACCCATTCTGCAATCTGTTAATAAAGTTTTCAATCAATCAATCAATAATAACATTTGAAAGGCATACATTGTTGTATGAAATAAAATAGTATAGAGACATATGTACATAAATGTATAGATGTAGCAGTACTGACTATCTGTATGTCATGTATGTCATATATGTCCTGATGAATTGAAAATGGGGGACCCTGATGTAAACAAGACGAAAGTCTTTCTCTGGTCTGCATCCCCTTAACAATTGTGTGTATTGAGCTGTACTGTATTGTACCCATTCTGCAATCTGTTAATAAAGTTGTCAATCAATCAATCAATACAGCGTCGCGATCATCAGTCATCAGTCATAATAACATTTGAAAGGCATACATTGTTGTATGAAATAAAATAGTATAGAGACATATGTACAGCGTTGCGATCGCAGTCATAATAATCGCGCCGCAGTCGGCAGTCATGCAATCATTTATCATTTAACATTTGAAAGGCATACATTGTTGAAGGCAAGATCTACGCATTGAAGCGCTGAGAGAAAAAGACAGCCAAGATTGTACTTTAAACTAAATTACTTTTATTTGCCTGTATTCTAATTACATGCGCTGCTTTGGTCCAACATTAAAACGTCAAAGTAGAACTATTATGTACTTTCTCATATTATTAACATTGACAAACATATTTACAATTAGCATTTTATAAAGTAGAACTGTAATGTGTACTTTCTCAGACAGTGCTAAGTGCAGTCAGTGCTAAGTGCAGTCAGTGCTAAGTGCAGCATCATTTTCACATCAAAACAAATGTAGAACTGTAATGTGGACTTTCTCAGACAGTGCTAAGTGCAGTCAGTGCTAAGTGCAGCATCATTTTCACATCAAAACAAACGTAGAACTGTAATGTGGACTCTCAGGGTAAGATAAAAAAAAAAAAAACTTTGACCGTTACACTATTAGCTTCAATGTTTTTTTGCCCCACTAGTGTTCAAAGCCACCGACGCGCTCAGGCTGTGTTGCTTTGCAGGTCGCCCAGCTTGAACGCGTCTCCTTGAGCCAGCTGGCAACTTCCTGCGCGCCACTGCAGTTGGCTGACAGCCAATGATCGGGCCTTGCCGCCGCGCAGCCCGGCGTAATGTGAAAGCCCTCGTTGACAGGCTCCCGGACTTGCCGAATGTGCGTAAGGCTGACGACATTGCGGAAGGGTTCCTCTTCAGCAGCTGATACTGTTTTGACCAGGCCTTGCAGTCAGCAGTGAAGAGGGGGTCCTGACTGCGTCGCCGCATATCTGACAACGACTCCTCGAAATCACAGTCGTCATCATCTGAATGTGTGACAATAAGAAGGGAATAGGTTTATTTTGAATGTCACAGGGTTTGAACAACTTCAAGATGTACATCCTTCATATTATTATATCCTATTTAACACTTGTGGCTGGAGTAGGGAATACACGCGCATATCAACAACTACAGTATCTCACATCTTATGGTGTGTGTGTGTGTGTGTGTGTGTGTGTGTGTGTGTGTAGGCGTGTATTTATGCTTTTTGGGGGGTTTTGGTGATCAAATATTGAATATTGAACTATAATCAGTGCACAAGCTCACTTATCCTTGAAAGACACTTTTATCACTGACTTAAAAGGCCCATACATCTCCATAAATGTTCAGGGGGGAGGGAATAAGTGCTGTATATTCTGTATTGTTTAATATAAATGCATTTTTTATTCCAATCCCGATTTGTATTTGAGATTCCCAAATCCCATCGGACTTGACTTCTTCGTGTCCCTCAATGAGTAATACCAGCATTCAACTGTATGCGCCACAGCGGTTTCTATCATCACCACCCACGCTATGCATAAAATATATAGGTCCGCGGAGAGGCACGCTGAGGAGGCCGTGCAAACTGCAATGGAATATGGGGCATCTCTCTCTCTCTTTACCTAATATTTTGATTCTATCCTGACATTTTTCAGTTGGAAGGGCAGTCTATATGCGTAACGGTAAAACGTTTTTAAATTATTTTCAAAAAGGGCACTTTTTTGATGAGGCTCAAAAAGGCAGGTGCTCAAGCACCCCTTGGCCTCTGTGTGCACGTACCTGTATAGTGGTAGCAGTCATCTGACTTATACATATAGGTGTGACTCATCTGACTTATACATTATAGTGGTAGCAATCATCTGACTTATACATATAGGTGTGACTCATCTGACTTATACATATAGTGGTAGCAGTCATCTGACTTATACATATAGGTGTGACTCATCTGACTTATACATTATAGTGGTAGCAATCATCTGACTTATACATATAGGTGTGACTCATCTGACTTATACATTATAGTGGTAGCAATCATCTGACTTATACATATAGGTGTGACTCATCTGACTTATACATATAGTCATAGCAGTCATCTGACTTGCATATAGGTGTGACACTCATCTGACTCTTATACATATAGTGGTAGCAGTCATCTGACTTATACATATAGGTGTGACTCATCTGACTTATACATATAGTGGTAGCAATCATCTGACTTACATGGGTGTGGCAGCACAAGATCCACATTAGTTTGTACTGTTCAAGGTGTAAACGAGAGCTGAAAGTGTGCAGGCTTTTTCTCAACGCATGCATGTCCAGCATAAAAAAAATGGAACCCCAAGATGTTTTAAGTACAACACTTTAATAATACAATGGAATAATTGGTTGCGGCTTTTACATGAAGGGTGGTGGGGGGGGGGGGGGGGGTGGTGAGTGCTGACTTAGTACAATAACATCCGTTCCCTCGATCCGTCTACCCCTGAAGTCAAACCTAGCAAGGAATATTGACGGGGTAAACGTTCTGCTCAATTACAGCTGAAAGATCCGCTGAACAAGATCTCATAATGTGACGTAATTCTTCTTTTTATTTCAAGTTTTAAATGAGTGGTATAAAGTGACACAAACAGACGCGTTCATAACTGACCGGTTTCTTGCAGCTCATCTGTCGCCGTACCGCTTGGCCCAGGGGTGGCGTCTGTTTGATCTGTCGCCGTACCGCTTGGCCCAGGGGTGGCGTCTGTTTGATCTGTCGCCGTACCGCTTGGCCCAGGGGTGGCGTCTGTTTGATCTGTCGCCGTACCGCTTGGCCCAGGGGTGGCGTCTGTTGACACAAAGACACGCGCATATCAACAACTACAGTATGTCACATCTTATGGTGTGTGTGTGTGTGTGTGTGTGTGTGTGTGTGTGTGTGTGTGTGTGTGTGTGTGCATGCTGCAAGGGTGGTATTACTTACCCTGGAATGACTGGCATGCTGGCTGAGCAAGTCTCAGGGGCTGAGCAAGTCTCAGGGGTTGAAGGAAGCCCAAGGGGACGGTTGCTATAGTATACAGAATATAAGAATAAGCGGCATTGCGTTCAGTGTAGGAAAGGTCTATTATGGTTTATTGTAGGGATGTGCGATATTATCGGCCTACCGATATTATCGGCCGATATCGGCATTAAAATGTGATATCGGAAAATATCGGTATCGTTTTTTTTTACATTTCTATAACCTTTATTTACCCAGGCAAGCGCGTAAGAACAATTTCTGATTTTATTTATTGTCAAAAGTATGCATTAATTCCACAACAAGAGATATGTAATGTTAATTACCTGAAATTATTCCATTTTTGGGGGGGGGGGGGGACCCTGCATATATCGGTATCGGTTGATATCGGTTGATATCGGTATCGGAAATTAAGAGTTTGACAATATCGGTATATCGGTATCGGTAAAAAAGCCAATATCGAGCATCCCTAGTTTATTGTGAAAAGAAAGGTATTAGCTTTACCTCCTGCTGATGTTAATTTGAGCAGTACGACCTTCATCTCCGGAGTTGTCGGGAGAAAAGTGTTGGACATATCCACAGGGTAAAACTTGGCCACTGCTGCCAGATGTTTACAGGGGGCCCCAGTTTGTCCTGCCGGGCATGAGCACAGCTCCATCTCCGCGTCCACGATGTACGCCCCCGTCACCGAGCCTGTGACAAAGTGAATCTTGCTTGATGTGATAACTTAAGCACTTGTGACAAAGTGAATCTTGCTTGATGTGATAACTTAAGCACTTGTGACAAAGTGAATCTTGCTTGATGTGATAACTTAAGCACTTGTGACAAAGTGAATCTTGCTTGATGTGAAATAAAATACAGCACTTACTTCAATATAGATGGCTGCAGCGTCTCAAGTTATAACTTAAGCATTACTTCAACGTTGAAAAGTGATTAATATTAGATGGCTGCAGCGTGGATGACTGCCTGCACATGGGAAAAGTGAGTGAAGCTCGCGCTTTCTTGACTCAAGTTATAACTTAAGCATTACTTCAACGTTGAAAAGTGATTAATATTAGATGGCTGCAGCGTGGATGACTGCCTGCACATGGGAAAAGTGAGTGAAGCTCGCGCTTTCTTGACTCAAGTTATAACTTAAGCATTACTTCAACGTTGAAAAGTGATTAATATTAGATGGCTGCAGCGTGGATGACTGCCTGCACATGGGAAAAGTGAGCCGACTGCGGCGCGATTATTATTATTATGATATTACAATGTGAAAGGCGCCGTGAATCTTGCTTGATGTGAAATAAAATACAGCACTTACTTTACTTCAAAATACAGCACTTACTTTACTTCAACTGCCGACTGCGGCGCGATTATTATTATGTTTTGCGGCGAACTCCTGCTTCTTCCTCCTCTGCGGCGGGCGGCGTTGAAGGCGGAAAGCAGCAGCCTCGTTGCGCGTCCTGAGGCGGCCGCGGGGGCGTGGCCGCGCCTGTCACGTGCTTTCGGGGCCAATCAGGCCTACCCCGGAAGTAACTTACTGTTGCGGAACGGCTACACGCGGCAGGCGTGGGACGTGCACAGGACTTTAGAGGGGCAGGTGCTCAAAGGCTGAAAAGGGCACTACACTTGTGTGTATATATTATCCGAGCGCGCATAGCTTTTTTTTAATGGCCCTTTTCGGGAGGGGGGCCCCCTATTTATGCTTTTTGGGGGGTTTTGGTGATCAAATATTGAATATTGAACTATAATCAGTGCACAAGCTCACTTATCCTTGAAAGACACTTTTATCACTGACTTAAAAGGCCCATACATCTCCATAAATGTTCAGGGGGGAGGGAATAAGTGCTGTATATTCTGTATTGTTTAATATAAATGCATTTTTTATTCCAATCCCGATTTGTATTTGAGATTCCCAAATCCCATCGGACTTGACTTCTTCGTGTCCCTCAATGAGTAATACCAGCATTCAACTGTATGCGCCACAGCGGTTTCTATCATCACCACCCACGCTATGCATAAAATATATAGGTCCGCGGAGAGGCACGCTGAGGAGGCCGTGCAAACTGCAATGGAATATGGGGCATCTCTCTCTCTCTTTACCTAATATTTTGATTCTATCCTGACATTTTTCAGTTGGAAGGGCAGTCTATATGCGTAACGGTAAAACGTTTTTAAATTATTTTCAAAAAGGGCACTTTTTTGATGAGGCTCAAAAAGGCAGGTGCTCAAGCACCCCTTGGCCTCTGTGTGCACGTACCTGTATAGTGGTAGCAGTCATCTGACTTATACATATAGGTGTGACTCATCTGACTTATACATTATAGTGGTAGCAATCATCTGACTTATACATATAGGTGTGACTCATCTGACTTATACATATAGTGGTAGCAGTCATCTGACTTATACATATAGGTGTGACTCATCTGACTTATACATTATAGTGGTAGCAATCATCTGACTTATACATATAGGTGTGACTCATCTGACTTATACATTATAGTGGTAGCAATCATCTGACTTATACATATAGGTGTGACTCATCTGACTTATACATATAGTCATAGCAGTCATCTGACTTGCATATAGGTGTGACACTCATCTGACTCTTATACATATAGTGGTAGCAGTCATCTGACTTATACATATAGGTGTGACTCATCTGACTTATACATATAGTGGTAGCAATCATCTGACTTACATGGGTGTGGCAGCACAAGATCCACATTAGTTTGTACTGTTCAAGGTGTAAACGAGAGCTGAAAGTGTGCAGGCTTTTTCTCAACGCATGCATGTCCAGCATAAAAAAAATGGAACCCCAAGATGTTTTAAGTACAACACTTTAATAATACAATGGAATAATTGGTTGCGGCTTTTACATGAAGGGTGGTGGGGGGGGGGGGGGTGGTGAGTGCTGACTTAGTACAATAACATCCGTTCCCTCGATCCGTCTACCCCTGAAGTCAAACCTAGCAAGGAATATTGACGGGGTAAACGTTCTGCTCAATTACAGCTGAAAGATCCGCTGAACAAGATCTCATAATGTGACGTAATTCTTCTTTTTATTTCAAGTTTTAAATGAGTGGTATAAACCCATGGGAATGTGAAACAAAAACAACAGTTTGAATTGTGAACGCAGGTCGTCATGCTCTGCAGTAAAAACGTCCTTTCTCTCTCGGGTCGTCCTACGAACCGTTCCTCCAGTCATCGCTAAAGACGGACCCTTCGTTTGAGCTTCCCCACATACTGTGAATAACTAGTGGTTGTATAACGGAGCGGGGGACACCTCAGCCCCCGCCCGACAGTGGCTCGTCTTCTTCACCCCCCTGAGGGCAGTGCATTCCTACACAGCAATTCCACTCGATTCCAGTCACTGTTAACACCGTTGCACAGAAGAAGAAGGCCTGAGGGCTGTAAGAGATGACTCGACGTTACATACATGAAGAAGAGTGAACAGCGTGACGAGAGGTGGTCTAACTATTAGTGACCCTGTGGTTCTGACCCGTAGGCTCTTCATTATGACACCACACGGTAGCAGCAGATGTCTCCTCTATACTGTAAAACAATCAATACGATGTACACACAAAGCAAGCAAGAACAAGGAATACTATTTGTTTTTCTTTTGTCATCTATCTTGGGAAGATCAGTGAGAGGCTGCTCTGGCTCTTCAGTCGATCATGGTGGTACACGACGGGGGGGGGGGGGGGGGGTGCAAGACACTAAATTAGTGACACAACCTCTTTTTCCCAGGGATGTAAAAAGATATTTTTTTTAGCAGTCGATGACCAGTAAAAATGAATTACAGACTAAATGAAAAAAACGTCACACCATCCTGACACTGATTCGACTGGGGGACCCTGGCAGGCAGCTAGGGAGGGGCCATGTGTTACTTCTACATGTTTTGTACAATAAAACATGTATATACACTTACGCACAAATATATGTACATACATATATATACACAGTAACACAGCATAAACGTAGATTGTTTTTAAGGTAAGTGCTGGGGGGGGGGGGGGGGGGGGGGGGGTGATAATACTGCCTAGGAGGAGGAAACACATTCTTTGTACAAGGTGGAAGTGTGGCATCTGTGACCGGATAAGCCTATAAGCCTACTTGGGGTTTCTTCATTGTGGGTTTCTCTTTAGAATGCTTGTTTCACATCGGGGGGGGGGGGGGGGGGGGGTGTTAATAGTAGCTATGTACAAGGACCCCCCCCCCTCTATTGGGGGGAGGTTTAGTAGTGCAAGTCTGTCTGTCAGTCACTCAGGATATGCACAAAGGACATAGGGAACACCCCTTTCCGCTGCGGGTGCCCCTCGACGTGCCCGATCTGGACAGGAAAGGGAGAGAGAGAGAGAGAGAGAGAGAGAGAGAGAACATGGTATGAAAAAAAAGCGCACAACACAAGAATACGTTTTCCCCCCTCACTGTCAATGGTGCACGCAGTTAATTAAAGGGTTAGTTCTCGTTCTCATGGACCCCTAGTCCTACAGTATCTCCTTATCAATGACATTGTCGTCGGTAAGGTTTAGCCAACCAACCGATGTAAAGTCAATGGGGCCAAGCTCCTGTCTGACTGAAGGTAACTGAAATAAGATAAGATACTACTATTTTGTGTCCTCTGGGGAGTAGATGTCAGTTACTGTACAGTACCTTCAGTCAGTTTGTACAGACAGGAGCTCGACCCCATTGACTTTGCATTAAGTTGTGGCTAACTAGCCGGAGCTAGTGTGAGGAACAGCATGGCTTGTGTTGAGAAAGGACTCTACTAATCAACATTATCATTGGTAAGTAATACAATATGGCTACGGTTACAAAAATCAGGACTATCCCTTTAACTGTATGAGGAGGAGTGCAGCAAAGTCCCTCCGTTCCCTTGCCCCCCAGTACCTATCTGACCTCCTCCACCTCTGCACCCCCAGGTACCTATCTGACCTCCTCCACCTCTGCACCCCCAGTACCTATCTGACCTCCTCCACCTCTGCACCCCCAGTACCTATCTGACCCCCTCCACCTCTGCACCCCCAGTACCTATCTGACCTCCTCCACCTCTGCACCCCCAGTACCTATCTGACCTCCTCCACCTCTGCACCCTCTCCGGGAGGCTGAGATCCGCTCTGCTACATTCTTGGACTCCTGAAAACCCACCTGTTCACGAAGGCCTATGGCCTCTTGTCATCTCCCTGTCATTCATTGTTACTATTATTTCTTCTGCTTATGTTTTATTGGTCTTTTTGTTGCTTTGTAAAGTGTCCTTGAGTTTCATAACATTAACATTTTACATTTAGTCGTTTAGCTGACGTTTTTCTATACCAAAGTTCTGTACGACAAGTCAGCAGGAAGGGCACAACTCTCACAGCTGAGTAACAATGTTCATCAAACAGTGCTGAAACTTGAGTGTTGCAGTTTTGAGTGCATAGTAGTAAAGACATATTAGTATAGTAGGAAGAGTGCATAGTATAGTAGGAAGAGTGCATAGTATAGTAGGAAGAGTGCATAGTATAGTAGGAAGAGTGCATAGTATAGTAGGAAGAGTGCATAGTATAGTAGGAAGAGTGCATAAAAGGCGCTATATAAATCCAATACAACGGCGGTTTTCGCAGCAGTAAAGAAAAAAGCAGGGGCGCCCCAAGTGGCGAACCATGTAACGCGTTGCGTCGCGATGCGTCCGACCCGGATTAGATTCCCGGTCCTTTGCCGAATGTCTTCCCCCTGCTCTGTCTCCCGTTCTTCCTCTCTCTCTCTCTCTCTCTCTCTCTCTCTCTCTCTCTACCGGACTGCCCGGTAGTAAAAACAATAAAAATCTACCAAAAACATAAAATAAAAAAATAAAATAAAAAAGCCAAAGATATGCCGTTCTGACGTATTCTCGAAGTCAACTTCCTGTCTGTTATTGCTACGCAACTGCAGCGTGGGGGGAAACTGCCCCGCCTGGTACATTGTGTACACTATTTAGTGGAGAAACGGATAGTTAAAGCGGCAAATTAAAGACAATCAAGCAGACTTTTCTTCAGTCCTTCACAATGCCAAAGAGCTGCTGTGTTACGCGTTATACTAATGACAAAAACAGAAATCCAAATCGGAAGTTTTATACCATCACAGAGGAAAAAGTGGCTGGTGGCTAACGTTCGGCTAACTCGCTCTGATGTTGTGGTCGTGCTAATCAGGGGGAGTTTCTTTGACTCATATCTCGCCTTAGAATCACCAGAAAGGCTTTCGAAATAGTGAAATGCCATGTTGGCCTCAATATTTTCAAAACAAATCGTATGAAAATGTTATGAAATGAACAAGAATGTGATAAAACATGTAATAAAAACGGAGCTCAATGCATGGATTTGATGGTAGAAATCCGTATGGTCCCCCTATACCAAGATGGCGGCGGTCTCGTGACATCAGAGTGTCTTCGAGAATAGCGACGTGTTTGACACTCACCCACCACTCCAGGTCCTCCTCTCCCGTCACTATGATCACTTCTCCCTCCACGAACGTGAGCTCGTCATCGTTGTCGGCCTGGCAGTCGTAGATGGTTTTCACCCTCCGAGCTTTGCTTTTCCCCTGGACACACATTGCAGACAGTCAGTAGAGTACGGTAGTTTGTAGCACATATATATTTGACACTAAGGCTAGGTTCACACTACAAGCATTGCTGAATTTTGATTTATTGCTCAGATCAGATTTTCTTTGTTTGGCCAATATCAGATTCCAGTGTGAACTGGTTACGCTCCTGAACTGACCCACAAATGCGCAAATGAACAATAACGAAGTTGGACGTAAAAACATGGAGGACACTGAAGTAATAGTTTATGGTTTAATTTTTAAGTTGATGTGCAGTGGAGATCAGCTAATTGGTGAGCAGATGATAATGGTGGCGAGGAGGTGAATGAGAGCTTCTTTCCTCTTTCAATTATGTTTTAAGACACAGACCGGTTATGATACGTCCCCTCAAGATCTTCTTGTACAGAAGTATCACCCCAAATACTTATAAGGTAAACACCTCACTGGCCCTCCACTGACCACCTCCAGCTGTCTTCCATGTTTGTATTCATGAGTCACTCCTGCCAGTGCAAAATTGTGATGAATGTCAATCTAGTGTGAGGTAAAAAGTCACATCATTCCGACATGACTGTTCACACTGAGGTCACATAGCAAATAATCTGACTTGTATCTGATTTAGGACCAAATCAGAATTGAAAAGATCAGATTCGATGTGATTTGTGTTGTTCACACTGTCATAAAAAAAAGAAAAAGATCTGAGTCACAAAAAAAAAAAAAAAAGCAAATAAATCTGATTCAGGCCAATTTAGTCTGCAAAGTGTTCATCTTTACTGTCAGGGCTGTGCTGTAGTTCTACTGTGTTCATCTTTACTGTCAGGGCTGTGCTGTAGTTCTACTGTGTTCATCTTTACTGTCAGGGCTGTGCTGTAGTTCTACTGTATTCATCTTTACTGTCAGGGCTGTGCTGTAGTTCTACTGTATTCATCTTTACTGTCAGGGCTGTGCTGTAGTTCTACTGTATTCATCTTTACTGTCAGGGCTGTGCTGTAGTTCTACTGTGTTCATCTTTACTGTCAGGGCTGTGCTGTAGTTCTACTGTGTTCATCTTTACTGTCAGGGCTGTGCTGTAGTTCTACTGTGTTCATCTTTACTGTCAGGGCTGTGCTGTAGTTCTACTGTGTTCATCTTTACTGTCAGGGCTGTGCTGTAGTTCTACTGTATTCATCTTTACTGTCAGGGCTGTGCTGTAGTTCTACTGTATTCATCTTTACTGTCAGGGCTGTGCTGTAGTTCTACTGTATTCATCTTTACTGTCAGGGCTGTGCTGTAGTTCTACTGTGTTCATCTTTACTGTCAGGGCTGTGCTGTAGTTCTACTGTGTTCATCTTTACTGTCAGGGCTGTGCTGTAGTTCTACTGTGTTCATCTTTACTGCTCAGGGCTGTGCTGTAGTTCTACTGTGTTCATCTTTACTGTCAGGGCTGTGCTGTAGTTCTACTGTATTCATCTTTACTGTCGGGGCTGTGCTGTAGTTCTACTGTATTCATCTTTACTGTCGGGGCTGTGCTGTAGTTCTACTGTATTCATCTTTACTGTCAGGGCTGTGCTGTAGTTCTACTGTATTCATCTTTACTGTCTGGGCTGTGCTGTAGTTCTACTGTGTTCATCTTTACTGTCAGGGCTGTGCTGTAGTTCTACTGTATTCATCTTTACTGTCAGGGCTGTGCTGTAGTTCTACTGTGTTCATCTTTACTGTCTGGGCTGTGCTGTAGTTCTACTGTATTCATCTTTACTGTCGGGGCTGTGCTGTAGTTCTACTGTATTCATCTTTACTGTCAGGGCTGTGCTGTAGTTCTACTGTATTCATCTTTACTGTCAGGGCTGTGCTGTAGTTCTACTGTATTCATCTTTAC
Organism: Notolepis coatsorum; assembly: GCF_963971535.1. NCBI lineage: Eukaryota > Metazoa > Chordata > Actinopteri > Aulopiformes > Paralepididae > Notolepis > Notolepis coatsorum. The sequence continues at coordinate 13,128,132 of NC_140176.1, forward strand.
TGTCAGGGCTGTGCTGTAGTTCTACTGTGTTCATCTTTACTGTCAGGGCTGTGCTGTAGTTCTACTGTGTTCATCTTTACTGTCGGGGCTGTGCTGTAGTTCTACTGTATTCATCTTTACTGTCAGGGCTGTGCTGTAGTTCTACTGTATTCATCTTTTCTGTCGGGGCTGTGCTGTAGTTCTACTGTATTCATCTTTACTGTCAGGGCTGTGCTGTAGTTCTACTGTGTTCATCTTTACTGTCTGGGCTGTGCTGTAGTTCTACTGTGTTCATCTTTACTGTCGGGGCTGTGCTGTAGTTCTACTGTGTTCATCTTTACTGCTCAGGGCTGTGCTGTAGTTCTACTGTGTTCATCTTTACTGCTCAGGGCTGTGCTGTAGTTCTACTGTGTTCATCTTTACTGCTCAGGGCTGTGCTGTAGTTCTACTGTGTTCATCTTTACTGTCAGGGCTGTGCTGTAGTTCTACTGTATTCATCTTTACTGTCTGGGCTGTGCTGTAGTTCTACTGTGTTCATCTTTACTGCTCAGGGCTGTGCTGTAGTTCTACTGTGTTCATCTTTACTGTCAGGGCTGTGCTGTAGTTCTACTGTATTCATCTTTACTGTCTGGGCTGTGCTGTAGTTCTACTGTGTTCATCTTTACTGTCAGGGCTGTGCTGTAGTTCTACTGTATTCATCTTTACTGTCAGGGCTGTGCTGTAGTTCTACTGTGTTCATCTTTACTGCTCAGGGCTGTGCTGTAGTTCTACTGTATTCATCTTTACTGTCAGGGCTGTGCTGTAGTTCTACTGTATTCATCTTTACTGTCGGGGCTGTGCTGTAGTTCTACTGTGTTCATCTTTACTGTCAGGGCTGTGCTGTAGTTCTACTGTGTTCATCTTTACTGTCAGGGCTGTGCTGTAGTTCTACTGTGTTCATCTTTACTGTCAGGGCTGTGCTGTAGTTCTACTGTGTTCATCTTTACTGTGAGGGCTGTGCTGTAGTTCTACTGTATTCATCTTTACTGTCAGGGCTGTGCTGTAGTTCTACTGTGTTCATCTTTACTGTCAGGGCTGTGCTGTAGTTCTACTGTATTCATCTTTACTGTCGGGGCTGTGCTGTAGTTCTACTGTGTTCATCTTTACTGTCTGGGCTGTGCTGTAGTTCTACTGTGTTCATCTTTACTGTCAGGGCTGTGCTGTAGTTCTACTGTGTTCATCTTTACTGTGAGGGCTGTGCTGTAGTTCTACTGTATTCATCTTTACTGTCAGGGCTGTGCTGTAGTTCTACTGTGTTCATCTTTACTGTCAGGGCTGTGCTGTAGTTCTACTGTGTTCATCTTTACTGTCAGGGCTGTGCTGTAGTTCTACTGTATTCATCTTTACTGTCAGGGCTGTGCTGTAGTTCTACTGTGTTCATCTTTACTGTCGGGGCTGTGCTGTAGTTCTACTGTGTTCATCTTTACTGTCAGGGCTGTGCTGTAGTTCTACTGTGTTCATCTTTACTGTCAGGGCTGTGCTGTAGTTCTACTGTATTCATCTTTACTGTCAGGGCTGTGCTGTAGTTCTACTGTATTCATCTTTACTGTCAGGGCTGTGCTGTAGTTCTACTGTATTCATCTTTACTGTCAGGGCTGTGCTGTAGTCCTACCGTGTTCATCTTTACTGTCAGGGCTGTGCTGTAGTTCTACTGTATTCATCTTTACTGTCAGGGCTGTGCTGTAGTTCTACTGTATTCATCTTTACTGTCAGGGCTGTGCTGTAGTTCTACTGTATTCATCTTTACTGTCAGGGCTGTGCTGTAGTTCTACTGTGTTCATCTTTACTGTCAGGGCTGTGCTGTAGTTCTACTGTATTCATCTTTACTGTCAGGGCTGTGCTGTAGTTCTACTGTGTTCATCTTTACTGTCAGGGCTGTGCTGTAGTTCTACTGTGTTCATCTTTACTGTCAGGGCTGTGCTGTAGTTCTACTGTGTTCATCTTTACTGTCAGGGCTGTGCTGTAGTTCTACTGTGTTCATCTTTACTGTCAGGGCTGTGCTGTAGTTCTACTGTATTCATCTTTACTGTCTGGGCTGTGCTGTAGTTCTACCGTGTTCATCTTTACTGTCAGGGCTGTGCTGTAGTTCTACCGTGTTCATCTTTACTGTCAGGGCTGTGCTGTAGTTCTACTGTATTCATCTTTACTGTCAGGGCTGTGCTGTAGTTCTACTGTGTTCATCTTTACTGCTCAGGGCTGTGCTGTAGTTCTACTGTATTCATCTTTACTGTCAGGGCTGTGCTGTAGTTCTACTGTGTTCATCTTTACTGTCAGGGCTGTGCTGTAGTTCTACTGTATTCATCTTTACTGTCAGGGCTGTGCTGTAGTTCTACTGTATTCATCTTTACTGTCTGGGCTGTGCTGTAGTTCTACTGTATTCATCTTTACTGTCTGGGCTGTGCTGTAGTTCTACTGTGTTCATCTTTACTGTCAGGGCTGTGCTGTAGTTCTACTGTATTCATCTTTACTGTCAGGGCTGTGCTGTAGTTCTACTGTGTTCATCTTTACTGTCAGGGCTGTGCTGTAGTTCTACTGTATTCATCTTTACTGTCAGGGCTGTGCTGTAGTTCTACTGTATTCATCTTTACTGTCTGGGCTGTGCTGTAGTTCTACTGTATTCATCTTTACTGTCTGGGCTGTGCTGTAGTTCTACTGTATTCATCTTTACTGTCTGGGCTGTGCTGTAGTTCTACTGTGTTCATCTTTACTGTCTGGGCTGTGCTGTAGTTCTACTGTATTCATCTTTACTGTCTGGGCTGTGCTGTAGTTCTACTGTGTTCATCTTTACTGTCTGGGCTGTGCTGTAGTCCTACCGTGTTCATCTTTCGGGGGAGGGGCACAGGTGTGTCTGGGGTCCCCGGCGGGCTCCCATTGGTGTCCTCGCTGGGCTGCGGCGGGGAGGGGCTCGTGATATCCACGTGTTGATTGGGCGACGGCGAGTCCCGGGGCGGAGGCTGGGGTTTAGGAGCAGGCTCCGCGGGTGGCGGCCTGGGACCGGCCTCAGACACTCCCGGTTTAGGACCGGGACCGGGCTCAGACACTCCCGGTTTAGGACCGGGACCGGGCTCAGACACTACCGGTTTAGGACCGGGGCCGGCCTCAGACACTACCGGTTTAGGACCGGGGCCGGCCTCAGACACTACCGGTTTAGGACCGGGACCGGCCTCAGACACTACCGGTTTAGGACCGGGACCGGGCTCAGACACTACCGGTTTAGGAGCGATGTCCGAGAGGTGAGGCTTGGGAGGGAGATCTTTGAGCTGGGGTTTGGGCGGCAGATCTCCCAGCTGAGGTTTAGGGGGCAGGTCTGAGAGCTGGGGCTTGGGGGGCAGTTCTCCGGGCTTAGGGGGCAGGTCGGAGGGCTGGGGCCTGGGGGGCAGGTCCGCCAGCGGAGGCTTCTCCGGCAGAGGAACCTTCTGGTGGGGGTCAGATCCCGGCGGGGATTTGGGGAAGACCTCCGGAGGGAGGCTGGCTCTGTCCATGGAGGGATGGATGGTGTCGATCTTCCGCAGTGCCACTACAGAGGGAGATACAGACGGCATGCAGACGTCATGGCCACATAACGATATTGTGAATGTAATACTGGAAGCAACTAGGGCTGTCCCCGACTAAGGATTTGGATGGTCGACTATGATTGGCCAAAATTTGGCGACTATTGGTCGACAAAAAAAAAGGAAAAAAAAGTATAATATATATATATTTTTTTTATCATTCCATTTGGGCTGTGGGGGGTTCTTAATGTCTGAAGGAGTCGACTGAAGGCTTCTTGTCCTCTGCAAAAGCATGCAATTGGTCCACTGATGGATACATCTTGATATTTGTCTAGTCTAGTGTGTTCATTAGATGGGTGAAATCCTCTTTCAGTGCCTCTGTGCCTGTTTTCGTAGGCAGTTAGCCTCTGGTATGCGTGCCATTAGCGTTAGCCACGCTTCTATGCCTCTTTTCTTTTGGAAAGAATGATAAAAAAAATTATATATATATATATATATATATATATAATAAATCTTAATTTTTTTTTCTTTTGTATTCGACTAAGAGGTTGGCTAGTCGACTACGGCTCCTTTCGACCGATTAGTCGACTAATCGACTAATAGGGGTCAGCCCTAGAAGCAACTACATGTATTAGGTTCAAAATTTGCCGTTGAAATGCTGGGAACGCCTGTACCTTTCTGAGGTAGTTTGGGAAGAACCCTTGGACCGAGCGTAGACTTCGTGTTGGCTAAAGTAGTGCTGAAAGCAGAGGGTCATAAAAGGTTAAAGGGGCCTTTGACAAGAGTTTTAACCTGAATCCTATCGTTCTGTTGTGAGGAGAGGATGTGTGACAATCAGACATAGAACTTAGCCGTGTGTTCGGCGTCTCCAGAGCTTCGGTTGATGTTACGCAGAGGGGAGCAGATCTGTAGTGAACCGCTGACACTATTTCCTCAACTTTACTGGAGTCGGGCCTGGTACTACAGTTTAAAATAGTTTGTAGTTCACTAGAGGTCCAGGTGACGGAGGCACAGCGTGTTTTACATTTGATTCTCATGTGTCCTCCTCACAACAGAACAATACGATCCAGGTAAAAAATCTGCGGAATGCCTCTTTAATCAAAAGCCAAATCAAAGTGGTTACATGTCCCATATTATCAGTTGGGCAAAAACACATAAGTTGTACTGTAAACGGATATGGAGCTGTGGCTTCAAAGTATGCAGTCGAACTATTTACATTATGACCACTTAAACGTCTAATAACGATAGGTTATGTAGATAACCTAGTTATATTAGTATAGGCTAAGCTCCCGCTCTGAGCCTTACGAGATACTCTATATCGCCTGTGATACCTAATGTATCTCCCACGAACAAAAACACATGCACCCCACCTGTATGGGGCCCCGCCCCTTATGGTGGCACCACCCATATAATCATGACTCTGGTCATGACACACCCTTCCTCGCCAAAAACCCGTCCCAGGAAAAGATCCCTCAAGAGGGAACTCAGGGCGCGCAGAGCGGGAGCTTAGCCTATACTAATATAACTAGGTTATCTACATAACCTATCGTTATATTTCGTATGGCATCGCTCCCGCTCTGAGCCTTACGAGATAATGGGGAAGAGCGGGTGCGAGACCCGACAGATGTACCCCCTGAGGACCCGTAAGCCCACATCAAGGGGTGCGGGGAGCCCTGTCACCCCATCCTTCCTAACGAAGGGGGGGCGCAGTCAACTCCACCTGAATGCGAACAAGAGGGAGCCAGAACCCCTTGAACACACCGTACAGGCGGAACCACGTGTGACTCAACACACTGCGGCCCATACCCATACACTCCCGCTACCCGACCAAAGGACGGGAAGCAGGAAAGGCCACAGACCCCAGAACCGCCTGGGAGACAGAACCCCCGGTCATGTCCATGAGGTAAAACCTTACAAAGGAGCCCGGGGAGGACCATGAAGCTGCAGCACAGATGTCCTCCACCGAGGCCCCACCCAGGAGAGCGGCAGAGGCAGCCACCCCACGAGTGGAGTGCGCCCGACGCCCCCAGGGGGATCCTGCCCAGCCAGCGTGTAGCAGAGGGTAACACCCTCGCACAACCAATGGGACAGGCGCTGCTCCGACAGTGCCTTACCAGCACGAGCCCCACCGTAACAGACAAAAAGCTGGTCGGTAACCCTGAAATCCTGAGTACGGCTGAGGTAAATCCCCAAGCACGGACTGGACATGACAGGTGAAGGCCCGCATCTAACTCACCAGTGTGAGGAGGAGGACGAAACGCCTGAACCACAATATCCCGGGAGCGGAAGGAACTCCGGATATTCTCAGGCACGAAAGCAGGATTAGGTCGCAGAGTGACACCGCAATCGGTCCGAAAAGACAGGCACTCTGGACGTACCGAGAGAGCACAGAGCTCACCTACGCGTTTAGCGGAAGTGACAGCCAGAAGGAACGCGGTCCTGAAGGACAGCTGTCCCAACGGCGCCCGCTCGAGCGGCTCAAACGGGGCCAAGGACAACCGACCGAGGACCAATTGAAGATCCCAAGTCGGAGCCAAGGAGCGTTGCACCGGCTTAACGCCGCAAGCGCGACAGTGGAGGGAGCATGCGCATTCCAGATGGTAACACCATCAGGATCAAGAACCTGCACCCCTCAACGTACCCGTCCCAACAACTGACCTAACAGATGTATGGGGAAGAATCCCTGGCGGCACGGCATCGGTCCCAGACCTGCCTGGCCATGTCCAGACGCAATCCTCACCCGTCAGGATGAGGGCCGCCCCGCGACAGTACACCTGCACCCACATTCTCCCTGCCGGGGATGTGGGGAGCCCTTAGGCCGCGCAGATGGAGGACGCCCATAGCCAGCCGCCCGCCGCCTGGTGCAGACAGGGGGAGCGTACTCCTCCCTGTCTGTCGATACACGACACTGACGTCGTATCGTCCGTCCTGATCAACACCATTTGTGGACCAGAAGGACCGCTTTCAACACCAACACATTGAACGTAGCGCAGATCGGGCAGCATGGTTTGCCAGCTGCCCCCTACTGCGTTGGCCCGACGCATCACCAGCGAGGGAGGCGTCGGTGAAAACGCGACGTGAGACAGCGCCGTAACCGTCCTAGGACGGAACCTCCCGAGCGTGTTGACAACACGCTCCGAGATGGATGCCCATAGCCCTCCAACCGTTGACTGGGAAGAGGAATACTCTACATCCAGTCTACAGCAACCCCAGGCTGGTAGAGACCTGCCTGGTACGAGACCTGACGATCCACCTTGACCGCGAAGGACCAGAACGTCATCAGGGCAGAACACTCCGTAACCCCGGATGACGCAGAGGCCCCAGTGCGGCCTCCACGCACTTGGTGAAGATGCGGGGAGCCAGAGAAAACCGAACGGCAGCCTCTGGTACTCATACGCTAACCCTGCAAAGGAAGCGTAGGTAAGCCCTAGGATGGAAGATCGGGGATGCGCATACGCATCCTACAGGTCTATGGAGGAGAACCAGACCCCCACCTGACAGTGTTCAACAGGTAGGAGACGATCCAAAAAATGCTGAACCTTCCCATGGGACAGGTCCAGCCTGGGTCTTACACCCCTCCCTCCCGACTTCTCGGGCAGAGAACACCGGGAGGAGAACGCCACGACGATGGCTTGCTTCGTCCACAGAGATTGGATCTCGTCGACCAGAGCTGTCCCTGCTGGAGACCCCGACAACAGGGTCTGTACCAAACCTGAAAACGGGTGGGGTTGTGTAAACACAAGTCCCCGCCTCACCATTCTCTCCATCTACCTCGACATATGGTACTGCCGTAGTCATATGTGACGACACTCCCAACGCACCCGCCGTCACGTGGCGCAGGTCCGCCAGGAACTGTAGATAGTTGGCCCGGTCCCCCCCGCTGTGCGAAGACAACCCTGGAATCGTGCGAGGAGCGCGTTCCGTGTCGGAACACCTGACCCTGACACCACCCACGAGGCAATCGCACCCAAGGGGGAACCCCGACAGAAAAGGGCCTGTCTGATACGGGGGGCTTCCGATCAAAAAAGCCCCCCCACTGAACACCCCTCCAGAACATGCTGAAGGAGTTGTTCCGCAGCCGGACATGCAAGGTGTAAGGCCCCCATGGGTTCCTACACACCGTAGCCCTGCAGTGATATCACTACCACCCCAAACCATGTGAGCTGCGACCACTTGCCAATATTCCAGGAGTGGGAGCACCAACATGATACCTGGCCTGGCGAAGGCGAGGCCGGGGAAGCCCGCACTGTGTGCCTCAAAAGGTTTCGAGCCCCCCTGCTGACAACACTTAAGTTGACAGACGTAACACCAGGCTCAACCAACACAGTTCAAGGTGTGGGAGCCGCTTGACAGCACAACATTCTCACGGACAGACCCAGGCTCAGCCATCAACTGGGTGTCAGCCCCTGTCTCCATGAGAAGCGAAGAATGGGGCCGCATACGCTTCAATGAAGGTTCGCGGCCCGCAGCCAAAGGAGAATGCTCAGAGCCCCGCCTCTGGGGATACCAGAGAGAGGATTGAACGGGGAGCGGGCTGCTCGCGGCAAAATGACGACGGAGTGGTTTACCAACACCGAAATCACCCAAAATGGCCGATCCCTCGGCCGCCAAGACTGTCGGCCTCGCGATACCCTGTCGATTCTCCAACCAGGGCACCACTGGCGGGGGAAACATGGCCGCCTGTCGAGGGCCCCGTCATCGCCGCTGACGAGGCCGTGCTCTCTCTTCTTCTGGCTGCGCGGTGTGAGGCGGTGTAGGGCCTAGGACAATACCGCCCGCGCTCCAGCAGAAGACCAAAATCCCCTGCGGAGAGGGGAACCCTGAGCGGTTATAGCTTGCGGCTGGGTCAAAGCTAATAACGTCAACATCCTCGACGGAGTGGTTTACCAACACCGTGCGCGATGTGTCGACGTCGGCCGGCCCTCAAGGCCCCTCCACCAGACACCATCTCGCCAGGCCGACCCATGGTGTCGGCCGGGCGGGGCATTGTTTCAATATATCAAAAACAAAGGACTGACGTTAACATGGAGCACCAGTGGTGATTGCAAACAGCACCCTCCACTGTGGTGTGGACCATGAAAAGGTTAAATGAATAAAAAGAGCTAAACCACAAAAACTGTAGAATGAGCAAACCCATACACACAAAGTTTAAGGGGAGACGGACCAGACCCGTCTTCATTCAAAATATTCACAACAGAACACCAGCCCTAGTTTAGCCCATTTACCAAAAAAGGTAAACAAAGCCCCCCCCCCGCACTACTCCCCCAGTATACCGATTGACCGTCAGTATGAATGGTTTGAGAGGAGAGAAAGCTGTAGCAAGACAGACCTTCTCATAGCAGAGTGACAAAATGAAACAATAGCCCCCTACACAGGGCCGCCCCAGGAGATGGGGGGCCTCGCGTCTAAAAACGCACAGGGCCTCACATTTCTCCCAAGCGGCCCTGCCCTTATACTACTGCAGCCTAACGCCAGGCAATGTGGAACCCAAGACAACAATTGCCTGTGCACAGACACGCAACATGTTTACCATGTCGGCTGGACCCATAGCCCCACTACCCGACGCCAACCCAGATGGGAACACCGTTCAACAAACCCCGCCGGAACACAAGGTAATACCTGGCTAGAACCTAGCCACGACCTACCCCGTTGTCAACCCATTTACCCGAAAAAGGTAAATAGAACTCAAAACCCCACAACAGCTACCGACTGACCTTCATTGATGAACCGGGCAAGAGGCGGGAGAGTGACAACATCTCACGGCGGAGACATTAAAACAGCATAGCAATTAGCAGTAGTGATAGCATGCGGCAGTAGCGATAGCATGTTAGCATAGCTTTAGATGTTTTAGCAGCACGCCCAAGACAGCTTGGAAACCGTTCCCTGCAGAGAACGTTCACCAAACCATCTTGCCCCTGGCGCCAACACACAACAAGGTTGTGTTAACAACACAAACCAGCATTACTAACACTAATACCCATGCCTGAAGACACAGGGCCTACCTGAGTACAAGCTGGCCCGACAGCCAGCCTTGTACAGCTGAAACCTCGATGTGCAGTCATCAACCGAGGAACATCACAGGCCCGTCGTGTCGCCGAAAACATGCGTCGAAGATGCCAGGGGCCAGCAACCTCCGGTAAGCTTCCAACATTATTAATCTTCCTTAATCTTTTACATTCCGCTAGCTCGCATGGTGCAAGCATCCAGTGCGCTGGGACGAAAATAGAGGAAGGGTGTGTCATGACCAGAGTCATGATTATATGGGTGGTGCCACCATAAGGGGCGGGGCCCCATACAGGTGGGGTGCATGTGTTTTTGTTCGTGGGAGATACATTAGGTATCACAGGCGATATAGAGTATCTCGTAAGGCTCAGAGCGGGAGCGATGCCATACGAAATATAACTTCCCTAGCCAGCTGTGCATCACAGTACCTTTGCTGCTGTGGAATGCCTTCAAACTTGTTAGATAGAGGAGACATCTTGATGAAGGGAGGAGGGGTGGAGTCGCTTCCTGAAATATTGACATTAGATTATGGTAAATACATTCTTTGCTTTAACAATGTGCTTTGCTAGTACATTCATTTGAAAAATTTGATGAAAAAAAAAAAAAAATGAAGGGGTGTTATTAGGCTGAGCTTCCCATTAGCTAGTATAACTGAATCATGACGTTGTAGGCTGAGCTTTCCATTAGCTCGTAAAGCAGAATCTGAGTCATGAGGTTGTAGGCTGAGCGTTCCATTAACTAGTAAAGCTGAGTCATGAGCTTGTAGGCTGAGCTTTCCATTAACTAGTAAAGCTGAGTCATGAGCTTGTAGGCTGAGCTTTCCATTAACTAGTAAAGCTGAGTCATGAGGTAGTAAGCTGGGCTTTTCATTAGCTAGTATACAGTAGCTGAGTCATGAGGTAGTAAGCTGGGCTTTTCATTAGCCATCTGTTAGAAGAACCATCCTGGTCTAGGTTAGAAGAACCATGCTGGTCTAGGTTAGAAGAACCATGCTGGTCTAGGTTAGAAGAACCATGCTGGTCTGTTAGAAGAACCATGCTGGTCTAGGTTAGAAGAACCATGCTGGTCTCGGTTAGAAGAACCATGCTGGTCTGTTAGAAGAACCATCCTGGTCTGTTAGAAGAACCATGCTGGTCTGTTAGAAGAACCATCCTGGTCTGTTAGAAGAACCATCCTGGTCTAGGTTAGAAGAACCATGCTGGTCTGTTAGAAGAACCATGCTGGTCTGTTAGAAGAACCATGCTGGTCTAGGTTAGAAGAACCACCCTGGTCTAGGTTAGAAGAACCATCCTGGTCTGTTAGAAGAACCCTGCTGGTCTCGGTTAGAAGAACCATCCTGGTCTAGGTTAGAAGAACCATGCTGGTCTCGGTTAGAAGAACCAGCCTGGTCTAGGTTAGAAGAACCATGCTGGTCTAGGTTAGAAGAACCAGCCTGGTCTCGGTCGGACTACTGCATGTGTGTTTGAGTCTCACCCCCAGTCATGCCCCCTCTACTGTGCGGACTGTGAGAGAGTGAGCTGGGCGGGTCGGACAGGGTGCGTTTGTGTCCGGGGGGAGGGGGCGGAGGCCTCTTCTTGGACAGGGTGGAGCTGCCTCCGGGTGTGAGTGTAGAGGAGGGGCCGGATGAGGGAGGAGCTGGAGGGGTGACACATACAACACATGAGGCGACTGGGGGGAGGGGGGCGACAGCTGTCAATCATCCAGTCACCACTGTAACAGGAAGGGGAGGGTACAAGAGGAGTGGGTAGGTGGGTGAGGAGGTGATGAAGAGGGAAGCAGATCTGGATCAAACAGTATTTTTAAATAACTTAACAATTTGTTTTCATCTGCTCGGAGTACCAGAGGAGTGGGGTTTGCCGCAAAGGACAATACGATGTTGAGCCTCATGAAGTCTCATGAAGACTATTTGAAAGTCAACATAGTATTTATTTGTTTTTTTTTATCCACTTTTTCTCCTTATTTTCTATTATTTTTTTCCAATTCTCCCCTCCCCTGTCTTGAACGTTGCTCGCATATGCCCCCCACAGGTCGGCCGTAGGGAGGATAGAAGCCTTGCATCACGTGTCCCCTCCGATACACGAGGAGGCAGCCTGTCACATCTTTTCACCTGCCAGCGCGGACTCTCATTGGCGAGGTGTAACATGTGGGAGGCTCACACTACCCCCGCCATTTCCTGTCTCTGCTGTGCAGGCGTCCCCCAACCGACCTGTAGGAGTCGCTGTCCACAACGTCCAGATTACCACCCATCGACTTCCACCCGCTGGCTCTGCCAATTGAGCCAGTATGACGGCCGGCCCAAGCCGGAGGCAACGCCGACAGCCGGATTCGAACCCGGTGTCTCTTGCGTTGGTGACGAGCGCAATGTCCGCTGCCCAGCCGCCCCATAGTATTTCTTTGTGTGTTTTCTGCAACTTGACAACTTACCCCCGACAACACTATCTGAAACTGTAACGATGTGGCAGACGCCGCCCCTCTGGCACTTCAAACTAGTTTGAAACAAGCGCTAAGAATGATCTGCAGGCACTGTTATGACCGAGGTGCGGAGGGAACAAGCTTGTCGTCAGGAGTTGGGTTCAACAGACTGGCTGACAAAATGGAGGGAAAAACAACAGACAAAATCAATATAAGTAAAAAAAAAAAAAAAAAAAAAAACACACATTGGAGATATTACAAAGGAATGTGTTAGTGAGTGGGAACACACAGACAGGAAGATAACGCTGGACGAGATGGAGCGTGTGTGTGTGTGCGTGTGAGAAGGAGCGTGTGCACGGCGTGTGTTTCTTCAGCGTGGCAGGTCAGTCGTGTTTTTGACGAGGATGTGTGTGTGTTTTGGGAACCTGTAGTCCCAAACGCTATGGCAGGTCAACAGCGAAGCAGCCCGAAGGCAGCTAATAGAAAGCTCACCCAGAGAGTAGTCAGCTAGAGCTCAGGGATGGTGGGGGATACTGATAAAACAGCAGGGAGGCAGTTGGCTGGCCTACATCTAGACCACTGCACTTCCGCGTTACATTGAGCTCATGGAGGAGAGAGAGCGGGGGGGAGAAAATGTATGAATGTGGATGAGAGCCGTGACATGAAGTGGTTGTAGCTACGGCTGTGGGGGTGCGGGAGACGTGATCCAATAGACTTGTATGCGTCCGAGTCTCCTGAACACGGAGAGACTATAGCTCGGCCGAGAAAGTGCAGGATTGGGATCGGTCTCTCCGTGTTCAGGAGACTCAGGCGTATACAAGTCTATTGGATCATGTCTCCAGCACTTAATGTCAAGGCTCTCATCCACATTCATTCATTTTCTCCCCCCCCCCCCCAGTCTGTTGAACCCGCTCTCTCCTCCATGATTTCAGAATACCGGAAGTGTTGCGGTGGTCTATAGTCTCATTATTAAAGGGATAGTTAAAAAAAAAGAAAGTAGATTAAGTGGTATGAAATACTTGCCAGTAGTGTAATTGATGCATAGCCGTTAGTTTACTTAGAGAATACCGTGGTCAGAGCTCTGGCCGGGTTCCGAGCTAACGAGGAAGCTTCAGACAGGAAGCAAACGGGGTGTTGAAATGTAAAAAAAAAAAAAAGTGTTAATCCACACCATCAGCAACACGCCGACAGAGGTTTTAACTAGGGATGTCCAATATTATCAGCCTACCGATATTATCGGCCGATATCGGCATTAAAATGTGATATCGGAAAATATCGGTATCGGTTTTCACATTTTTTTTTTTTACATTTCTATAACCTTTATTTACCCAGGCAAACCCTGCATATATCGGTATCGGTTGATATCGGTATCGGATATTAAGAGTTGGACAATATCGGTATATTGGTATCGGTAAAAAAGCCAATATCGAGCATCCCTAGTTTTAACCATCCACAACAGAAAGCAGCAGTCCTCACACATTTTCCAACGCTCTCGACCGATGCGGAAGAAGCCTCAGTGCACGCGTGTGTAACGGAGGTCCGTGAGTAATATCCACAGTGTGTTGTGAAGCGACTGTGGCAGTAAGCGGTACTGCGAGTTAAACTCACTTCCCCTTAAAAAGACACACAGACACGTTACCAAGAAGTGAATTCACCTCTTGGTATAGCAGTCTATATGCTGTCGCCCGCGGTGCGGCCGACCCAGGTTCGAAACCCCCTCGGGGCATCGACATTCAACACGACGCAGAAGGAGTAACATGCGATCGGTCACACGTGCAGTGAGGCTAGCTCCAAGGCGGCTGTTTTCTCTTATGGACGGTTAAAAAACATTTATCGGCATGTTGGATGATGTGAATCAAAAACCTTTTTTACATTTACATTTAGTCATTTAGCTGATGCTTTTACCTGCTTCGCTGGGAAACCCGGCCAGAACCCTTGACCCTTGTCGACTCTGTAAGTAAGCTAATGGTTACAGTATGCATCGACGACACTTACTTAAATCTTCTAAACTATCCCTTTAAATCAACACATATCTCTGTCCATCCATCCATCAGTACTGAGCGAGAAAAAGGAAGGGAAAATAAGAGTGCACGAGTTAAAAGAAAAACCAGGATATTCACTGATGTACGGTCGAGTGCCAGCCAGAGTGGCGTAGTGAGAGTGAGAGCCCAGGAATGCCAAGTGAGGAGCTGAAGAGAACAGAGAGAGAGAGAGAGAGAGAGAGGAGGGGAACAAAGGAGAAGAGAAAGCGTGAGACGAGCGGAGTGGGAGAGAATCTATGTCAGTCTTTATTTAATTTTTTTTATTTATCCTTTATTTATCCAGGAATGTCCCATTGAGATACAAGATCTCTTCTTCCAGGGAGTCCTGTCTTAAAACCCTTTCACTGCCACACTACAGAAGGTTAACCCTTTACTATCACACTACAGACCGTTAACAGTGATAGTAAAGGGTTAACCTTCTGTAGTGTGGCAGTGAAAGGGTTTACCCTTTGTCGTGTGGCAGTGAAAGGGTTAACCTTCTGGGTATTGTCGCAGTGAAAGGGTTAACCGTTTTGGTAGTGTGTGATAGTAAAGGGTTAACCTTCTGTAGTGTGGCAGTGAAAGGGTTAACCTGCTGTTGTGTGGCAGTGAAAGGGTTAACCTTCTGGGTATTGTCGCAGTGAAAGGGTTAACCGTTTTGGTAGTGTGTGATAGTAAAGGGTTAACCTTCGGTAGTGTGGCAGTGAAAGGGTTAACCTGCTGTTGTGTGGCAGTGAAAGGGTTAACCTTCTGGGTATTGTCGCAGTGAAAGGGTTAACCGTTTGGTAGTGATAGTAAAGGGTTAACCTGCTGTCGTGTGCCAGTGAAAGGGTTAAGAGAGTGGCTCCCGTGCTGTAAAAGCACACGGCAGACTCTTATCACGACGAGCAGAGAGAGAGGAGAAATAGCACGAAGCCCTCGAGGGGTTAAGGCTCTCCAGTGAAAAGAGTCTCGAGCGAGTTGAAGAGAACCCAACGACTCTCTCTACACCGTGGCTCTGTGCTGTGCAGTGAGTAGAGCAGAGAATCCTTCATCGACTAATAAGATAAGATAAGATAATCCTTTATTGATCCCCTTGGGGAAATCCAGGCATCCTAGCAGCATGGGGGAGGGGGGAGGGGAGGTACAGGTAGTAGAAGACATGGTACAGGTCATAGAATTATAGTACAGTGGTAGAAGTCAAAATAAAAATTGAATAAAAATAGGCAGTGTAAACAATATAACAATATAATTAACTCTGGACAGTCATGCACATAATGGGCAAGTAGGCAGTGTAAAAAGGTCAAGGTGCAAGATGAGGGTATGTATGCGCTCTCAGTTATATTTGCCCTACAATAAATATAGTTACAATATATACAATCTAATATCTAAATCTAAACGTGCTAAATGTAAAGAAATGCAAAATATATGCTCTGATGAAATAAGTATATAGTATGGTAATAGTCACAGAGTTATGTTCTGTTCTCTGACTGATCGTTGATGAATGAATGTGATCCTGCAGAAATTAATCTAGCGCTTATTGGCGAAAGAATTCACACAATGTTCTTCCTGTGTCCCAGGACAATTCCATCAGTACTTGCTTAGGTCCAATCGGTGATGTCACTGGGAAGTGAAATGTGGGGCTGCCCCATTGACTTACAATTGAGCTAGAATATAAATATAAATTTGGGTGTAAGAGCTCACACAAACATTGTATGGCCTCACAAATTCAGAGCCCTATTCATTGTCTATTGAGTAGCCCCAGATTTCACATCCCAGTGACATTGCCGGTTGGAGGGATTCTCTGAAGTCTAGCTTTAGAAGAGAGTAGTGCATGTTCACAAATACTGACTGAACTGTCCCGGGGCACAGGAAGAACATACTGACTAAACTGTCCTGGGGCACAGGAAGAACATACTGACTGAACTGTCCTGGGGCACAGGAAGAACATACTGACTGAACTGTCCTGGGGCACAGGAAGAACATACTGACTGAACTGTCCTGGGACACAGGAAGAACATACTGACTGAACTGTCCTGGGACACAGGAAGAACATACTGACTGAACTGTCCTGGGGCACAGGAAGAACATACTGACTGAACTGTCCTGGGGCACAGGAAGAACATACTGACTGAACTGTCCTGGGGCACAGGAAGAACATACTGACTGAACTGTCCTGGGACACAGGAAGAACATACTGACTGAACTGTCCTGGGGCACAGGAAGAACATACTGACTGAACTGTCCTGGGGCACAGGAAGAACATACTGACTGAACTGTCCTGGGACACAGGAAGAACATACTGACTGAACTGTCCTGGGACACAGGAAGAACATATTGACTGAACTGTCCTGGGACACAGGAAGAACATACTGACTGAACTGTCCTGGGACACAGGAAGAACATACTGACTGAACTGTTCTGGGACACAGGAAGAACATACTGACTGAACTGTCCTGGGGCACAGGAAGAACATACTGACTGAACTGTCCTGGGACACAGGAAGAACATACTGACTGAACTGTCCTGGGACACAGGAAGAACATACTGACTGAACTGTCCTGGGACACAGGAAGAACATACTGACTGAACTGTCCTGGGGCACAGGAAGAACATACTGACTGAACTGTCCTGGGACACAGGAAGAACATACTGACTGAACTGTCCTGGGGCACAGGAAGAACATACTGACTGAACTGTCCTGGGGCACAGGAAGAACATACTGACTGAACTGTCCTGGGACACAGGAAGAACATACTGACTGAACTGTCCTGGGGCACAGGAAGAACATACTGACTGAACTGTCCTGGGGCACAGGAAGAACATACTGACTGAACTGTCCTGGGACACAGGAAGAACATACTGACTGAACTGTCCTGGGACACAGGAAGAACATACTGACTGAACTGTCCTGGGACACAGGAAGAACATACTGACTGAACTGTCCTGGGGCACAGGAAGAACATACAAAGGGTTAACCTTCTGGGTATTGTCGCAGTGAAAGGGTTAACCGTTTTGGTAGTGTGTGATAGTAAAGGGTTAACCTTCTGTAGTGTGGCAGTGAAAGGGTTAACCTGCTGTTGTGTGGCAGTGAAAGGGTTAACCTTCTGGGTATTGTCGCAGTGAAAGGGTTAACCGTTTTGGTAGTGTGTGATAGTAAAGGGTTAACCTTCGGTAGTGTGGCAGTGAAAGGGTTAACCTGCTGTTGTGTGGCAGTGAAAGGGTTAACCTTCTGGGTATTGTCGCAGTGAAAGGGTTAACCGTTTGGTAGTGATAGTAAAGGGTTAACCTGCTGTCGTGTGCCAGTGAAAGGGTTAAGAGAGTGGCTCCCGTGCTGTAAAAGCACACGGCAGACTCTTATCACGACGAGCAGAGAGAGAGGAGAAATAGCACGAAGCCCTCGAGGGGTTAAGGCTCTCCAGTGAAAAGAGTCTCGAGCGAGTTGAAGAGAACCCAACGACTCTCTCTACACCGTGGCTCTGTGCTGTGCAGTGAGTAGAGCAGAGAATCCTTCATCGACTAATAAGATAAGATAAGATAATCCTTTATTGATCCCCTTGGGGAAATCCAGGCATCCTAGCAGCATGGGGGAGGGGGGAGGGGAGGTACAGGTAGTAGAAGACATGGTACAGGTCATAGAATTATAGTACAGTGGTAGAAGTCAAAATAAAAATTGAATAAAAATAGGCAGTGTAAACAATATAACAATATAATTAACTCTGGACAGTCATGCACATAATGGGCAAGTAGGCAGTGTAAAAAGGTCAAGGTGCAAGATGAGGGTATGTATGCGCTCTCAGTTATATTTGCCCTACAATAAATATAGTTACAATATATACAATCTAATATCTAAATCTAAACGTGCTAAATGTAAAGAAATGCAAAATATATGCTCTGATGAAATAAGTATATAGTATGGTAATAGTCACAGAGTTATGTTCTGTTCTCTGACTGATCGTTGATGAATGAATGTGATCCTGCAGAAATTAATCTAGCGCTTATTGGCGAAAGAATTCACACAATGTTCTTCCTGTGTCCCAGGACAATTCCATCAGTACTTGCTTAGGTCCAATCGGTGATGTCACTGGGAAGTGAAATGTGGGGCTGCCCCATTGACTTACAATTGAGCTAGAATATAAATATAAATTTGGGTGTAAGAGCTCACACAAACATTGTATGGCCTCACAAATTCAGAGCCCTATTCATTGTCTATTGAGTAGCCCCAGATTTCACATCCCAGTGACATTGCCGGTTGGAGGGATTCTCTGAAGTCTAGCTTTAGAAGAGAGTAGTGCATGTTCACAAATACTGACTGAACTGTCCCGGGGCACAGGAAGAACATACTGACTAAACTGTCCTGGGGCACAGGAAGAACATACTGACTGAACTGTCCTGGGGCACAGGAAGAACATACTGACTGAACTGTCCTGGGGCACAGGAAGAACATACTGACTGAACTGTCCTGGGACACAGGAAGAACATACTGACTGAACTGTCCTGGGACACAGGAAGAACATACTGACTGAACTGTCCTGGGGCACAGGAAGAACATACTGACTGAACTGTCCTGGGGCACAGGAAGAACATACTGACTGAACTGTCCTGGGGCACAGGAAGAACATACTGACTGAACTGTCCTGGGACACAGGAAGAACATACTGACTGAACTGTCCTGGGGCACAGGAAGAACATACTGACTGAACTGTCCTGGGGCACAGGAAGAACATACTGACTGAACTGTCCTGGGACACAGGAAGAACATACTGACTGAACTGTCCTGGGACACAGGAAGAACATATTGACTGAACTGTCCTGGGACACAGGAAGAACATACTGACTGAACTGTCCTGGGACACAGGAAGAACATACTGACTGAACTGTTCTGGGACACAGGAAGAACATACTGACTGAACTGTCCTGGGGCACAGGAAGAACATACTGACTGAACTGTCCTGGGACACAGGAAGAACATACTGACTGAACTGTCCTGGGACACAGGAAGAACATACTGACTGAACTGTCCTGGGACACAGGAAGAACATACTGACTGAACTGTCCTGGGGCACAGGAAGAACATACTGACTGAACTGTCCTGGGACACAGGAAGAACATACTGACTGAACTGTCCTGGGGCACAGGAAGAACATACTGACTGAACTGTCCTGGGGCACAGGAAGAACATACTGACTGAACTGTCCTGGGACACAGGAAGAACATACTGACTGAACTGTCCTGGGGCACAGGAAGAACATACTGACTGAACTGTCCTGGGGCACAGGAAGAACATACTGACTGAACTGTCCTGGGACACAGGAAGAACATACTGACTGAACTGTCCTGGGACACAGGAAGAACATACTGACTGAACTGTCCTGGGACACAGGAAGAACATACTGACTGAACTGTCCTGGGGCACAGGAAGAACATACTGACTGAACTGTCCTGGGACACAGGAAGAACATACTGACTGAACTGTCCTGGGACACAGGAAGAACATACTGACTGAACTGTCCTGGGACACAGGAAGAACATACTGACTGAACTGTCCTGGGGCACAGGAAGAACATACTGACTGAACTGTCCTGGGACACAGGAAGAACATACTGACTGAACTGTCCTGGGACACAGGAAGAACATACTGACTGAACTGTCCTGGGACACAGGAAGAACATACTGACTGAACTGTCCTGGGACACAGGAAGAACATACTGACTGAACTGTCCTGGGGCACAGGAAGAACATACTGACTGAACTGTCCTGGGGCACAGGAAGAACATACTGACTGAACTGTCCTGGGGCACAGGAAGAACATACTGACTGAACTGTCCTGGGGCACAGGAAGAACATACTGACTGAACTGTCTTGAGACATAGGAAGAAGACATTGGAACACATTCTTAAAATGTGTCTCCTTCCAACAAATTTACTAAATGTGTGGACTAATGGCTTTCAGGGAGAACACCGTGTCTTAACTCCCTTTCAAAAGGGAGGCGGGTTGTTTTTAATTAGAATAGTGCAGACACAGGCCACAGTGTTTGTGTTAACGTGTCAGTGTGTAATGAAGTGACAAGGGCTTTTTTATGTAACGAAGCGTTAAACACGCTGCTATCTGACCGCTATCTGCCTGGCGGTGTATCCACTTCCCCTGGTGGACCCGAGCAGGTCTCGCCCTGCCCGCCCTCCAGAGATACTTTTCTTAGAGGTTCCCCTGTGTAAGCAGTCTTCATGACACCTACTGTATATATCCCATCCTCTGATCTGTTGTGTTGACAGATTACATTCCACTGCAGGGTGTGCGTGTGTGTGTGTGTGTTTGTGTGTGTGTGTGTGTGTGTGTGTGTATGTGTGTTCAAGTTTCAAGTTTCTTTAATAGTTGTCATACAGAAGTACAGAATACTTTTATACAAAATGCTTCTTACTGTTACGCTCCAGAGACTGTGCTAGACAAAATACGTATGAAATAAAATAGTATAGCATGTAAAATAGAAGTAAAAATAGAGGTCACAGTGTTCAGTATAGACATATGTACAATGTTCGATGCAGAATAGAAGTTACCATACAATATACAATATACTATGCAATGTACTAATATACAATACTATATAGTGCAAAGCAGAAATGGGATGAGGTACAATTTAGGTACAATTTACAGTAAGGTGTACGAGTTTTAGTGCAAATCCTTTACCAATAAATATAAAGTGTGTCTAGGTGTTCTAAAGTGTGAAGAGTGGGTGCTGCAGTGTGTTGTTTGTTTAAAGTGAGTGTGGATGTGTGTGCTGTGTGCATTTGATGGTTGTTGCATAGTGTTTATTGTTCGTTGAGCAGCCTGATGGCCTGGGGATAGAAGCTTCTTCTGAGTCTTTCTGTGCTCGCCTTGAGACTCCGGTATCGCTTGCCTGACCGCAGCAGTTCAAAGAGGCAGTTGTTCGGGTGGCTGGAGTCCTTGATGATTCTCTTAGCCTTACCCCTGCACCGCTTGTTGTAAATGTTCTGGAGGGTGGGAAGCCCCCCTCCAATTGTGCGTTCGGCTGAACGTGTCACTCTTTGTAGTCTGCTACGGTCTTGTGCAGTGCTATTCCCAAACCAGGAGGTGATGTTGCCAGTCAGGATGCTCTCTATTGTACATGAGTAGAAGTTCTTAAGGATCTTCTGACTGACTTGGAACTTCCTTAGGCGCCTGAGGAAGTAGAGGCGTTGTCGTGCCTTCTTCACAACACTGTCAATGTGTGTGGTCCATGTCAAGTCCTTGGATATGTGGGCTCCGTGGTACTTAAAAATGTTCACTCTCTCAACCGTTGCCCCGTCGATGCTGAGGGGGCTGTAGTCCTTGACCCCCGACCTCCTGAAGTCCACAATCATCTCTTTTGTTTTGCTGACGTTCAGGGAGAGGCAGTTCTCCTGACACCACTGTGACAGATTCTCTACCTCTTCCAGGTAGGCCCTCTCGTCGTTGGCAGAGATCAGGCCCACCACTACTGTGTCATCAGCAAATTTGATGATTGTGTTGTTGTTCCGCTGTGCCACGCAGTCATGTGTGTACAGGGAGTAGAGGAGGGGGCTCAGAACACAGCCCTGGGGGGCCCCTATGTTGAGCGTGATGGATGAGGAGGTGCAGTTGCCTGCTCTTACCACCTGGGGTCTGCCCGTCAGGAAGTCCAAGACCCACTGGCAGTGTGTGTGTGTGCGTGCGTGCGCGTGCGTGTGTGCGGGTGTCAGACACACTTAGCAAGAGGAAGGAACTTCAACATCTATCCTCCTTCTGTTAAACCCTTTCACTGTGACCATACAGAAGGTTAACCCTTTCACTGCCACATGACAGGGGGTTAACCCTTTCCCAACCACACTACAGAAGATGATAAGTGAAAGGGTTAACCTTCTGTAGTGTGGTAGAGAAAGGGTTAATAATCCATAGCCAAACACGCACCCTTTCTCCTGTTTTGCATCACAGCGCCGACATTTGCATAGACGTGGAGATCAGCCGGCGGTGTGGTCTCATAGACGTTGTGGTTGGGAGGGTGATTCTATAGCGTTGGGTGAACGTGTGAACGCGACCGAGTCGTACCTTTGCCCTGGTTCCTGGGGGGCAGGGGGGGTCCGTCGGCCACGGGGGAGGAGGTGAGGTCCGTGGAGGCGCTGTACATCTGGTTGGTGAATGCGCTGTAGGACAGCCGCTGCTGCTTGTCACGGTGGCTGATGAAGCCGGGCAGGGACAGCTTGTCGTGGGGGGACAGGCTAGAGGCGTGACAGAAGCTCTGGGGCCTGACGGAGCGGTCCTTCTTGATGGGACTGGGCTGGAGACAGATTATATATCCCATCGTTTCAGAATCAGAATTTAGAAATCAGAAAGGTCTTTATTGCCTTTATAAGTCGTTTTCACATACTGTACAAGGAATTTGCTTTGGTCGTTTTCGGTGCGACATTAACGGACAGACAATAACACACAAAATAAAGAGGTATACTGTAAAAAAATAAAAAATAAATCACGGGAAATTCACTGTATTCTTTTACAGATTACTTTTGTTTTTCTACTTTATGTGTAAATGCCATAAAAATACAGTAAATTACCTTTTATCAAAATATTAACCATTAAATAAAGGTTGTAATCTGTAAATGTATTTGATTTTACTGTAATTTGACAGTAAGTATTTGGCAACCATTGATGCCAGACATTTACCGTTTTCTTGCAGCTTTTTTTCTTACAATAAAATGAAATATGAACTAAGTTAAGCACAATAGAATATAGTACAATATAAGTAAAAATTAAATAAAATAAGAATAGGCCAGGGCTGTACAACTGGGCAAGATGTGGTCAAGTATACACGAATTAAAATAAAATAACAATACAGTGGGGGATGGAATAATTAGCAGTTGCATTTAAATCGAAGAAGATAGATACTAATTTCCTCTTTGTGCGTTCAGCTAAGCTAGTTTACAGCCAGATATTTCTACTGAACACACAGAGTTAATTAGTATCTATCATCTTCTTGTCTAACTCTGGAGAAGACGCATTTCCCATGGTGTTGGTGTGTTCCTTTAAAATCAGTCTTTTAATCTATGCCTTTTATCAGTGGTTGTGTGAAGGTCTTGTCTATGTTATTTCTAGCACACCTCCCATCCTACAGACGTCTCTAGTTTGAGTTTCTGAACCAAATTACATCTTTTGACAACTTGTGTGAGACAAGTTAAATCTATGTGAGAGGACTTTGCATCTACCACACACAACATCAGCCTACTATAGATCAGCCTACCATGGATCTGCCTACCATGGATAAGCCTACCATGGATCAGCCTACCATGGATCTGCCCACCATGGATCAGCCTACCATGGATCAGCCTACCATGGATCTGCCCACCATGGATCAGCCTACCATGGATCAGCCTACCATGGCTTACTAAGGCAACGTCTCTGATCCGGTAGGTAGGCTATAGGCCTAGGCAACTCTGCTATAAAATATATCAGTTTAACTAAAGACAAATCTTATAGGGATATCTGCTTGAGCGGTGTCCAGCTGAAGATTCTGATAAACCAGTGATGAACCAGGGACAGAGGTGTATCTCTGATTAACCAGTGATGAACCAGGGACAGATGTGTATCTCTGATTAACCAGTGATGAACCAGGGACAGATGTGTATCTCTGATTAACCAGGAACAGGTATAGCTATAGCTCTAGAAGCTCTAGACCTGTAATGATGTCTATTCGTACCGTCCCTGTAAAAAATGTTG
>NC_140176.1:13156778-13174278 GCF_963971535.1 Notolepis coatsorum
AGTATCAGTAAACATTGAGCAAATTGAATTCAACTTGCATAAGTATCATAATAATAAAAAAAACGAACAACAAAAACGCCAGTCCAGAGAGCCAAACTGATCTCTTAACCGCCTTTTAATAATCATTAATAATTGCTGAGTGAACCACACATGTTAATAGCAGGTAAACCCCCCTCAGTCAGTCCCCGAACGGGTGAAGACATTAATGAAGAGTAAGCATGACATTGTGTTGAGCAGCGCTATCATTCAATGTGTGTGTGTGTGTGTGTGTGTGTGTGTGTGTGTGTGTGTGTGTGTGTGTGTGTGTGTGTGTGTGTGTGTGTGGTGTGTGTGTGCGTAGTGGGGGAGTAAACAGTTGAAAAGAAGAAGGAATAAATTAAAGTGCTTGACCCAATTCTGTTTGCCTTGTGGGAGTATAAGCTCTCTGTGCAGAGAGAGAGAGAGAGAGAGAGAGAGAGAGAGAGAGAGAGAGAGAGAGAGAGAGAGAGAAAGAAAGAGAGACAGATAATCAGAGTGAGAGAGAGAGACACAGAGAGAGAATGAGAGAGAGAGAGAGAGAGAGAGAGAGAGAGAGAGAGAGAGAGAGCAAGAGAGAGCGAGAGAGAGAGGGAGGAAATACTCTACCGCGGGTAATTCTTGTAGATCCAGTTTGATCAAAGAAATAAACAAGCATTGGTTTACTATGTGACCATGTTGTCATCTGTGGGGTATTTACACGGTTATCAGATGTTCTGTTTTCACAGCTGTTTCACACCATCATAAAAACAATAAACACCATGGGTCCCTGTCTTCTGGTCCGCTCTCTCATGTGGAAAAGATGGATACAAATCCAGAAATCCACGTATACGATTCTTACAGGGAATTAAAGAGAAGAGGCAGCCAGTAATCTAACATACTGTATAATAGTATAAAGACATACTGTAGATGAGATGAGTATGGAGTGGCTCTATGTTTCTTCTAAACCCGTCTGAAGGCAGACGCTACATGTTTCTTACAGTCCCTTTCTGTACGGGCTAATGCAGTAGTTCTCAACCTTTGATACACAGTGGGCCATTGACTTCGTCTGATTAGGGACCTCCATCTGAGAAGATGTTTGTTGTTAGATATGACTTAGTCCAGAAGACTGTGTGCGTGGGGGGGGGGGGGGGGATAACAGAGTGAACTCTTATATATTCTCTCATTAACTTGAATCGAATGGTGAAATTAAACTATTCCCGGGGACCTCCTGGAACCTCCTCAAGGATCCCCTGGTGAGGCCCCCGGGTCTAGTGCAACAGTAAGAGAGAGAGAGAGAGAGAGAGAGAGAGAGAGAGAGAGGGAGAGAGAGAGAGAGAGAGGGAGAGCGAGAGAGAGAGGGAGAGAGAGAGACACACACACAGAGTGACGTAATGTGTGATGATGACAGAGAGAGAGAGAGACACAGAGTGACGTAATGTGTGACGATGACCGAGAGAGAGAGAGAGAGAGACAGAGAGACATAATGACGATGACAGCGAGAGAGACAGAGAGAGAGACACACAGAGTGACGTAATGTGTGACGATGACAGAGAGAAAGACAGAAGGAGAGAGAGAGAAAGAGACAGAGAGAGACAGACAGAGAGGGAGAGAGAGAGAGACACAGAGTGACGTAATGTGTGACGATGACAGAGACAGAAAGAGACAGAGAGACACACACACACACAGAGACGTGTGATGTAATGCGTGACGATGACAGCTTGTACCTGTTCTGTACCAAGAAGTCCACTAAGTGTAGAGAGGTGGGGTCAGCAGTGCGTACGGAGTAGTGCAGCGCCGTCTCCCCGCCCTCCTGCAGGGGGCGATCAAACACAGCAAAGAGACATGGTGAGACTCCCTCTCTCTCTCTCTCTCCTCTCTCTCTCTCTCTCTCTCTCTCTCTCTCTCTCTCTCTCTCTCTCTCTCTCTCTCTCTCTCTCTTCCTTCTCTCCTTCAGTATTTAAACAAGCTGCAGTAAACAAAATGGCTCCTAAAAATAACATCTCTGGTGGGGGGGGGGGGGGGGGGGGTATCACATGCCTGATGCAGACAAGATTATTTTAATGAACGCTAATTAAATCATGTTTCAAGTCTACAGGGCCCGTTTCCATCCTTATATGGGGAGGGGGCGATGACAACGCTGTAACATAAGAGCGATGATTCTTGGCATAATAAAGATAAAACTATTTCTGGAACACTAAACACTAATTACTCTGGAGGCCCCTGTTCTTTAACATCACCTCCTAACTACCGAACAGAAAATATGTAGAGGGCTTCTCTGATTCTCACCCTCACTACACAGATAATCATACTTGTGCCTGCTTTCCAGTTATTAGTCAAATAAATAAGGAAAACCAAACTGGTTTTCAATATGGACTGGTTTTCATGCCTCATCATAAACTGTATGGGAGGGAGAAAATATGCTTGGAAAGTACTATGTGATGTGATTATGAGACAGGCCTGTCAGCTTTTGTAGACAACTGTCAGACTCATCACTGGAAACACCTGCTGCCCATCCTTCTAGAATCTCAGATCATTCAGACGTTCTGTATTGGTCAACACCCGGAGAGTGGTTTTATTTACACCTCTTTTCCCATGTTTACGTTTTATTTACTTATTTTTTTTACCCAGGGACAGTGCACATTAATCAACATCTTCAGTTCCCACATTAATGTAAATGTGCCAGAGTTATCTAATGAGCTAGTTTCCATCTGTCGTCCCTGTCTAACATGCATGTCTTCATGGTGTGGGAGGAAACCAGAGTACCTGGAGGAAACCCACGTGAACACAGGGAGAACATGCAAACTGCACACAGAAAGGCCCCCTGCTGGGGTTTGAACCCAGGAACTTCTTGATGTGAGGCAGCAGTGTTAACCACTGAGCCACCGTGCCGCCCTTATGTCTTCCTATCAGGTCACTTGGATAACGGAAAGCCTAAATTCACGCAGAATGCAGGCGAGGTGTTGGCTAATATCCACAATGAGAATATGGAAGGAGAATAACGAGGGGATAGCCCCCATATATGCTGCCTAAACGGCACTGTTGTTATTAATTTCAAACGTGAAGGTAGTTGATGAGAGAGAGAGAGAGAGAGAGAGAGAGAGAGAGAGTGAGAGGGAATCAAGACAAGCAGTGGCGTAACGTTATACTGAATATCATAACTGGTCAGCAGGTTATTTTTACTGTGCTGTGCCTCCATTCTCACTGTCGGGAGCATTTGAAAAGTTGTGTAGTCTGAGTCTGTGATGGATCGCGGTTTATGTGGGTTTTATTTTAGTTTATTCTAAGGTGCTTTGGCTTTATTTCGTCTTTCTGTGAGGGTCAGCTGTCAATCACTGGCCTCTGCAGTTAATTGCCGTGCGGCGTGGCAGGTGTGTGGGCCTGATTGTCACCTGATTGGTGTCAGGTGTGCAGTGCCTTGAAGTAGGTTTGGTTGACTGTGTTCGGATGCTGGTCCATTTCATGTTTTCCCTCAATAGTAGAGGAGTGTCCCAAGCTCATGCTTCTAGGGTTTTCTCTGTCTCTAGTGCTGTTGTGTTTCTTGTTGTTTTCAACTGCTAGGCAGTGGTGGTTATTTTGGGATTTTTACCCAGTTATTTTATACAGGTTTTTTGTGTTTCCTACAGTTTAAATTTTTATTTATTTGAATCTTGTGTTTCCCCCCACCCTCTCTCATCATCACTCAGCGATTCCAGTGGTTACCCCTCTAGCCTTAGGGTAACTTTAAGATTCCCCTTTTTGTGTGTGTCTGCGTGTGTGTCCTACACCCCCCCCAATCCTGACAGTCTCTCTAAATTAAAGGGATTTCACAGTAACATTGTAAATTGTAATGGAAACACTGCATGTATTCTATATTATCTAATTCACATGTGTGTTTAGTGATGTAGGCGGAGGCCTACAGTATGTGTTTATTTGCATACTGAGCGGGGAAGCAAGTTCCAACCACAAATGGTCACTAGAGACGCATTTGGAGACACATTCTAAACAGCTTCTCAGATATCGACGAGTTAGACTTGATAGCGCATCAGCCTCCCTCTGTCTCGCCACTCTGTGTAGGAGTATGTTTCAAGCTGTGTGCTGTACAGGCGTAGAGGCAGCTCTGTGTAGGAGTGTGTTTCAGGCTGTGTGATGTACAGGCGTAGAGGCAGCTCTGTGTAGGAGTGTGTTTCAGGCTGTGTGCTGTACAGGCGTAGAGGCAGCTCTGTGTAGGAGTGTGTTTCAGGCTGTGTGATGTACAGGCGTAGAGGCAGCTCTGTGTAGGAGTGTGTTTCAGGCTGTGTGACGTACAGGTGTAGAGGCAGCTCTGTGTAGGAGTGTGTTTCAGGCTGTGTGACGTACAGGTGTAGAGGCAGCTCTGTGTGATGTACAGGCATAGAGACAGCTCTGTGTAGGAGTGTGTCTCAGGCTGTGTGACGTACAGGTGTAGAGGCATCTGTGTAGGAGTGTGGTTCAGGCTGTGTGACGTACAGGTGTAGAGGCAGCTCTGTGTAGGAGTGTGTTTCAGGCTGTGTGACGTACAGGTGTAGAGGCAGCTCTGTGTGACGTACAGGTGTAGAGGCAGCTCTGTGTGACGTACAGGTGTAGAGGCAGCTCTGTGTGACGTACAGGTGTAGAGACAGCTCTGTGTAGGAGTGTGTTTCAGGCTGTGTTGATTGATTGATTGAAAACTTTATTAACAGATTGCAGAATGGGTACAATACAGTACAGCTCAATACACACAATTGTTAAGGGGATGCAGACCAGAGAAAGACTTTCGTCTTGTTTACATCAGGGTCCCCCATTTTCAATTCATCAGGACATATATGACATACATGACATACAGATAGTCAGTACTGCTACATCTATACATTTATGACATACCAGATTTGCAAATACAGTACTGTTTGTGATACAGAAGGAGTCAAGAAAAGAGAGTATATACATTTGACGTAGAAACTGTACATTGGAGGAGGTTGGGTGGGGGGGGGGTTGGGTACACTGGGATATTGACAACCATACTGGGTAATCTACATTGGAGGTGGTTGGGGGGGGGCACACTGTATAAACAAGCAAAACTGTACATTGAGGGGGGGGGGGGAGACACTGTACAATCAAACAAAATTGTACATTGGACTATTGACAAAACCATACTAGGTAAATGACTGTACATTGGAGGGGGTTGGGTTAGGATATTTACAGGGGCCAGTGTTGAATTGCAGTCTCCCGTAGGTGTCCCTTGAGAGAGGTTTTGAAAGTGGGTAGTGATCCACATTCCTTTACAGCTTTGGGTAGGGCGTTCCACATTGATGTGGCATAATTGCGAAACGTGTTTAGTCCCTTATTTGAGCCGAATCTGGGTTTAACATGATTTGTGGAGCTCCCTCTGGTGTTGTGATCGTGGTATTCACTGACCTTTGGGAAGTATTTTGACATGTACATGGGTACCTTGGTCGTGTAGTGTATCTTGTAGACCAGGCCCATTGCAAGTTGCTGTACTCTGTCGTCTACTCTAAGCCATCCTAGGTTGTCAAAGTGGGCAGGGGTGAGGTGGGTTCTAGGAGTAAGGTCAAGCAGTAGTCTGACCAGTTTGTTTTGAGATGTTTGTAATTTTGTTTTTAGCGCCTTTGAGGTGCTTTGGTACCATGAGGTGCAAGCATAGTCGTAGTACCCCTGAATGAGTGCTCCTGCCAGAGTCTTCAGGGTGTTCTTGTTTACCAGAGAGGAGATCCGGTACAAGAATCAAGTTCGTTGGTTGACTTTTTTTATTACATTGGATGCCATTTTGTCACAGGAGAGATTAGCCTCTAGGATGGAACCCAGGTAGGTAATTTCATCTTTCCTTGTGACAATATTGTCACCCACTGTAACTGAGAAGCCGTCGGTCTTGCTGAGTTTGTTATTTGAACCGAAGAGAATGGACTCTGTTTTGCCCATGTGTAATGATAGTTTGTTATCAGCGAGCCATATGCAGATTCTGCCTAGTTCCGAGCTGAGGGTTTTTTCAACCTGTAACTTGTTCTTGTCAGAGACCAGCAGGGCTGAGTCGTCCGCAAACAGGAACAAGTTGCAGTCACAAGCTGACGACATGTCATTTGCATAAATTAGGAACAGTAGCGGTCCTAGTATGCTTCCTTGTGGAACACCACAGCTCACTGTGAGGGGGGGGGGGATAGGGTACCGTTTACCTCCACCATCTGTTCCCTCCCCTCAAGGTAGGATTGCATCCAGCTCACTGATAGACTATCAAAACCAATTGCTTTTAGTTTGTCAATCAGAATGGAGTGATTGACCGTGTCAAAGGCCTTTTGTAGGTCCAGCATGACCATGCCGCAGTATTTGCCTGCGTCCACCTCTTGTTTGACGTGGTCATTCAAATAGAGAAGGCATGTGTCAGTGGAGTGGGATGTTCTGAAGCCAGATTGGAATTCGTAGATTAGATTTTTTTACGCTAGGTACTTTTCGACCTGTTCGTAGACTATTTTTTCCATGACTTTCGAGATGGAGGTGAGAATAGAAACAGTGTGACGTACAGGTGTAGAGGCAGCTCTGTGTGACGTACAGGTGTAGAGACAGCTCTGTGTAGGAGTGTGGTTCAGGCTGTGTGACGTACAGGTCTAGAGGCAGCTCTGTGTAGGAGTGTGTTTCAGGCATGTAGGAGTGTGTTTCAGGCTGTGTGACGTACAGGCAGCTGTGTAGGCGTGTGTTTCAGGCTGTGTGACGTACAGGTGTAGAGGCAGCTCTGTTTAGAGTGTGTTTCAGGCTGTGTGACGTACAGGTGTAGAGGCAGCTCTGTGTGACGTACAGGTGTAGAGGCACCTCTGTGTAGGAGTGTGTTTCAGGCTGTGTGACGTACAGGTGTAGAGGCAGCTCTGTGTGACGTACAGGTGTACAGGCAGCTCTGTGTAGGAGTGGGACTCACCGGCCCACCCTCTGGGAGTGGCTCCATAAGCTCCACCCCCTCTGCGTAGACCTGGATGAGTGACAGCAGGTCCCGGGACTGGACCGCTTCACACAGCTCTATCGTCCTGGCTGATGCTGAAGTGCACGTCTTCCGAGCGAACTTGTGGTCCACATACTTAGCGTTGATATACTCCTTCCTCGCTGTCCTACGGTCAAAGAATAAATACATCATCATCAAATGAGACAGTAGCTGTCGAGATGCCAGTGTGTATTATTATGAAATCCCACTTCCACCGGAATGAGCTTTTAAAGTGATCCAAACGTAAACAAATGAATAGCAACACCACCAAAAGTAAGAAATAAGAATGGAGACATATTTTCATTCTCTGGTTGATTGGGCTCTTGATACAAGGACTGACAATAGACAGGCTATTCATAAACTGCTTATTATTTCATTGTTTAAAATAAAAATAAAAAGTCAATATTTATTTGTAATTATATTCACTGGAGTAAAACAGATTTACATTTCAATGTGTTAAAGGAAAATGCCAACATTATGGGAAATGTGAAGATAGATAGGCTACCAATTTCATCTCTGTGCGTTCAGTAGAAAGCTACGGTATCTGGCAGCAAGCTAGCCTAACTTAGCACAAATTAATGAAAGCCGATATGAACCACTAGCCTAGCTGTTGGCCAAAAACACAGTTTTAAGCTAGGCTAGTGGTCCGTATCCACTTCCATTAATTTGTGCTAAGCTAGGCTAGCTTAGCAGCCGGATAGCTTTCTACTGAATGCAGAGAGGAAATTTGCATCTATCTTCTTGTCTGACTGATGATGAGAAGATGATAAGCCCATTTCCCATGATGTTGTCGTGTTCTGTTAAGAAAGTTCCAGATAGCTTATAATTATCCATTTAAAGTTCAAACTATTCCAGAATGTATGTGAATACTGTAAAATAATGTAAACAGCTGTGGGGGTGTGGGAGACATGATCCAATAGACTTTTATACGCCTGAGTCTCCTGAACACGGAGAGACCAATCGCAAGTCGATCGGCACTTTCTCGACTGGTCTCTCCGTGTTCAGGAGACTCGGGTGTATAAAAGTCACTTGGATCATGTCTCCCGCACCACCGCAGCCGTAGCCACAACCACTCACGTCGCGGCTCTCATCCACATTCATTAATTCCCTCCCCCCCCCCCCCCCCCCAGCTCTCTCTCCCATGAGCTCAATGTAACGCGGAAGTGGTCTATGGGAGAAATAGTTTAGAAAATTATGTAGTTTCCAGGCGGCCGTGTTGCTGAGACTTACATGTCGCTGGAGGGAGTTGGCTTTGCTGAGGGGGAGGGAAGGTTCCCCTCCATGATCTCATTAAAGCTGCTGTTCCCGACGTTCTTGGCCAGCTAAAGAAAAACACAAACACAAGGAAGAACAAGCGGACACCGGCGTTCCATCAGGGTCACTTCACCCAAAAAAAAACCGATGCTGATTTATTTAGCACGTAATCTCACACAAAATCCAAAAACTGTTTTACACACATTTGATTTGATTTGATTTTAAATCTTTATTTCGAACATGCAAATGAATACAAACAAACAAATAACTAAACAAAAGCAAAACACAACTCAATCTACATGTTCGAAAAGGAGTAGGAAGAAGTATACACTTGTTTAATCCTACCCCTTTTCCACTACTCAAATGAGTGTACTATTTTAAAACATAAAAAAGAAAAAAAATATATATATTTTATTTCTCGATTTAGTTATCGAGAGTAAATGAGTTTGAATATGGCCACCAGTGATGTCATCGGGGACATTGAATCCTTGTGTTGTGTTAATTAACAGCTCCATGAAATGACGCAGATGAAGAAATAGCAACACCATGTTTTATAGGGACTGCTACCTTATCGTTCCATGGAGCTGTTAATTAACACAACACAAGGGTTCAAAGTCCCCGAAGACATCACTGGTGGCCATATTCAAACTCACTTACTCTCAATAACTGTCTATAGACTTTTTCCAAACCTCGTGATTGTTTTTCTATACTTTCCAAGACCAAGTATGGACAAATATAATTGTCCATAAAAACATTGACATGGAAAGTGAACTCTTTCTCAAAACATCCATTTGATTTGAGGTATTTAATTTAATTAAATTCTTATTTGTACAGTAATGCACAGTTCCAGAAGACTGATTGCATAATCAAAGCACTTCTCAATTTGCACATTCCATGAGCGAAAAGGAGCAGGGGGAATAACATTTATTTTGCCTGCCCCTTACTCAACAAAAACAATAGAAATAGATGGTCTGCCAATTACAATTATTTAACAGTCAATACTTACAATAATGTGAGCAAAAAATAACTGAAAGATCTTTGTACAACTCTTTAAATCATTCTGTAGAGAATTCCAGTTTTACGCCACATACTATATACACATCTGCTTTAACCCTTCCACTACCACACTACAAAGGGTTAACACCAGTGTGATAGTGAAAGGGTTATCCTTCTATAGTGTGGTAGTGAAAGGGTTAAAGTAGTCTGTGCATACTGATGCTTAAAATTCAATTACCTTTTATAGTTCTTGTCCTCAGAACTAAAAACTAAAAAACATCTGGCAAAGCTTTCTGGCAATAATCAGCTTTTTGCCCTGTATATAGCTAATAATATCTGTGACTCAAGTAAATCTTTAAGTTTCATAAGTCCTGACGTCTGTTGGTGTGTTCTACTGCTCTTTTCTGTAATATAACCAATGACTTTATGTTGTTCATATACCTGTTGCGCCACACTTCTACACAGTAACTAAAATATGGCAAGATAAGTAAACCATATATAATTCAGAATACAGAATTTGAATGAACTTGGATTCTTTTATATATATTATATTGGATTATATATTTGTATTATATATAATATTATTTTTGCCTCACCAAGAGTTCAGAGGTGCCCAGCTTGTCCAGCTCCATGGACTGGATGCGGGAGATGTGGACCCCCATCTCCCTGTGGATCCCAGAGCACTCGATGCAGGTCAGGATCCCCAGGTTGGTGGACAGCCACTTGGGGTCTAGCGACACAAACAAGATGAACGACAATCCATTCAACCTTTATTCATGTATCTGAACAATTACCGATGTCCAGGTCCTTGTTTACAATGATGCCTAATTAACTAAACCAAATCTTTTTCCGTTTAAAACAGTAGCCTAATGTTTTATTTATGATCAGTTAAAACAGCAGCCTACAGGTTTATGGTCAATTAAAACAGTTACGTAAAATGTATATACTCCCTTTTCTGGACTCTTTTTGTATCACAAACAGTACTGTATTTGCAAATCTGGTATGTCATAAATGTATAGATGTAGCAGTACTGTCTATCTGTATGTCGTGTATGTCATATATGTCCTGATGAATTGAAAATGGGGGATACCCTGATGTAAACAAGATGAAAGTCTTTCTCTGGTCTGCATCCCCTTAACAATTGTGTGTATTAAGCCGTACTGTATTGTACCCATTCTGCAATCTGTTAATAAAGTTTTCAATCAATCAATCAGGTTTATGATCAGTTAAAACAGCAGCCTACAGGGACGAGAGGTTTATGATCTGAAGTGCCGAAAAGACATCAGTATATTGATCAGTATATTGATCAGTGTATTGATCAGTGTATTGATCTTTCTCCACTAAAAGCACTAATTTGTTTGGTCTGCAGCTCCCTCCTCTACAGCATCAGTGCTATAGCTCCAATATAGAGTCCAGCTGGTCCTGCTAACCCACACCACGTCCTCACTGGCTGTGGTAAATGGCTGCTTTTTTATATAGCAGCTTTTATCCAAAGCGCTTTACAATTTGTTCCTCACATTTGACCCATTCACGACACTCAGACATTCACACACCGACGGCGGAGGCGACCATGCAAGGTGCCAACCTGCTCATCGGGAGCAATTAGGGGGTTAAGTTAAGTGTCTTGCTCAAGGACACATCGACACGCTGCCGAGGAGGAGCGGGAATCGAACCGGGAACCTCCGGATTGCCAGACGACTGCTCTACCTCCCGAGCCACTGTCTCCCACCGGATCAACTACACACCATCCTGCTGGTCTGCACTTTCAAAGCCCTTCATCAACTTTACATTAACTCTAGTTAATAGCCTCTATAGGACCGATTCCTCCCCATCACTTCCCTTACAGATTGTTCCTGCCAGTCTGGGGGATTGAACCGGTGTTCCTGCCAGTCTGGGGGATTGAACCGGTGTTCCTGCCAGTCCGGGGGATTGAACCGGTGTTCCTGCCAGTCTGGGGGATTAAACCCGTGACCTTCGGGGTCACAAATCCTCTTCTCTAACCTCTAGGCCACCGCTGCGCTCTCTGTTGTTTTAACTGCAGAATAATTGCCTCTGCCTCTGAAGAACATCCAATGTGGTCGGTGTCAGAATAAACTAACTGTGTAGATTATTAACCTCAGATATATCATATATAGGCCTATAATGAATGTCAAATATCATATTATACAAATACAATATCATGCTTAAAATCAGCATCAGCAGTTTACTTCTGCAAAGCGACAGACGTTACATGATGTTGCATTTCATTGCATGATGTTGTTGCATTTCATTGCATGATGTTGCATTTCATTGCATGATGTTGCATTTCCATCGCATGATGTTGCATTTCCATCGCATGATGTTGCATTTCCATCGCATGATGTTGCATTTCCATCGCATGATGTTGCATTTCATCGCATGATGTTGCATTTCCATCGCAGAACAAGTTTAAGCTTCAGTCTGCTGCACTACACATTACCCACCACTAGAGGGTGCAGTCAGCACAAGGGAGCTATGGCCACAGGCAAGTCCTATTGAAGGAGAGAGATAGAGACTATTGCATAACCCGGTGTGGGGCAAAATGTATGAGCAATGCTCCGATGTGGCAGAGCACAGCCCCTCCAGACCGCAGCCCAGGACACTTGGTGCAGGCTAGGAGGTCTAAGCAGGGTATAGGAGCTCTAAGCAGGGAGAGCTGTGCAGAGCAGCCAGTGGCTGGTGAGTGCTGGTGAGAGGAAGGGTGTGTTTGAATCTGGACCACACCGGTCTGAGATGGGTGGGAGGAAAGCCAATGACTCATAACCGCCCTTACATCAGCCGTGTACACACACACACACATACACATTCACATACACATACACACACATACACATACACAATCACATACACACACATACACTACATACACATACACATTCACATTCACATACACATAGACATACACACACATACACATACAGTACATACACATACACACACACATACACATACACATACACATACACACATATTACACATACCTGGATACAATACATACATACACACACATACACATACACATACGCATACACATATTACACATACACATACCTAGATAGAGTACATACATACACACACATACGCATAGACCCACACACACACACACCCACACACACACACACACACACACACACACACACACACCCACACTCCACAAAGAACAGATGCAAGATGGTGGTAGAGAGAACAGAAAGAGAGCAGAAAACACATCATTACAAACCCACAAGTACCTGCCTTCAAACTAGTAGTTTTTAAATGCACTATCGTTTTTGGGGTTTTGAATATATATGACAGTGAATTAGTAACCTGCTGGAAAATAAATATTTAGTGTAGTGCACTATGTAGTGACACCCTGTGGACGTGAGACGTAACACCTCAAAGAGGTGGACCAGGGTGAGACCACCTCAAACAGGACCAGGGTGAGACCACCTCAAACAGGACCAGGGTGAGACCACCTCAAACAGGACCAGGGTGAGACCACCTCAAACAGGACCAGGGTGAGACCACCTCAAACAGGACCAGGGTGAGACCACCTCAAACAGGACCAGGGTGAGACCACCTCAAACAGGAGGACCAGGGTGAGACCACCTCAAACAGGACCAGGGTGAGACCACCTCAAACAGGAGGACCAGGGTGAGACCACCTCAAACAGGACCAGGGTGAGACCACCTCAAACAGGAGGACCAGGGTGAGACCACCTCAAACAGGACCAGGGTGAGACCACCTCAAACAGGACCAGGGTGAGACCACCTCTAACAGGACCAGGGTGAGACCACCTCAAACAGGACCAGGGTGAGACCACCTCAAACAGGACCAGGGTGAGACCACCTCAAACAGGAGGACCAGGGTGAGACCACCTCAAACAGGACCAGGGTGAGACCACCTCAAACAGGACCCAGGAGTCCAGTGAGTCTCCAACATGCGTTTAACATGCTGGGAACATGGACTGGAGTTAACATGCTGGGAACATGGACTGGAGTTAACATGCTGGGATTGATTGATTGATTGATTGAAAACTTTATTAACAGATTGCAGAATGGGTACAATACAGTACAGCTCAATACACACAATTGTTAAGGGGATGCAGACCAGAGAAAGACTTTCGTCTTGTTTACATCAGGGTCCCCCATTTTCAATTCATCAGGACATATATGACATACATGACATACAGATAGTCAGTACTGCTACATCTATACATTTATGACATACCAGATTTGCAAATACAGTACTGTTTGTGATACAGAAGGAGTCAAGAAAAGGGAGTATATACATTTGACGTAGAAACTGTACATTGGAGGAGGTTGGGTGGGGGGGGTTGGGTACGTTGGGATATTGACAACCATACTGGGTAATTTACATTGGAGGTGGTTGGGGGGGGCACACTGTATAAACAAGCAAAACTGTACATTGAGGGGGGGGGGGGGGGAGACACTGTACAAACAAACAAAATTGTACATTGGACTATTGACAAAACCATACTAGGTAAATGACTGTACATTGGAGGGGGTTGGGTTAGGATATTTACAGGGGCCAGTGTTGAATTGCAGTCTCCCGTAGGTGTCCCTTGAGAGAGGTTTTGAAAGTGGGTAGTGATCCACATTCCTTTACAGCTTTGGGTAGGGCGTTCCACATTGATGTGGCATAATTGCGAAACGTGTTTAGTCCCTTATTTGAGCCGAATCTGGGTTTAACATGATTTGTGGAGCTCCCTCTGGTGTTGTGATCGTGGTATTCACTGACCTTTGGGAAGTATTTTGACATGTACATGGGTACCTTGGTCGTGTAGTGTATCTTGTAGACCAGGCCCATTGCAAGTTGCTGTACTCTGTCGTCTACTCTAAGCCATCCTAGGTTGTCAAAGTGGGCAGGGGTGAGGTGGGTTCTAGGAGTAAGGTCAAGCAGTAGTCTGACCAGTTTGTTTTGAGATGTTTGTAATTTTGTTTTTAGCGCCTTTGAGGTGCTTTGGTACCATGAGGTGCAAGCATAGTCGTAGTACCCCTGAATGAGTGCTCCTGCCAGAGTCTTCAGGGTATTCTTGTTTACCAGAGAGGAGATCCGGTACAAGAATCAAGTTCGTTGGTTGACTTTTTTTATTACATTGGATGCCATTTTGTCACAGGAGAGATTAGCCTCTAGGATGGAACCCAGGTAGGTAATTTCATCTTTCCTTGTTACAATATTGTCACCCACTGTAACTGAGAAGCCGTCGGTCTTGCTGAGTTTGTTATTTGAACCGAAGAGAATGGACTCTGTTTTGCCCATGTGTAATGATAGTTTGTTATCAGCGAGCCATATGCAGATTCTGCCTAGTTCCGAGCTGAGGGTTTTTTCAACCTGTAACTTGTTCTTGTCAGAGACCAGCAGGGCTGAGTCGTCCGCAAACAGGAACAAGTTGCAGTCACAAGCTGACGACATGTCATTTGCATAAATTAGGAACAGTAGCGGTCCTAGTATGCTTCCTTGTGGAACACCACAGCTCACTGTGAGGGGGGGGGATAGGGTACCGTTTACCTCCACCATCTGTTCCCTCCCCTCAAGGTAGGATTGCATCCAGCTCACTGATAGACTATCAAAACCAATTGCTTTTAGCTTGTCAATCAGAATGGAGTGATTGACCGTGTCAAAGGCCTGTACTGTAACATGTACATGTACTGGAGTTAACATGCTGGGAACATGGACTGGAGTTAACATGCTGGGAACATGGACTGGAGTTAACATGCTGGGAACATGGACTGGCGTTAAAACATGGACATATAAGCTGGGAACATGGACTGGAGTTGAAACATGGACTGGAGTTAAAACATGGACTGGAGTTAACATGCTGGGAACATGGACTGGAGTTAACATGCTGGGAACATGGACTGGAGTTAACATGCTGGGCACATGGACTGGAGTTAACATGCTGGGAACATGGACTGGAGTTAACATGCTGGGAACATGGACTGGAGTTAACATGCTGGGAACATGGACTGGCGTTAAAACATGGACTGGAGTTAAAACATGGACTGGAGTTAAAACATGGACTGGAGTTAAAACATGGACTGAAGTTAAAACATGGACTGGAGTTAAAACATGGACTGGAGTTAACATGGACATAATAGAATGTAAAGTAACTCCCCTCCGGCTGCCATGTACACCCGGTGGAGCGTGTGTGAATTATGTAACAACGTGATCGTGATGTAATGCTGTTGTTTCTCTAAGCAGGAGGCTTCTCTCCAGAGTATAATTCATCCCTCCGGTGGGCTGCTGTGGTGTTAGTGCTGACAGAGGAGAGCAGGGGGATGATGCTCTGTGTGTGTCTGTGTGTGTGTACTGGTACAGTGTGTATGTGTATGTGTATGTCTGTGTATGTGTAAATATATGTGTATGTGTATGAGTATGTGTATGTGTAAATATGTGTATATATATACAGTATGTGTATGCATGCATGTGTATGTATGTGTATGTGTATATGTAAATATATGTGTATATGTATGTGTATATACAGTGTATGTGTGTGTGTACAGTATGTGTGTGTGTGTGTGTCTGTGTATATGTATGTGCAGGGCCGCCTCAGGGGGTGTGCGAGCAGTGCGGTCGCACAGGGCCTCGCGGGAAGGGGGGCCTCGCACAAAAAAAAAAAAGAAGAAAAAAAAAGAAGAAAAAAATATATTTATTATTTATTTATTTTAATTTTTAATTTTTTTATTATTTTTTGTGAGGCCCCCCTTCCCGCGAGGCCCTTTTTCATCACAGACCTATATGCTTATATATTTCACATTAGACACGTTTGTAGAATGTGTCTGACTTGTTCCTGGCTCTGCGGCTCTGCAGATACACTATTGGAGCTCTGGGGCTCTGCAGCAGACATACTATTGGTTTCAACGAAGGGAGGGGTTACATGTGTACAGTCGGCCGGCGTGCGTCAGCTGTGTCTGACTATTTTGCGCGTGCAGCATTGGAGGTTATGCCAGCCAAGACAAAGAGGACGGTCGTTCGGCA
The DNA here is from genome assembly GCF_963971535.1 of Notolepis coatsorum. Classification (NCBI taxonomy): domain Eukaryota; kingdom Metazoa; phylum Chordata; class Actinopteri; order Aulopiformes; family Paralepididae; genus Notolepis; species Notolepis coatsorum. Next base: position 13,172,980 of record NC_140176.1, read on the forward strand.
GATGGACTGAAGATGAAAGTTGTTGCATGTTAGAAAGTTCAGTCAGGCTAGCCATGTCGGCTTAGCTAAAGGCAGGGACAGCTAGTTAGCTTTAGCTACGTTATAATATCGAGTGCTAACGTGTGGTTCAGTCGGGATAGCCATGTCGGCTAGTAGCTTAGCTAAAGGCTAACTAGCGTTAGCTAACCTAGAGAGAGCGCGTGCAGCATTGTTATGCCAAGATGAAGAGGATGGTCGTTCGGCAGATGAACTTCGTCAACTCCACGCGGTTGTCTCCATCCTCTTGGACGTTTGGTGAGTTTTTAATGCACTCTATTCTATTCCCACCGTGGAGATATCTCTCTCTCTCTCTGTCTCGGGCCGGCTAGCTATCGTGGCCAACGTTATGTTGGCTAACGTTATGTGGAGCCAGCAGGCCGGCTAGCTATCGTAGCTGACGTTCTGTTGGACCAGCGGGCCGGCTAGCTATCGTAGCTAACCTTATGTTGAGCTAGCGGGCCGGCTAGCTATCGTAGCTAATGTTATGTTGAGCTAGCGGGCCGGCTAACTATCGTAGCCAACGTTATGTTGAGCTAGCGGGCCGGCTAGCTGTCGTAGACGTTATGTTGAGCCAAGCGGGCCGGCTAGCTATCGTAGCTAACGTTATATTGAGCCAAGCGGGCCGGCTAGCTGTCGTAGCTAACGTTATATTGAGCCAAGCGGGCCGGCTAGCTGTCGTAGCTAACGTTATATTGAGCCAAGCGGGCCGGCTAGCTGTCGTAGCTAACGTTCTGTCGAGCTAGCGTCAGTACCTGGCCACTCTATTTGCAGTTAGCCTCTTTAGCTGATGTCGGCCATTGGCTCCTTGCTACTTTGTTTTCTCTGGTATAGACCCTCTTCTCTTTGGATTTAAGTGTTGATCTTTGTCCTTTTGGATCTATGTATATTCATGTTGCCTTTGTGAAGTTATCTTTTCCTTCTGTTTTGTTCTTCCATTAAAAGTTGAATATCCTTTAGGGGCTCATCTTAGCTGTCTTGCTTATCTCTCTCTCTCTCTCTCTGTCTGGACCACAGACCCATCTCTCTCTCTCTCTCTCTCTCTCTCTCTCTCTCTCTCTCTCTCTGTCTGGACCACAGACTCATCTCTCTCTCTCTGGACCACAGACTCTCTCTGTCTGGATCATCACAGACTCTCTCTCTCTCTCTCTCTCTCTCTCTGAGCATTGCATTGCTTATTTGTCAATTGTGTCGGTCAGTTCATTGCAATTTTTCCTTCAGTCACATTTCGTTTTATCCTGCACCTGGCCTAAAACAGGTTGG
>NC_140176.1:13179278-13207433 GCF_963971535.1 Notolepis coatsorum
GGCCCCTCACCTGTCTCAAACCCTGCCCCTTTTCTTGATCCTCCAATCACAGCTGTCGCTTACCTCGGACTTCCTCGTACAAACTTTGTTTGTACGAGGAAGTCAGAGGTAAGCGACAGCTGTGATTGGAGGATCAAGAAAAGAGGGCAGGGTTTTGAGACAGGTCCATTAAGAGGATGAGGATGATGGAGAAGACAAAGAAGATGAAGTTTAAGTTTAAGTTTATTTGGATCCCCATTAGCCACAGCAGTGCTGGGGCTATTCTTCCTGGGGTCCATTATAACACATAAAATACAGTTACAGACTTATACACTCACAACATTTACATGTCATACAGGCAATTAAAACGACAATAAAAAAAACCTAATCAAATTCATAATACAATATAACAATATATACGCCTTATGAATTCATAATACAATACAATGATACCTACTCATAATTGATTCATAATACAATACAGCATAATATACTATTTTTTTTTTTTTAAACTTTGACCAGACAGCTGGTTCTTTTTAGCGTTTATCGCTTTTTCTGGTCAAGCATGACCGACAGAAACAGGTTGAATGGGATATAGATCGGGGAAAGACACTCTGAGAAAATACGGCGAGTCCGGGAGTCGAACTCGTGTACCCCAGATCCGTGACGCGCACGGTTGTCCCCGACGCCGAAATAGCGCCGAGATACACGGTGAGCTACTGGAGCTCCCCCATAATATACTATTTAGCTTTTACATACATTATCTATGTTCATATCAGCCAATTATACAATATTTTAATAATATATCCCTATCAGACACATGCCTTTTCATCCATATATACCTATCTCTTTATCAGACACATACAAGAAGACAAAGAAGATGAAGAAGACAAAGAAGATGAAGAAGACAAAGAAGATGAAGAAGACAAAGAAGATGAAGAACAAGAAGATGAAGAAGATGAAGAACACGAAGATGAAGGAGAATATGAAGAACAAGAAGATGAAGAAGATGAAGAAGAACAAGAACAAGAAGATGAAGAAGTAGAAGATTTATTGTTCTGTTATTTAAGGTCATTGAAAATTGTCTTTCTGCATATCCCTTAGACACACACACACGTACACACACGTACACACACACACACACACACACACACACAGACACACACACAGACACATGCATTGACTTTGCATTGGTTTGTGGCTAATTAGTTGGAGCTAGTATGAGGAACAGCAAAGGATTCTACCAATCAACAGGCATTTAATCAACTGTACTTTTATCCATTTCACATAGTTTCAGAGTAGTTTAATATAGTTTCAGAGTTCAGATTACTTTAATGTAGTTTCAGAGTTCAGATTACTTTAATATAGTTTCAGAGTTCAGAGTACTTTAATATAGTTTCAGAGTAGTTTAATATAGTTTCAGAGTTCAGAGTAGTTTAATATAGTTTCAGAGTTCAGAGTACTTTAATATAGTTTCAGAGTACTTTAATATAGTTTCAGAGTTCAGAGTACTTTAATATAGTTTCAGAGTTCAGAGTACTTTAATATCGTTTCAGAGTACTTTAATATAGTTTCAGAGTACAGAGTACTTTAACATAGTTTCAGTGTACAGAGTACTTTAATATAGTTTCAGAATACTTTAATATAGTTTCAGAGTACTTTAACAAAGTTTCAGTGTACAGAGTACTTTAATATCGTTCCAAAGTACGTATCCATGTCCACCTACTCCACCAGCGTGGGGGCTTCTGTGTTGTTGCAACTTAAAATACTCACATGACAAACTCCTGCTCATCCTCAGCTTGGAAATGATATGTCCGATTATCTGTGGAAACAGAGTATGAGTTAAGACACACTGTGTTTTGCTAGAGCACATGGAGAGACTAGACTACTGGGAACTAGTGCTAAAACCCCGGCAGAGGTCTTTTGAGGTCACCTGTCTCTGTGACGCAGACAGTCAGAAAACCATCACAGAGCAACTGTGGTGAAATACTTTCTCCTTCCTCTTTCCTGGACTGATGAAGTACCCCATCAACCCCCCCCCCCCCACACACACACACAGTACCACATCAACCCCTAGGTCAGGCCATCTAATGGCACCTAAACCGAGAACAAATCTACTGAAATCTTCTGTGACTTACAGAGCTATCATGGAATGGAACTCATTGCCAAGCTACTTAGCTGAAATATAATCCAAGGCCACCTTCAAGAGGAAGTTAAAGTGCCATCTACTAACGAGCATGCACTGAGCCCTTATGGCATAGCGGTGAAAATCAATTGACTGTTAGTTGTATTTATGTTGATGGCAGTGAGTGCTGCTCAGGAAGCACTATTTATTTGATTTTAATTATTTTATTTGAATACTTTTTACTAATAAATATCTTGTACAATATCAGCGGCACGGTGGTGTAGTGGTTAACACTGTACACATCAAGAAGGTCCAGGGTTCGATTCCCGCTTGGGGACCAGGTTTCCATGATGCCAGGTACCCAGGTGGGGTATCTCCCAGGCCTTTCTGTGTGGAGTTTGCATGTTCTCCCTGTGTGCTCGCAAGGGTTCCCCCCCAATAAGATAAACCCAATGGAAAAACATGCACAACAACAGATCGCTAACGCTGTGGTGTCCTTGACGAAGATGGGCAGGAGCACTTGGATTGGTCCCCGGGGCGCGGCTCACGTTGACGCCCTATCTGCTCCCGGCTGCCCACCTTAAGCAACTCCGAAACTATGCCTAACCTTAACCTTAACCATGCCTAACCTTAACCATAAGGCATAACCAACTCCGAAAGAATATTGCCATTCTCTAAGACAAACTCTAACCTTAACCAGCTCCTTAACAGCGCCTAAACTTAACCTTTCTAACCATAACCAACTCCGAAACAATGCCTAACCTTAACCATAACCATGCCTAACCTTAACCATAAGGCATAACCAACTCCGAAAGAATATTGCCATTCTCTAAGACAAACTCTAACCTTAACCAGCTCCTTAACAGCGCCTAAACTTAACCTTTCTAACCATAACCAACTCCAAAACAATGCCTAACCTTAACCAACTCCGAAACAATGCTTAACGTTTTTTTTTTTTTTTTTTTTTTTTTATCTTTCTTCCCCTCCTTTTTCCCGATTTTTCTCCCATCCCACCCTTCCTGGTTGTTGCGTACTTTCCCCTACTGTTGGTCCGGGAGACCGGAGACTGTCACATGCTTTCCTCCGACGCATGTGCAGCCTGGGGCAGGCCAACCTGGCCGCGCAGGTTCTCACCGGGGAGAGTGTAGCGTGTGGGAGGCCACACTATCTCTCCTTAGTTCCAACCCTTGCTGAGCAGGCGCCCCGACCGAACTGTAGGGGTCGCTGTCCACAACGCCCAGGACCCACCCTTCAGCTTTTCCCACCCCCTGATACAGCCAATTGTATCAGTGTGAGAGGCCAGCCAAGCTGATAGCAACGCCGGGAGCTGGATTCGAACAGGCGAATCCAGTGTCTCCCGGTGTTGGTGACGAACGTAATCTCCGTGCGCCACCTGCCCCCCCGACAATGCTTAAAGTTAACATGCCTAAACTTAACGGCGAACGAATGCACGTTAAAAAAAAATAATAATAAATTGAAGGGAATCGAACTCGCCAGCAACGGACGGTAGGATCCACACCAATGCAGCGTTGCCAATTGAGCTATTTCTGGATAGTGAAAAAGGGCGTATTACTACTACATAATGCTGCCGCGGAGCGTGCCGCGCGGCAGAGAAAGTTGCGCGTCGCGGGGCGTGGCCGCGCCTGTCACGTGCCTGTCGGGGCCAATCAGGCCTACCCCGGAAGTAGCTACAGTTGCGGAACAGTAATAAGCCGACGGGATGGGTCAAGTGCAGAGACTCAATCGCATCGGCGACTGAGAAAAAGACAATGCATGTGTGTCTGTATCCCGGTGTGTGTGTGCCGCTCCAATTGCATGTCCAGTTCGTTGCATGCCGAATAAAGACCCCCTAAAGAGGTCCTGCATTATTATTATTATTATTATTATTATTATTATTATTATTATTATTATTATTATTATTATTATTATTATTATTATTATTATTATTATTATTATTATTATCCTAATTGATATTGATAATGATGTAATTGATGATGTACAGTAATTGATGTTGATGTTGATAATGATGTAATGTATTGAATATTGTTGTATCGTTGTGTGTGCCGGACCCCAGGAAGAATAGCTTTTGTCAAGTGCAAAAGCTAATGGGGATCCTAAATAAACATAAACATAAACATAAACCCCCACCACAGCCCACATCACACTTACCCATGCTTCCATTACCACACCACTGCGGAAGGTTGGGAAATGTGTGTGAGAGAGAGAGAGAGAGAGAGAGAGAGAGAGAGAGAGAGAGAGAGAGAGAGAGAGAGAGAGAGAGAGAGAGAGAGAGAGAGAGAGAGAGAGAGAGAGAGAGAGAGAGAGAGAGAGAGAGAGAGAGAGAGAGAGAGAGAGAGAGAGAGAGAAAGAGAGAGAGAATGTGTGTGTACGTCGTGGGTTCTTACGGGAAATGAGATCGAAGCACTTCCTGTCCTCCCCACTAGGCTTGACTTGGCAGGTGAGTAAGTTGAGTTTGACAGGCTGCCTGTTGGACTGCAGACACACACACACACACACACACACACACACACACACACACACACGCACACACACACACACACACACACACACATAAATTAGACTTATACTATGTGCACCTCTCCCAACATGTAACTGCGTAGGGCGACATTGCAAGCACTGTGATAGGTCCATTTGCCTTCTGCCGCACATTTCCGCATTTAACTTGTTCTCATGTGGAGGAGAGATTACCAGTCACACAATCAGTAGAGTACCAGTCACACAATCAGTAGAGTACCAGTCACACAATCAGTAGAGTACCAGTCACACAATCAGTAGAGTACCAGTCACACAATCAGTAGAGTACCAGTCACACGAACTAGATTCTTGTACCGGATCTCCTCTCTGGTAAACAAGAATACCCTGAAGACTCTGGCAGGAGCACTCATTCAAGGGTACTATGACTATGCGTGCACCTCATGGTACCAAAGCACCTCAAAGGCGCTTAAAACAAAATTACAAACATCACAAAACAAACTGGTCAGACTACTACTTGACCTGAACCCCAGAACCCACCTCACCCCTGCCCACTTTGCCAACCTAGGATGGCTTAGAGTAGACGACAGAGTACAGCAACTTGCAATGGGCCTGGTCTACAAGATACACTATACGACCGGGGTGCCCATGTACATGTCAAAATACTTCCCAAAGGTCAGTGAATACCACAACCACTACACCAGAGGAAGCTCAACAAATCATGTTAAACCCAGATTCGGCTCAAACAAGGGACTAAACACGTTTCGCAATTATGCCACAACAATGTGGAACGCCCTACCCAAAGCTGTAAAGGAATGTGAATCCCTGCCCACATTCAAAACCGCCCTTAAAGAGCACCTACGGGAGGCTGCAATTCGAAACTGGCCACCGTAAATGCCCAAAACCCCCACCACCTCCTAATAGACAGTCTCCTCCCCACCGCATGTATATATTCCCTCCCCGCCGTATGTATATTTCCCTCCCACCCACCCACCCCCTCCTAATGTACAGTCCCCTCCCCATCATATGTATATACTCTGTCAGGATCTAGGGGTAACAGTACTGTATATTTGAATACCGCCTATGTCACAAATGTATCAGTACTAAATACCTATATGTCCCTATGCCATAAATGTCATGTATGTTGTGTATGTCATAAATGTCTATATGAATTGAAAATGGGGGACCCTGATGGAAACAAGACAAACGTCTTTCTCAGGTCTGCATCCCCTTAACAATTGTATGTATTGAGCCGTACTGTATTGTACCCATTCTGCAATCTGTTAAATAAAGTTTTCATTCATTCATTCATTCATTCATTCATTCATTCACACAATCAGTAGAGTACCAGTCACACAATCTGTAGAGTACCAGAGTTTATCAGATAGTAGTAGTATGTATTAGGGCTGGGAGATATACTGAATATCAAGGTATTACGTCTTACGTATACCATCATCTATGATATATACATATCGTAAATTAAATGTGTGTACTGTATATTTTATACATTTAATAAAAAATAAAACATATTTGCAGCAGTATCAAACAAATACAAAAATTATTATAAATACAACAAAAGTGAAACACTTTGAATGAAACTGCACCAATGACAATTGTATTACAACATAGAAAAAAAGATGCCATATCACATTGTAATTTGTACTGGAAAACCAAATAATGGTCAATATAGTTACACTGTCAGAACTAAGACAGATCTTGTTATATTATGGCCCATGTTGCTCAGCCCTAGTATTTATCTCAAGGGTTTGTGACTCGACTGTGGCGGCTGGTTAAATACAATAATAAGATGAGCGGCCCAGCTGGTACAGTGTACCGTCAGTGCCAGGGTAACGGGGCGACAGGGGGTTAAACCGGGCACGTGCTAACGACGTGCTAACAGGCTGCGATGAGCCTTGGGGGCTTGGCCCGGCAGGCTGGCGGCATGCCCCGTTCCACCCAGGGTCGCCTGGAGTCCAGCTGCCAAAGGGGGCGCTGCTGGCAGAAGAATAACTCGGGAGTGGCAGCGGACAGTGACGATCGCTCTTCATGCCGCTCAGGACGGACAGCAGGCGGGTTAGGTTAAAGGTCAATCGCTTTCATCTCTACAAGAAAGGGAACCGATCGTATCTCAGTGACATCACAGTTCCCAGAGCCTCGCCCTCCCTCCCCCCCGTAGAGTACTAATAGCGGCATGACTCAGGGGGATCAAGTTTCAAGTTTCTTTAATAGTTGTCATACAGAAGCACAGAATACTTTTATACAAAATGCTTCTTACTGTTACGCTCCAGAGACTGTGCAAGACAAGATAAGTATGAAATAAAATAACATAGTAAAATTAGAAGTAAAAAAAATGAGGTCACAGTGTTCAGTTTAGACATATGTACAATGTTCGATGCAGAAGACGTAACTGAGTTACCATACAATATACAATACTGTGCAGTGTACTAATATACAATACTATATAGTGCAAGGCAGAAATGGGACGAGGTGCAATTTAGGTACAATTCACAGTAGGTGTACGAGTTGTAGTGCAAATCCTTTATCAATAAATATAAAGTGTAAAGTGTGTTTGTGTGATCTAAAGTGTGGAGAGTGGGTGCTGCAGTGTGTTGTTTGTTTGAGTGAGTGTGTGCGTGTGTGTGCTGTGTGCATTTGATGGTTGTTGCATAGTGTTTATTGTTCGTTTAGCAGCCTGATGGCCTGGGGATAGAAGCTTCTTCTGAGTCTTTCTGTGCTCGCCTTAAGACTCCGGTATCGCTTGCCTGACCGCAGCAGTTCAAAGAGGCAGTTGTTCGGGTGGCTCGAGTCCTTAATAATTATCTTAGCCTTCCCCTTGCACCGCTTGTTGTAAATGTTCTGGAGGGTGGGAAGCCCCCCTCCAATTGTGCGTTCGGCTGAACGTGTCACTCTTTGTAGTCTGCTACGGTCTTGTGCAGTGCTATTCCCAAACCAGGAGGTGATGTTGCCGGTCAGGATGCTCTCTATTGTACATGAGTAGAAGTTCCTAAGGATCTTCTGACTGACTTGGAACTTCCTTAGGCGCCTGAGGAAGTAGAGGCGTTGTCGTGCCTTCTTCACAACACTGTCAATGTGTGTGGTCCATGTCAAGTCCTCGGATATGTGGGCTCCGAGGTACTTGAAACTGTTCACTCTCTCAACCGGTGCCCCGTCGATGCTGAGGGGGCTGTAGTCCTTGACCCCCGACCTCCTGAAGTCCACAATCATCTCTTTTGTTTTGCTGACGTTCAGGGAGAGGCAGTTCTCCTGACACCACTGTGACAGGTTCTCTACCTCTTCCAGGTAGGCCCTTTCGTCGTTGGCAGAGATCAGGCCCACCACTACTGTGTCATCAGCAAATTTGATGATGGTGTTGTTGTTCCGCTGTGCTACGCAGTCATGTGTGTACAGGGAGTAGAGGAGGGGGCTCAGAACACAGCCCTGGGGGGCCCCTATGTTGAGCGTGATGGATGAGGAGGTGCAGTTGCCGGCTCTTACCACCTGGGGTCTGCCCGTCAGGAAGTCCAAGACCCACTGGCAGAGGTCATAGTTCAAGCCCAGGTCCCTGAGCTTGGCTATGAGTTTGGAGGGGACTATGGTATTGAATGCTGAGCTGTAGTCGATGAACAGCATTCTCACATAGTTCCCCTGCCTCTTGTCCAGGTGTGATGCTGCTGTGTGCAGCACATGGGCTATGGCGTCAAGTTTAACAGCCCAACGTTGACATTGAGAAGGGGTGAATTTGTGATCGTTTTGGCTGGCGGTCACATCCTTCTCACACGACTCAAGTCTTCAGTGTTGAGATGACGCTGTGGGCTGTTCCTCCGGGTCAGTGGGACTGGGTAGGAAATGCCGCTTTCCTATTATTGTCAAAGGAACTTGAGGAACGTTCTGTAAAGGAACATCTCAGAACCTCTGTGAGTTCTGAGATGGGTTCTTGTTTCTGTTCCTTCCCACTGCACTTCAAGCATCACGATGGTGACCTCTCACCTCAAGATATCTGAATGAACATGGGTTCTGTTTCATTAGGGGCTCTGCTTGGCATCACTACTGCACTCGCTCGCGTACGTGCACGCGCACTGAATAATTTCCACAAATGTACCTTTAATACCAGTATTAGTCTGACCACACCCCTCATCAGCTTACCTTCATAAGCAGGTGTGTGGTCACCTGCTCTCCTCCTTCTCGCTTTCACCACAAGAAAGTGCCTCGGTAGTACCCCACTTGACGTGTTGTTAAGGGAAGAAAGATTTTTTTGTTTACAATGAAGGAGATACGTTGACATCATATCTTTATTTTCTCTCTCACTATTTTCGAGAAAATACGGCGATATTGTCTTCGTACTGGAGTGTCTAGAAGATGATGATCATTCTAAAAACCCTCCACCGGTTTTTCGTATTGGGAGCACGCCGCTGCATGCTTCTCAACTGCAGTTCCTTGCTGTGTTTGTTGGGGTGAAACCTGTCAGGCCACAGCTGAACTGTCGGACATGCCGCTGTTGTGAGAAGCGGTGCGTTCCAGGTTGGGTGAGTAGTGTTTGCTGGCAGGCTCCACTTGTCTGTTAGTGCTATGGGGGCTACTTGACAATGTTTATGGAAACCGGCCCCAGGCTAGGGTCCTTTGTTCAGCCACCTAGGCGACAGAAGACCTTGGTCTGAAGACCATTATAGTTTAACTAGTGGGCCGCGACCATTAACACTGGTGATCCCTGTGTGTTTTGGACGAGTGGATTCTCTCTGTCACCGTGTTAAGGCCCCATCTTTCATATCCAAATGAGAGTATTCCTTCACGAGGGGATATGTGCATGAATGTGCGATAGCGGCAGATTCATGTTCAAAGTCAGCTACACAGGCCAGTTGGTATTGTGCTGATTCCGTCGGGTGTTGGTAATATCACCGTTGTGAAGCGGTGTTGACATCTTGTTTTCTCTTTTCTCTTAAAAAGTGAGGAGAGGTTCAGAACGGCGGCCTGTCTGGGTGAGTGTTATGTCATTGTTTACATGTTCATAGCTTGCGGTTAGCCAGTCAGCTGTTAACTGCTGCGTTAGCCTGCGGGATCGCTGCATGGCCTGCTTAGGTTGGGCCTACTGTTAGCCAGTCAGCTGTTAGCTGCGGTGCTAGCATGGCGTGTTCGCTAGGTAACGTTAGCTTGCTGCTATAGGCCATGGCCTGGCGCGGGGTAGCTTTAGCTTCTCGCGCGCCGCTGTGAGCTTGCTTCTGGTAGCGGCCGTTAGCTTGATGCTATTCTGTTGAACGTGCTTTGATTTGAACATGTTTTACACTCTTGACTACGACGTCATCCTTGACAGGGGATGTTTTCGTCGACCCTGCCCTGAGCCAGGACGGCAAGGTTGCATCAACAGAGGACTGTAGTGCGGGTTGGAGCGGTGACGCTGCCCAGTTCGACCAACACAGGAGCGGCTGTGTTCCTACGGTGTCTGTGACTGCACTTCGCTGATCTACGCCCCGGGTGGGAACAGGTTTGACCAGACCTTATAACACGTTTTCTGGTTTTACTTTTCTAAATGTATTGTGAATAACGATGTTTTTCCCAAAACGTGTGTTGCTGCAATACATTTGGGATACGGCGCGGGTTATGTGTGAGCTGTTTTTGTCACTGGCTGTTAGCTTCTCCGTGCAAATCGGGATGTAATGATCTGGTTGTTGTGTGAGAAACATCATGGTGTTTATATGTACCGTGTACTCACAACTAAGGTAACTAACCTATGAAGCTATGCTTGGGGACAAGTGAGTAAAAGAATGTTCTTTTCTCAGACTGTGATGACAATGAACAGTGTGTTCACATATTAACAGGTTTTCCTGTTTTAACTGGCCGTATTGAGGGTAAAATAAGAGGATTGTGTTTCCCCCCGGTTCCCTGGGGACTTTTTCATCCTCCTATCAGACATGTTTTGTGCACTAATTGTGTCTTTTGTGTGGTAGGGATGCGATGTAAACTCTTAGCTTGATTGCTGAGGTTGTGCTAAAACTGCTGGAGAAACTTTATTTTCCTAAAAGAAAAAAATGGTTTGGTCGCTGTCATGTGTGCTTAGCAAGGCCTGTGGCCGATACTAATCGAGAATGATGTATTCTCTCATTGTGAAAAACGGCGTTCCTCTGTTGAGTGTTTTTGCCATTTTTTGTAGGTGATGATGGGTTGTGTGTGTCATGTGACCTACAACTGGGTTGGACTGGCCACAGAAGCACATGTGTATGTTGGACCGGGGCTCTTAGAGCCCTCTCTATTCTGTGTTTTTCCTTAGTAAAAATCAGATAGCAGGTTAGCTCATGCGCTGTGTGGAGCTGTCAAACGCTTCATAGAGCTGACTATGACTGTGTCATATTCTTTTTTTGTCATTACATCGTATCATGGGTGTGGGGTCGTAAAGGGGTGAACTGGTAACCTTTCCTCTCCCCCTTGTTCTGTCGGTCAGGGGTACACCCCCTGTCCTTCAAGGTTCCCGTCACGTGGCGGTTCGGCACGTTACGGGGGGGGGGGGGAGTTTCCTGGTCCCACGGCCACCGTGCGCGTCTCTGTTGGTAGGACTTCCGTGTGCTGTTCAGGTCCATGTGATGGATCTGTTTCGGGGGGGTGGTCAGGGCTCCTCCTCACCAAGCGCCTATTCGGGCCTTCTGTGAGTTCGGACTCCTTCTTCCATGTGAGGGAGCCTCCATCAGAGTACAGAGCCTTCCTCCTCAGATTGTCAAAGTGAGTGGACCCTCTAGAAGGGTCCTATTCTATTGTATATGTATTCGATTCAATTCGATTATTGAGTGTGTATGGGTTCAGTGCCTCTTCCCCGGAGAGCCCTAAAACCAATTTTTTACATGGCTCAAGGTGCAATATATTCTTTTCAATCTGTACAGCTCGCGTGGGAAGTCTCTCTGGGGATCCCCGTCTCCTTCCTATGGGAGGGTGGTGGGATGTAAAAATGTGAAAAAATTTTACCCCGGCTGTGTAGACTGGGATACATACTGTTGATGCTTCCTTCTTTTCTATTCCAGAGGTGGAGTTAGGGAGTGTCACACCCCTCTTGTCGTTCCCCTGGGCGCCTTGGGGATTCAATGACAGGTCTAAATAGCCTGTTCATTGATGGGGGTGTGTCCCGACGCACGTATAGTGCTAGCTCGCTGTAAACAGGCGATTGACTGGCACGCCTTGGTTGCTTGTGGTTGAAACAGCGTTTTTATAAAGCAACTGAGATGGGGGTTTTTCCTCTTCCGACGACCAAATCCCATGACCTGGGTTGGTTTTTCGACGGATTCTCGTTCATGTCTGGGGGATGATGACGGAATGGATCTGAACATGTGTAGAGGGGTCTCACGCCCTTGGGGTGGGCCACCAGGCGCGGTTCGCCCGAACGTCTGGGTGGCGCCTTCTTTTCGTGTTAAGGTCAACACGCATATCTGCCCTTCTCCTGGAGTAGGCATGTCGGCGTGGTTAGGGCACGGGACTGGTTCTGGTCACGCTGGTCCAGATCAGTTGAACCCGTTGTCCGCCGGGGATGCAGATCTGCTGTTCTGGTACCCTGAGGGACTTGGGCTTTTTTCAGGGGGAAAAATGCCAGGTCGGTCTGGGTGTCACAGGGTTAAGCGCTATGGAGACCCTGGTTGGGTACGTTTTTTACTCAGCACTGTCGTAATGGCTTACAGCCATGCCATTCTGTACACGCTCGATCTCGTCGGATCTCGGCCGCTACACAGGTTGGTCCTGGTTAGTACTTGGTTGGGAGACCGCCTGGGAATACCAAGTACGGTGTGCTTAGGGGCTGGTTCTCCATTCTTTTTCGCTCCTCTCTCACGCATGGCGATGAGGGGCCTGTGGGGGTGGTTTTTTGACCTCCTCTGGTGACCCTGTGCTTCCCGTACCGCCAGGCCCGGTCCGAAGTGATGTTTGCGACCCGTAGGCCTGGGTTAACCCTTTTTTGAAAACTGAAACACTTGTACTGCGGTATAGCCGGTGTATACCCGCAGGTGTGTTTTGGTGTTTTTTCTTGAGGGGTTATAGGAACAACCACCGCATTGGGTAACACCGAGGTGGTTGATTCCCTGGTGTGTTGGAGCAGTGTCAACTCCCGGGTTCACCGGTTGAGGGTGCCCCTGCACGTTCATGACGTCTGCCAATCGTGTCAGCCTTCTCTGCCTCAACCCCTCTGGGTGGGGGTTTTTAAATGGAGGCTTGGTCATGCAACAACGCCAGCATACGCCCCTTCCGCCGGGGCAGCTGTGTTCAGCTGTCCCCTCTGGCGCCTGTCTCGTCCGCAGTCTCCAGGCTAGGGTTAACAGCCTGTTGCCTGGTTTTTCCCCGGTGCGCTGCCTGCTTCCGTTGGTTAACCTTTTTTTTTTTGTGTGCTTACGGCCATGCTGACTGCCTGTTCTGCAGGGTCAGTGTGCCAGGCGGTGTACTATTGGGGGGACGTGGCCCGCTCGGCTTACGGCCATACCGACCTGAACACGCCCGATCTCGTCCGATCTCGGAAGCTAAGCAGGTTCTGGCCTGGTTAGTACTTGGTTGGGATACCGCCTGGGTTTACCAGGTGCAGTAACTGGGGGGCCTTTGTCCGAATATGCTGGCGATGTGGGGGGCGGGGCACTACGTGCCCACCTGGTGGGGTCTTGATGCTGGCATCATGGACTTCTCCGGGCCCCCATTCCAGGGAGTCCAGTCCTTTTGGTGGGTCTGGGTCTTCCTTCGCGCTCCGCTGCTACGGCCTTGCCACGGGGTTGGGTTTGCCCTTGACCCCGTGATTCTGGGGGCAGTAACGAGGTTGTTCCTCCGTTCGTTCCCGGGTGGCATGCGGGTTGTGCGTGTGTGTAGTCGTGGGGTCAAGCCACGGTCTGCTCACCCTGTGCGTTGAGTTGCTTGAGTGCCTCTTCGCACGGTCGGGTCCGTCGCCTTCCCGTGAAGCCCCTAATAGGGGGGATACCCTCCATTAGGGGGGGTCGGGGGGGCTCGGCCCTCCCTGTTCTGATGGTTTTGGGGGGCTGTCAGCGGGGTGTATTTGTCAGCCAGCGGCTCCGCTTGGCCTCCCTTTGTGCAGTAGTGATGCCAAGCAGAGCCCCTAATGAAACAGAACGTTAGGTTATGACTATAACCAAGTTCTGTTAATTAGGGGTGACGCTTGGCATCAGACGGCCGCTGCAGCCCTTGACCTCACCTTGTGGTGAAAGCTTGGGAAGGAGGAGAGCAGGTGACCACACACCTGCTTATGAAGGTAAGCTGATGAGGGGTGTGGTCAGACTAATACTGGTATTAAAGGTACATTTGTGGAAATTATTCAGTGCGCGTGCACGTACGCGAGCGAGTGCAGTAGTGATGCCAAGCGTCACCCCTAATTAACAGAACTTGGTTATAGTCATAACCTAACGTTCTATGGGTAGCCCCCGCTTTACGTACACGCCCCCACGTTACACTAATCCCATGCAGCTGCGGGCAAGAACCGAGCAGTTCTTTGCCATGCAGTATAAATGTGTTATTTTTGTATTTCACCATTTCTGCATACTGGGGTCCTTAAACTGTCATGGAATTGCATAAATTAGGTATGAATTTTATTAATGTGTGATGTTAGTCCCCATAGTAGCCATTACATTTTTTTTTTAACTTGACCTCACTGTATAAAGTCACTTCTCGGATAATCATAGCCTCGTGACACTTTAAAACCACAAACTAGAGACCTATGTCATTCAGATAACGCATGGCTTTCCTAGGTTTATTGACCATGAATGGGGAAATACCATAGGGCTTGAAAACGGATGAAACTTAACTTTTCACAATGGTGTGAACTAAGTGAACACTCAATGGCGGCCGATGTTGTAAAGCAATTGCTTGAATTAACACGATGCACTAACAAAACAAATGTTTCAAACAACGTAAGCGTTCTGCCGACAGGCCAAATACAACGGCGGTCAATAGGAAAGGTGTCTGTGTTTCCCCGCAGAAGGTAGCCACGGAAAAAGCACAAGTAATGAAATGATTAAATGAAAGGAATGAAAGAGTGTCTACAGTGTTGCCATAGAAACATAGTCAATGCTATGGAGGAGGCAGGCGATGCACTCACGGGAACGAGGGGAGGAGGGAGGGGTTGCTATGGCGACCCATCATTCCACTCTCTCACTGATTGACAACACCAGAGACACACGACCTCCCTACATGACGCTTTCCCTTCGATGGGCAACTAGTGGGTGTGTGTGTGTGTGTGTGTGTGTGTGTGTGTGTGTGTTCTTAACTCTACTCACCGTGGCGTGAGAGATGGTAAGCATGCCGCCCTTCACCGAGCACTGCCTCCTCTGCCACACCTTCCTCAGCCTGGAGGGAAGAACCACAGAAGCTGTTGTCATGTCTGTATCTTTATAATGTGTGGGTGGGTTGGGGGGGGGGTTGTTAAAGGGGCACTAAAAAAAAAAAAAAAAAAATTATTTTGCACATAATCTCACACATATCCAAAAACTCAAAACAGTTTTGCACACATTAATTTAGTTAGACAATTACTGAGCTTGAATAATGGCTACCAGTGATGTCATCGGGGACATTGAATCCTTGTGTTGTGTTAATTATAGCACCATGAAATGATGTGGATGGGAAGAATAGCAGTACCTTGTCTTATAGGGACTGCTACCTTATCATAACTGTCAAAGTAAATGAATGTGCGCGAAACTGGGGTTTTGGATGTGTGTGAGATTATGTGCAAAATAAATCAGCAACAGTATAGTAATAGCACATTCAGTAACGAGTGTATCTGTGACCTACTAGGGGTCAACTGGTTTGCAGATGATGAAAACAAATTTCAGCCAATATTTTATCTACTTTTTCTCCCCATTTTTAAATGTTTTCTCCCATCCCAATTTCGTATTATCCAATTCTTCCCTCCCCTGTCTCGAACGTTGCTAGACCATGCCTCCCACTGGTCGGCTGCAATGTGGACGACGCCTTGCATCACGTGTCCCCTCCGGTACACGAGGAGGCAGCCGTCGCATCTTTTCACCTGTACAGCGCGATCTCTCAGTGGCGAGGAGTAACGCGTGGGAGGCTCACGCTGCCCCCGATACTTCCTGATTCTGCTGTACAGGCGCACCAACCGACCTGTAGGAGTCGCTGTCCACAACGTCCGATCCCCACCCCCTAACACTGCCAATTGTATTAGTATGAACGACCAGCCAAGCCGGAAGCAACGGCGAGAGCTGGGCTCGAACCCAGCATCTCCTGCGTTAGTGGCAATCGCCTTGCACACTGCACCACTTAGCCGCCCAAATTTCAGCCAATATTGATGTTCAGATATGATGTCTCTAGTCTCTACTAGGCTCAAGGAATCTGTAGATGACAACCATATCATGCTAGCTTACCGGAAAAAGGGGATTTTGAACAGAAAATTAAGTGCGGCTGAATCTCTTGAAACAGAACACGTTGGTACATTTTATGTCTAATTATCACATGTTCTCACATAGGATTGGGGTTGAAAATCGTCAAAATGGAGAAAGTCGTCATGTATCTTGGCTATCGGCCACTTCAAATTACCATTAATGGGTATTGGCATGAGCTGAATAAATATACAACCTACCCATCACTCTTCTTCATGAGGTATCCTCTCTTCTCGCTGCCAAACTCCTTGTTGCCTTGCAGCTGGTGCATGCTGTACCCCCCCTGCCGACTCTGGGAGTCCTGGGAACACAAAACACACAACGACACGTACACACACGTACACACACACACATCATGTCAGTGTTCCCCAAGATGCTATCACACAGAGCAGTTCTTTCTGTCACATGCAAACACACACACACACACACAATCAACAAATGCATCTCCTTGCAACAAATTGCAGGGTCTTTAGTTAAATGTTTAATTGAACACGATGCACAGAAATACACTGCAAACAATCTCCATCTTAACAAGCGATTTAACTATTATATCACAGCTGTGGGTTGTTGTTCGCGGAAGACCGCGACAACCCAAATAGCTATGATAATAATCACAATATATCACAGCCTGACGTGAGCTATTGCTTTTATAAAACGGTCACCAAGTATGGAAATATGAAAGTACAGAAAATACACTCAAATTTTAGGTTTTTATTACAAATTTTATAAATAAAGGAAATATGTCCTCCTGGCTGCTTGCTCATAGTGTGAGGTGGTTCCTATGCAATGTACACTAGCTTATTTGTTAATTTTGTAGCCCCGCTAGCATGAAAAGAAACAGGGAAGCTATGATTTTGACAATAGCAGCTGCTAACTTAGCTTAAGAATATATAAGAATATATTGACCTATATACTAAATATTGAGTCGGAGGTGTTCAGAGCGCATTCAGACCAAGCAGCCAACGATATCATTGTTGGCACAGTAACAGTTCATTGGCACAGTAACAGTTTAGCAGCCCAATAAACAAACAGCTAACACTAAGTTAGCAGCTCCTACTCATAACGATAGCATCCTTGCATTACATCTGTTATTATTCCAACCATTCATAAATCTCTTTGGTATTTTTGATTGTGTTCCAGTCAATACCTCCTGCAAACATTTAGCTAACATGATAAGAAAAAAGCTATTTCCCTATCGTGTAGCAGCTAACGCTAACTCTTTAAGTGTGGGCGAGCTGGGAAGAGCGGTGAGCCTGGAGCAAACACTCTGTCTGATTCTGACACTTAGTCTGATTTTGAATAAGGAGGGCCAGTACCCCGGGTGAGGTGGAGCCGGGGGCATGCTCTCCATAGAGCGTGGACCAGGTAGAGTGCTTAAGTGTGGGCCAGCCGGGAAGAGCGATGAGCCTGGAGCAGATATCTTGTTGGAACAGCTCCATGACCAAGAGATAACACGCTACACCAAAATAAGTGAAATGATCACACCCCAACTGGTCCCTCATACCACACTTGGTCATATAAAAATGACATTTTAAGACATTTTAAGATTCAAGATTAAATTACTTGTTAAAGAGATAGTTGTGATTTTTGCTGTTTACCAACGATGATGTTGATCGGTAGAGTCCTTTCTTAGCACGATCCATGCTGTTCCTCATACTAGCTCTGGCTAGTATACAAAGCCATAGGGGACAAGCTCGTGTACAAGCTGACTTCTACTACAAAAGTATATTTCAGTCAATAATACGTACGCTTAACCCCATTGACTTTGCATTGGTTTGTGGCTAACTAGCCAAAGCTAAAATGATGGACAGCATGGATTGTGCTGAGGAAATACTTTAGCGATCAACATCATCACTCTGGTAAGTAGCAAATAGGGCCGGGGTTTAAAAATAACCTGAACTATCCCTTTAAGATGTAGACCCCCCCCCCCCCCCCTTCTCCTCATAAGGAACCTACAGAGCATGCTGTGCAACCTCTATACAGGGTCAAACCACTCTCTTCTCAGGCAAGACAGACGGCAGCATGCTCCACAAACACCAGCACTTACTCTCCTAGACTTGAGTCCAGACAGGCAGAGAGGAGAGAGGGAGATAGAGGAGAGAGGTGTGAAAGATCTAAATGAGGGGTGTTTAGAGTGTGTGAGAGTGTGCCAGTCCCATGCTGCTGAAACCAGTGTGTCACCAGTGTGTTTATTTCTCAAAGCTAAAAGAGCGGCAGTAGCTAAAGGGGGCACGGTGAACAAGGAGGAGCACAAGAGGTGTGAAACTGGAGGGCGAAGGCAATAACAACTGTCATCACTATCGTGCAAAACACCTGACTGTGAGCGTGTGTTAAGATGATGTGAGTGAGAGTGGAGGTTAGGTGTAGTGGGGCTGTTGTATGGGGTTAAGGTGGTGTGGTAGGGGTTAAGGTGGTGTTGCAGGGGTTGAGGTGGTGTTCTCAGTGTGGTTCTCCACAGCAGCCAGTGAGGGCACAACACTGGTCACCAGCAAGGCTACTAGACACTGGCTACCTGCATGGTACAGCACTGGGTGCTCGTTCTGCGCTATGGGAGCTGGTTAGCTGCAGCCCTGACAGGCTCAAGTTTCAAGTTTCAAGTTTCTTTAATAGTTGTCATACAGAAGTACAGAATACTTTTATACAAAATGCTTCTTACTGTTACGCTCCAGAGACTGTGCTAGACAAGATAAGTATGAAATAACATAGTATAGCATGTAAATTAGAAGTAAAAAATGAGGTCACAGTGTTCAGTATAGACATATGTACAATGTTCGATGCAGAATAGACGTAACGGAGTTACCATATAATATACAATATACTATGCAGTGTACTAATATACAATACTATATAGTGCAAAGCAGAAATGGGATGAGGTACAATTTAGGTACAATTTACAGTAAGGTGTACGAGTTGTAGTGCAAATCCTTTATCAATAAATATAAAGTGTGGAGAGTGGGTGCTGCAGTGTGTTTGTTTAAAGTGAGTGTGTGCGTGTGGGTGTGTGTGCTGTGTGCATTTGATGGTTGTTGTGTAGTGTTTATTGTTTGTTGAGCAGCCTGATGGCCTGGGGATAGAAGCTTCTTCTGAGTCTTTCTGTGCTCGCCTTGAGACTCCGGTATCGCTTGCCTGACCGCAGCAGTTCAAAGAGGCAATTGTTCGGGTGGCTGGAGTCCTTAATGATTCTCTTAGCCTTACCCCTGCACCGCTTGTTGTAAATGTTCTGGAGGGTGGGGAGCCCCCCTCTCAGTGGGAGGGTGGTGGTGGTGTTATGTCCAAATGTTGTCTGGTTTGGTTCCCATTTTCAGATCTTGCCCTGGTTTGACCTGGTTTGACCTAGACTACTGTTTGTTTGTTTGTTTGTTTGTTTGTTTGTTTGTTTGTTTGTTTGTTTGTTATAATTATTATAATTATTATGTTGTATTATGTATAATTACAGACCTATATTTGGTCTGTTATAATAATTTGGACTGTGTTGTCCCCGTTCTAGTTCCATTTTGACCAGTTATGGTGTGTTTAGCATGGTATGAATTAGGGCTGACCCCTATTAATCGATTAGTCGACTAATCGGTCGAAAGGAGCCGTAGTCGACTGGCCAACCTCTTAGGCCCTGTTTAGACGGAAACGCTAGCAGGTGAATCCGCAAATTTTTTTTTTCGGATGTGCCTTTTGTTTATATGGCAACGGCGTTTTTGCGGGGAGAATCCGCAAAAAAGTGAGACCACCTTCCTGGGTGGAATTCCTAGAAACGATAAACCTTTGCGCTATCATCTAAACTGTCAAACCGCATAAAACTATGACGAAAGGGTTGTCAAGGCTCTCGTCGCGTACTGCTTACATCACAGGCATGCGCCAGATGCCAGTAGCCTAGAAGCGTAAACAAAGCATGTCTGATTCTATCCATGGCGATCACCTGAAGGCACATTGGCAGTACTTTTAAATACACAAGAATATGTCCCGCGGCTATCGCAACTATTAGTGACTGGAGCCACTGTCTGTGAGTGACTCTGCTTTGGTCCAATCACATTCCCCCACCCACAGTCTGCGAATCAGAGGCAGAGTAGGGCGGGTCTTCACAGCACTTCTGGTTGTCTCAACGACCTGAGGCAATCTGATTGGCCACTGACGTGTCTGGTCATGTGACATCTGCGCCAATCGTGTGACAGCGGGGCTCCGTCGTCTCGAGTCTTTACAGCCTCGTCTGCACGCAGAATTCCATCCCAAAACACTAGTCTAAACGCAACATTTAAAGTGAGACCGCAAGACGACTTTTGCGGTTTCTGTTCAGACTCTCTCCATCTAAACATGGCCTTAGTCGAATATAATTAAAAAATATATATATATATATATTAATTTTTATTTTTTTTATCATTCTTTCCAAAAGAAAAGAGGCATAGAAGCGTGGCTAACGCTAATGGCACGCATACCAGAGGCTATAACTGCCTACGAAAACAGGCACAGAGGCACTGAAAGAGGATTTCACCCATCTAATGAACACACTAGACTAGACAAATATCAAGATGTATCCATCAGTGGACCAATTGCATGCTTTTGCAGAGGACAAGAAGCCTTCAGTCGACTCCTTCAGACATTAAGCACCCCCCACAGCCCAAAAAAAAAAAAAAAAAAAAAAAGAATTAAAATATTATACTTTTCTTTTTTTTAAGTCGACCAATGGTCGACTAACGGCAAATTTTGGCCTATCCTAGTCGACCATCCAAATCCTTAGTCGGGGACAGCCCTAGTATGAATACATGTTGCCTGGCGGAGTGGATTTTAGACTGGTGTGGCTTAATTGGACGTGCATTTTGCTTAGAATCGATCCTTCCGTGGTTGAATTGGGCCTGGAACTATACCCGGTGGTACGGGTATGAGTGCGAGCGTAGTGCGTAGTGTGGCCTGGCTTGGCCTGCCTACCTCCTTCTGGTCCAGCTGGAGGGAGGACTTGATCAGATCTCTCAGGGCCGTAAGCTGCTTCTTCTCCTCATCCTGAGTCTGCTTGATCTGACCACAGATAACAGAGATGTTAATGTAGACACACACACACACACGTCACACACACACACACGCACGCACGCACACACGCACACACACACACACACACACACACACACACACACACACACACACACACACACACACACACACACACACACACACACACACACACACACACACACACACACACACACACACACACACACACACACACACACACACACACACACACACACACACACACACACACACACACACACACACACACACACACACACACACACACACACACACACACAGATGCATGCAATCACACCCCAACACAAGTCCAGTCGGCTGATTTACAAGCAATAAGATCTGATGCAGCTGAAAAATCACATTCGAAAAGAGGCAGCAGCACAAAGATACAAAGGTTGTGTTGACTTCTGAATCCAATACGATGTATAGCACGATACAAGGGTCACAACCATTCAATGTGGCCATGTACTGCGATACTATAGACACTGCACAATATTACTGTTTAGTTTTTTGTGTCATCTGAATTGAGATTAGCACTTCTATTCATCGATAGGAAATAAAAGTGCTTGCAGATTTCAAATGTAGAAAATAGACAAAGTCAGTGAGTAAATGTATCTTATTATACATCGTATTATAACATGTATGGTCTTTCATTAACACATTTGGCGCTGAACGTTGGGCGCCAAACCCGAGAAAAGTCGGGGTTTTCATTGTTATTTCTTTTATTCAATATTTCCATTAATAATCCATCCATCCAGTCTGATGTTATCATTGGGAATGGGTCTGAGATCGCAAACGTCTAAATACCGCCGCCTAACGCCTTGCGGCCGGTATTGCACCTCCTTGGAAACCCTCTGTCTCAGCCTGTACGTCGGTCTAAAAAATCCGGTCCGGGTTTTCCTACTCGGGCAGGAGTAACGTTTATAACACATGGATTGGGGAGACTCGAGCACCGCCGGTTCATGTGCTTACTCTAAAACTATACTCATATTCACCACGGTATAAAACGGGAATGTTTTTTGCATCTTGACCGGAAGAAAGCCATAGCTATAATATTTAATATAGTTTTAGCACTGCAAACACCGGCATGTATCCCCATTCATTACAGCGCTGGCACACACGGCCATACGCCCACAGTGACCTCTGGCGCTGAACTAGTTAAAAGAAGAACATGTCAACATTATGGGAAATGCGCTTAACGTCTTCTTCCAGAGTCAGACAAGATAGATATCGATTTCCTCTCTGTGCGTTCAGTAGGACTAACCTCTAACCTTAACCCAAATTAATGCAAGTAAATACAGATCAGCTAGCCTAACTGTTGGCCAAAAACACCTCTCTAGAGTTAGACTAGCTGATCTGTATCCGTTTCCATTAGGGATGTCCGATATTATCGGCCGACCGATATTATCGGCCGATATCGGCAGTAAAATGTGATATCGGAAAATATCGGTATCGGTAAAAAAAAAAAAAAAAAACAATAACAATTTTTTTTTTTTTTTTTTTTTTTAACATTTATTTAACCTTTATTTACCCAGGCAAGCAAGTAAGAACCAATTCTTATTTTATTTATTGTCAAAAGTATGCATGTTGGTTTAAAATGTTCATTTTTACTTTTTTAATGATCATATTTTGCACAGATAATGCTTACATTTAGAAAGCCTTTTGAATGCATCCAGTGAAATTATTAGTTACCTGAAATTATTCCGTTTTTTGGGGGGGAAACCCTGCATATATCGGTATCGGTTGATATCGGTATCGGTATCGGTATCGGAAATTGGAGTTGGACAATATCGGAATATCGGTATCGGTAAAAAAGCCAATATCGAGCATCCCTAGTTTCCATTCATTTGTGCTAACCTAGGCTAGCTTGCAGCCAGATAGCTTTCTAATGAATACACAGAGATGAAATTGGTATCTATCTTTGTGTCTGACTCTGGAGAAGACAGTAAACACATTTCCCCATAATGTTGGTGCGTTCCTCACATTTAGTCATTTAGCTGACGCTTTTATCCAAAGCGACTTACATGTTCTGTACGACAAGTCATCAGGAAAGGCACAACACTCTATCAGCTGAGTAACAATGTTCATCAAAGTGTTGAGTGCTACAGGGGTGTAAAGTACTTGAGTAATTGTACTTCGTCACAATACTTAAGTACTGTTTTTGGGGATTTGTACTTTACTCAAGTATTATTAGGTTTGTATACTTGTACTTTTACTCAATTACATTTCAGAGAAAAAAATACATACTTTTTACGCCTTACATTTAAAATACAGACCTACAAAGTACAAATCACGCAGATCTAACCATTTTAATTAGTATATTTGTTTCTCTGGCCGAACTAATGTTAATATGTTATTAATCCTGCAGCCAAACTTTATTTAAAAACAGCCAATCAAATCCCCATCAATGGAAAATTAACCCGCCCATACCCATGCTGATTGGTCCTTGCTGATTGGTCCAAGACTAGAAGTTCAAGCACCTTGAGAGCTCACTGAGTTTTATTATTTATTATTAGAAAGCGGGGATTAAACACCTGCTATCAGAAGAATAGACAGTCAGAAAAAAAGTTTTTACTTTTACTTTTTAATACTTAAGTACATTTAAAAGTAGAAACTTTTTGACTTTTACTCAAGTGTGTTTTTAGCCAGATACTCTGACTTTTACTTGACTACGATTTTGAGACGGTACCCATACTTTCACTTAAGTATAATTTCTGGGTACTTTTTACACCCCTGAGTGTAGGTTAGTTTATTAGGACAAGTGCATGACAGTAAGGTTAGTTAGGGTTAGATTTTAAATTAAATTTATTTTTTATTTCAGATAATGGTTGAAGAAGTCTTTAGTTGATGGCGAAAGCACCGTGAACATTTTTCACAATACTGGGGCAGTATGGATATAATACTGTGGGGGAAAGGATCAGGACACCATGCAGGATGGATATTTGCCTCCACCTCTACTTGTGTGAGTATTTACATTGTAGAGATCAGCTGCCAGCTTCTCGATGTACTGCTTCAGCTTGTCCGCTGTCTTCAGACCATCCTGGAAGAAACTGGAAGAGAAGAGAAGGACGTTAGAATTCCACTGACATTAACTCCCCTCCCCCGTGAGACCAAAGGGCCACTCCACGAGTATTGATTACTACTGTGAGAATGTCAGGTGTTGCAGAGTGCTATTATGAAGGTCATAGCGAGAAAGAAGGAGAGCAGCTTCCCAAGTCACAAAAGTAGTATATTTATTCCAGACTGTCACTGAAAGTATATTTTTTGTATATAAAGAGTCTACTTCTACCCATATTTACTTTCCTTGCTTTTGTATACTAATTAAAATCCCATGTTTAGTATGATAGTCATTAATAATATAATGTAAAATAATATAATATATATAATATAATATAATTATATTATTATTATTATAATATAATATAAGTACAGTTAAAAAAAACGAATTTGGTAAGCAAAAGTTACCACAAACACATCCAAAGTATAATTTAAATTAAGCACATCTTTAGTACAACTTTTATCACACTAAGTACTGTACAACTTAAGTGGTTTCTGTTTAACACAACTTTAGTATACTTTCGTAAGTGTACTTTTTTATTTTTATTTGGGCGATACAGTACCAGAGATCTGAGCTACAGCCACGGACCACAGCTTGACTTTAGTGCTGCTTGGCACTTCCTATCAGCCATTATCGATTTGAAACTGGCACTTCCTGTCAGCCATTATGGATCTGAACCTGGCACACACCTCGATACAGGCCTGCAGCTGTAAATCACCACTAATGACCTCTCTCACGCTGTCCCTCTCTCTCTCTCTCTCTCTCTCTCTCTCTCTCTCTCTCTCTCTCTCTCTCTCTCTCTCTCTCTCTCTCTCTCTCTCTCTCTCTCTCTTTCTCTCTCTCTCTCTCTCTCTCTCTCTATCTCTCTCTCTCTCTCTCTCTCTCCCTCTCTCTCTCTCTCTCTCTCTCTCTCTCTCTCTCTCTAAAGATCCCCTCGAGATTTATTTTAAAGCCTTAAAATGTTCTATATTGAATAATTTGTATAAGTATGTTTTTTCCATCGAATTGTTCTATAAACGTCTGAAAATGTGTTTTAGAAGCATCTCTACACCTGTACCCTCATTGAGAATGCTATGATCTATAAATATGCACAAAGCACCCATTGATATTTATCAGGAATTCCAAGTCGGCAGGTTCTATTATTTTAAGACATGTCAATACCTACTCTTTCCTACCTCCCATACCTATTCCCGTGTAGCTGAAGCTAAAGGTGTCAAGTTACCACATATTGGACCATGATAGGTTCGATCTATTAGTGACATCACACATGCAACTCGGATTTCAGGGAAGTACAGCGAAGCTCTCCCTCTCCAGGGGAAGAATGTGAAAAAGGAGCTCTGGTGACAAGTTCTGCACAAATAACAATCTGTATAGTCAAAGTCATGCCTCCAAGAGGAGTTGACCATAAATAACAATCTGTATAGTCAAAGTCGTGCCTCCAAGAGGAGTTGACCATAAATAACAATCTGTATAGTCAAAGTCGTGCCTCCAAAAGAGGAGTTAACCATAAATAAATGGTAAATGGTGTATTTATATAGCGCTTTTGTCCAAGGCGCTTTAAAATGCTCTGTTCCTCACATTCTACCCATTCACTCACACACAGACTGCGGAGGCAACCATGCAATCGAACCGGGAACCTTCCAATTACCAGACGACCACTCTACCTCCTGTCCTGAGCCACCGTCATTTAAAGGGGAACTATCTTATAAATGGCCTTTTTGAGTGTTTAGCATTGTTTCCTAGCTATGTGAACTTATATTAATATGATCTATGTCTCAAAATTCTCATATTGGCGCATTCTTCCAATTCTCCTCTCACAATATTCACCCTCACTGAACTGAGTCATTTGAAAATGTGATGATTTGTGATGTCAGAAAGACACCGCTGCATGATAATGGGAGGTGCAGGATGAGCTGCACACAGTGGCTGGACCCTGACCAGGAGCCCAGGCTCAAAACAGCTCGAGATCTTGAGGTAGAAAAATGCTGTTTTTGAGGACTTGATTAGAAATACAAAACAATGAATAAAAAAAATATATATATTACAGAGGTGTTCCATAGACTCACAGGAATTGTGTAAAAGTGCCCAAATAGTGAAAGAAATAGTAAAATAGTTCCCCTTTAAAACACTAGTACAAAATACAGTTTATATTATGTTTTGGCTCCATGAGGCCATGTTACTTATTCAAATGTAAATATTGTGTAGAAATTGTTTCCTTTTTACTGTAAAGTATTGGGGTTTTCTTTGTCCAAAAATAGGTTTGTCTATCCAATGAGCTCCGAATTGGGCTAAACTTACAACCCAGCTCTTCTCTCATATCCGGCCTGTATGCCTGTATGCCTGTCATCTCCAGGGCCTCTCTGTGCCACGGAGGCTCGGGCTGAGTGGATTACCAGAGCTGCTGCATTGTTTTGGCCTGATGTTATGACAGGAGCTAGCTAGCAACGCAGAGAGAAATCTGTCATTCTGTCACAGCCCCCTGAGCCGCGGTTCTGGCACGGAAGGACACCCAGGATTTACCCACAAAACCTCACAGCTGTCAGGACATATCTGGTGTGATGGGCCATGCATATTTATGAGGGCTAAATAAGACTCTCTGTCCCGGAGAACCTGTGTGAATCATGCAAGATGAGAGAGACAGACTGAGAGTGTAGCTCGAGACACGCCTATAGAGAGAGAGAGAGGGAGGGAGAGAGAGAGAGAGAATGACACAAAGATAGACAGAGAAAGAAAGGATGTTAGAGAGAGAGACACACACAGAGAGAGACAGAGACAAAGAAAGAGCAATGCATTTAGAGAGAGAGGGGAGAGAGGAGAGAGAGACAGAGAGGGAAAGAGGAGAGAGAGACAGAGAGGAGAGAGGAGGGTTCAAATTACGGGGGAGCTAAGGGGAGCTTGGCTGAAAGCCTACTTTGAAACATTCAGGGGAGCTCTAAAACATTGTCCATTTTTGTGCCACACAGGTTATAGATTTACATGTTCTGTACATTTAAGGTTCCTGAAATAAATAATAATAAAAATATGTCAATGTTGTGTGTTTAGTCGCTAATTACATTCCAATTTTCCAAACATTTGTCTCCGCTAATAAACACAATGCTGTGTCTATTCCTGCTGTGGCCATCCACGTGTGGCGGCGCTGCACTCAAATCTGCAATTTGCAGTGTTTTCTATCGTCGCCTGGCTATCTCCAGTCAGTCGTGAAGCATAGCTACGTTTGTTGTACTTTTGTTCATGAATGGTATAGCTAGCTAGCTGGCGGGCAGGCTTCAAGGTAAGGGATGAAGCTAGCCAGCAAGTTAGTCATTTCTGGAGTTAGCTGTTGCTAGCTAACTAGCTAGTTCAAGTTCAAGTTCAAGTTCTTTAATAGTTGTCATACAGAAGTACAGAATACTTTCATACAAAATGCTTCTTACTGTTACGCTCCAGAGACTGTGCTAGACAAGATAGTATCAAATAACATAATAACA
Organism: Notolepis coatsorum; assembly: GCF_963971535.1. Classification (NCBI taxonomy): domain Eukaryota; kingdom Metazoa; phylum Chordata; class Actinopteri; order Aulopiformes; family Paralepididae; genus Notolepis; species Notolepis coatsorum. Next base: position 13,206,765 of record NC_140176.1, read on the forward strand.
TAATATAGCATGAATTTAGAAGAAGAAAATGAGGTCACAGTTGTTCGGTATAGACATATGTAGCTATATATTGTTAAAGTTTTGGTGTTACGTTTTATTATTATAATTAGCTAGCTAACCTGGCTATGCGAGACCAAACCAGAGCGCAGATATATAGATATTTCTAGCCGTACAGCAGTTAGCTATCCATAACTCAGGTTAACTTGAGCGTATATGAATAAATTACACTATCGATAGCTAGCTTGCATAGCCAGGTTATCCAGTTTAGCTAATGGTACCTTCTGCATGTGTGTTGTGATTTTTTTTCAGTTCCAAACCCTGGCTGTTTTAAACAGATTTGCCTATCTAGCTTGCATTATAATTAGCTAGCTAACCTGGCTATGCAAGCTAGCTATCGATAGTGTAATTTCGGAATTCCTGGGATTCTTGAAAGGGTGTATGAAGCAGAAATATATTGTCTGTGTCACCCTGCTGATTCGTGATTTTGTTTTTTTGTTTTGTTCTTTGCTCTGATTAATAAATGTATTCTTTGATTTTAAAACAGTAGCCTCATGTTGTTGTTATTAAGCCTCTCTGAAATGTTATTGACAGTATTAACTGTCAGTAGAATAGAATGTTTTTCGCGGTAACCCTGCAATTGACCACACTGCTGCACACTTCCTTGTATGC
>NC_140176.1:13207633-13240133 GCF_963971535.1 Notolepis coatsorum
ACAGGGAAACAGAGAATTAGTTAGAGAGGGAGAGGGAAGGAGAGACAGAGAGGGAGAGGGAAGGAGAGACAGAGAGACACACAGAGAGATAGAGAGAGAGCGAAAGAGAGAGAGAGAAGGAGGGAGATACATAAAGAGCTACAGGGAAACAGATTGAGTTAGAGAGATAGATAGAGGGATAATTAGAGATAGATACAAAGAGAGCTACAAAGAGAGATACAGGGGGAGTTAGAGAGAGATAGAGAGAGAGGGGGAGAGAGAGATACAAAGAGATAGGGGGATACAAAGAGAGAGGGGGAGAGAAAGAGAGAGACAGTGAGAGTTAGAGAGTTAAATAAATTTGATTTGATTTGATTAGAGAGAGAAACAGAGAAAGAGAGAGACAGAGTTAGAGAGAAACGGAGAAAGAGAGATAGACGTGAGAGAAACAGAGAAAGAGAGATACAGTGAGAGAAACAGAGAAAGAGAGAGATACAGTGAAAGTTAGAGAGAGAAACAGAGAAAGAGAGAGAGACTGTGAGAGAGTTAGAGAGAGAAACAGAAAAAGAGAGAGAGAGAGAGAGAGAGAGAGAGAGAGAGAGAGACAGTGATAGTTAGAGAGAGAATCAGAGAGTGAGAGAGAGGGAAACAGAGAAAGAGAGAGAAGCAGAGAAAGAGAGAGACAGTGAAAGAGTTAAAAAGAGAGAGAAACAGAGTTAGAGAGAGAGAAACAGAGAGTTAGAGAGAGAGAAACAGAGAGTTAGAGAGAAACAGAGAAGGAGAGAGATACAGTGAAAGTTAGAGAGAGAAACAGAGAAAGAGAGAGAGACTGTGAGAGAGTTAGAGAGAGAAACAGAAAAAGAGAGAGAGAGACAGTGATAGTTAGAGAGAGAGAATCAGAGAGTGAGAAAGAGGGAAACAGAGAAAGAGAGAGAAGCAGAGAAAGAGAGAGACAGTGAAAGAGTTAAAAAGAGAGAGAGAAACAGAGAGTTAGAGAGAGAGACAGAGACAGTGAGAGAGTTAGAGAGAGAGAGAGACAGTTAGAGAGAGAAGCATAGAAAGAGAGAGAGAGTGAGAGAGAGAGAGAGAGAGAGAGAGAGAGAGAGAGAGAGAGAGAGAGAGAGTGAGAGAGAGAGAGAGAACAGTGACATAATTCACCGTGAAAAAAGAGGCCTTTCACCGGAACGGTTCAGTGTTCACAAGTGATTACACACGACTCAGTGGACATGCTGCATGTGATCTATGTGTAGACTGTAGACTGTAGAGGCTTCTCACATCACGGCCCGGAGGCTAGTTCACATGCACTGCACGTCAATATCCCCATGTTATTCGGGCTGCCCGAGGATTCCGTCTATGAGTTGGGGGCATCTGAACACTGTATACTGTCTATAATTATACTGTCTATAATAGCTGGGAAGCTGTTAATCACTCGCTAAGGCCTTACTGTTGTCCCGTAATTTCACCTAGATGTGTTACTTCCTGGAATAATTATAATAATACATTTTATTTGTAATGCACTTTATATTTGTAACAAATCTCAAAGTGCTACATGAAAGGAGATAAAGATAATACAATTAAAATGAATAAAACAACCAATGAAATGAAAGAAACATTCAGATCAAAGTCAGCTCTAGACAGCAAAAAAAAAATATATAATGTAAAAAAAAAAAGAAAAAAACACAAGACATCAGTAGATCCATTTAGGCAAATGCCTTGTTAAAAATAAATGTTTTTTGTCCCCTTTTAAATGCCTCAACGGACTGTGGTGCTCTCAGATGGTCGGGGAGGGCATTCCACAGCCGAGGAGCAGCTGAGCAGAAGGCCCGGTCGCCCATGGTGCGGAGGTGTGTCTTGTGTTTGGATTTGAGTGTGTTTGAGTTAATAAATACACATATATATAAAATACATATATATTTTAACTCACAAACCAAAATTTGGTACAAGACAAATGTATAGTTTTCATTTGTATGTAAATCATCAGCTTTATTTTTTCTCCTTTAACTTACATTTTACATTTACATTTCCATGGCAACACCAGCGATAGTCCATTTACTGGCAATAGGAACATAAAAATGCATTAACACCTTATCCTGAATACCGTTGTAGATACAGAATATGGTCACTTTGGTTCGTCGGGGTCCTAGATGAGTAATAATGACAAACGTCCTCATATATATGTGATTTTAATATGCATGCACGCCTAATGGAGATAGCGTCAAAATGTACCCCAGTTTTTGTGTGCATATTTGTGTTTTATTACACGTATATGTAAATACATACCAATTATTTCGCCTGTTTTATTCTCCACCCATCGATCATCCATAGCATCGCTACTATCACCGACATCTAAGAAGGGAGACCGCCCCCCCTTGAGCGGCTTCTCTCCTCCACATTGCCTGGGGTTGCTTTTTTCCTATTGCTAGGTTTTTAGTGAGTTTTTCCTTACCTTCGTGTGGGGTATGTCTGGGAGTGTTGCATGGTGTTTTTGTTGTTGTTTTGTTCTTGATTTATAGTGATGTTTCTTCTTGACTTGTTTAAAGAAGACGTGTCCGGCCCATGGGGACATTAACGTGTGTTGTCGGGCCTTACAAATACATTTGATCTAATTTGATTATGTAAGACGTTTATCACTGGCTGTACGTGGCTTTCCCAGGGCATCACAGCGAGCGTACTGAAGATCACTCGCTGCACGGGGCTTGCCTACAAAAACCCCTATAAATCATCTGCCATTTGTTTATTTGCTTAGATCTTTAGTACACTTGATCTCAAGAAGGTGCTGAATGAGCTCAGTGGCAATTCCTCACTTTCGGTCAATGTTAGCATGGTGTTATTCACCGTCAAAGATGACAAAGAAATGATATTCTCCTTTGGTTCATTACAATCTCTACTCAAGCATAGTAACAGACACAATATATCTGACACTGGGAATACATTCCCTGAGGTCCATAGATGTCCTTAGATACCAAGAACATGACAATAGACCTTCTAGAAGTGGAGCAATCTTCCATTTACTTAGGTATGTACTTTTAGGTGAATTTTCTGAAAATATGGCTAGGGCTTAAGAGGTTAACACTTTTGCCTCGTGACCCAGTTGTCTTGCCCGTCTGAAGCTTCCCGGCTCGCTCAGAACCAGGCAGTGGGCCAGAACTCCAACCACAGGACTCAGGTGAGTGAGCTAATGGCACTACTTCAACTACACTACCAGGAATTATTCCATACAACTTAAAGGAACACGCCAACATTATGGGAAATGCCATGATACCATTTTTTCCTCTCTCTGTGTGTTCAGTAGAAAGCTATCTGGCTGCAAGCTAGCCTAGCTTTGCACAAATCAATGGACGTGTTCCTTTGGCGTGTTCCTTTATTGTCCAAAAATCCAAACGATCCCTTTAATGTTACTATGGCGTAACTGTGTGGAATGGGCTAGATTCACAGGGGTGCCTAACCTTTTTTGAACCAAGATCTACTTTTTAATTGACCACCTAGCCGAGAGCTACCAGCCAAAATTGTATAATTGTAAGCCGTCATTTGAGGCTTTATAAAAGCAGCATAATGAACACAAATCTGTCAGTGCCGAGTCCGACCTCATCTTAAATAACAAACAGCATTGCTTGTTGTAGTTAACAAGGAGAGGCAGAGTTGATTTAGCAAAAAAAAAAAAAAAAAAAAAAAAATCAAATTTTATTAATCAAGATCTACTTGAAATCAGCCCGCAATCTACCTGTCGATCGCGATCGACTGGTTGGGCACCACTGGGCTAGAAGATCAAATGAAGGAAAGCAGAAATGGAATGATATTTGCAAATGACCAAAAAGAGGAAAGGGGAGGTGACTATATTGTCAATCTTCTGGATTCTACGCTGGTGTTTTCTTTTTCTTTTGTACTACATTGTGGATACTGATATAATTTATTTATTATATGTTGTTTTCAATGTTAAGCATTAAGTATTATTGGTAATGTGGATATTCTCCATTGAATAATATAATTTAAGTATTGATTAATGTTCCCACTTGGAAGTGGCGGATAGGGGTAGGGCTTGATAAGCTTGGGTTTCTTCCTACTCCTTTTCAAACAGTGATATGTATATATTATTTTTCATTGTTTGTCTTTTTTATTCTTTGTTTTTTTAAATCATGTTCGAAATAAAGATTAATTCATTCAATGTGGACGGAGGTGGTACTTACTTGCATTGTGCGTGGTAATATTTGATCAGGTTCTGCAGGAGGTCGACTCCTTTCTTCGTCTTGATCTCGTTGACTTTGATCAGGTACTGTGAAGCAGACAAGTGTACACGTTCTCAACACGCTCGCATACAAGATCTGCGGGAAAGGATTTCAGGGTGTACTGATGAAATACTGAACCATGACGAACTTGCAGGTACAATGAAGCCCTAATAATAAGACCTGGGCGTTTAGATATGAACGTGCCATAGAGTGCACACAATAATAATAATTATAATAATAATTAATTTTATTTATATAGCGCTTTTCAAGAACCCAAAGACGCTGGACTGTGGGAGCGGAGACTGTTATCTCTTTATCGCTCTACCTACCATGTGACAGCTAAGGATCAGAGATCTCCGCAGATAGGGCTCCCAGATACATCAGATGGAGGTCCTAGACACAGAATCTAATCAGATGGGGGTCCCAGAGACACACTCTAATCAGATGGGGGTCCCACATACAGAATCTTATCAGATTGTTGTCCCAGAGACAGAATCTTATCAGACAGGAGTTCTAGAGACATAATCCCCTCAGATGAGGGTCCCAGAGACAGAATGGTTGTCCCAGAGACAGAATCTTATCAGATTGGGGGTCCTAGAGACAGAATCTTATCCGATGGGGGTCCACAGACTAATGTGTATCATATTGGTGGTCCTTGACAGCCTGGCTTTCCAAATCCCGTGCACAGAGTTATCTTCTTAGTTTTAATGTGATTTTAATGTATTATTTATGTTTTAAATGGCTTGATATGGTTTTTAAGAATAGTACCTTGATTTTTGTATGCAAACTGTTCAGCACTTTGTCAACTGCTGTTGTTTAAAATGTGCTATACAAATAAGATGTACTTGACTTGACAGGAACAAGGCAGATAACCACGGGCTTACAGTACAGAATATCCCATCATACCTTGATCCAAAAACAAAACAATTTCAAATCGATGACAGTGAATAATACTGTGATTTCATTGGTTCACAGAGATCATAATGGCCTCCGAAGGAGGAGGAGCTTCAGTGACCATGAGCTAAATGTGCCCTGTATGAAGACAGACGTATAGAAGCTCTGCAGACAGAGAGCATGATGTCCACAACACAGATGAATAAAGATCATCTTAATCTTAGCTGATCCCCATGGCATGCAGATCCACCACAACCTGCAAAGAGCCACCATTAGAGACCGTTTAATGCCCTACTGAGGCTTGCTGTGTCCCCATACAGCAGCCCTGTACTGCTCAGCGCACACCACTGTGTGTGTGTGTGTGTGTGTGTGTGTGTGTGTGTGTGTGTGTGTGTGTGTGTGTGTGTGTGTGTGTGTGTGTGTGTGTGTGTGTGTGTGTGTGTGTGTGTGTGTGTGTGTGTGTGTGTGTGTGTGTGTATCTTCCCTTTGTCTGTCTGAGCGTGCTCAGTGGTACGGGGAGATTATCTAACATTATGTGCCCTGCGTGGGTTCAGTGTGTCGGGTGAATGCTGCCACGGCTGCATGTTTTGGGCTCTTTGTGTGAACGAGCAGCGCCGGGGTCCAGGGCTAAATGATACAGAGAGAGAGAGGGGGGGAGAGAGAGAGAGAGAGAGAGAGAGAGAGAGAGAGAGAGAGAGAGAGAGAGAGAGAGAGAGAGAGAGAGAGAGAGAGAGAGAGAGAGACACACACAGAGAAAGGTAATCAGGGAGACATATAAGGAGAGATACAGAGAAAAGGCAATAAAGAGAGAGGGAAAGAGAGAGAGAGAAAGAGACAGAGAGAGAGAGAGAGAGAGAGAGTAATCAGAGAGACAGAGAAGGAGAGAGACAGAGAAAAGGCAATAAAGAGAGAGAGGGAAAGAGAGAGAGAGAAAGAGACAGAGAGAGAGAGGAAAAGAGAGAAAGAGAGAGAGAGTGAGAGAGAGAGATAAAGGTCATCAGAGACAGAGAAGGAGAGAGAGATGGGGAAAGGGCAATAAAGACAGAGAGAAAGAGAGAGAGGGAGAAAGAGAGAGAGGGAAACAGAGACAGATAGAGACAGAAACGGAGAGATGGGGAGAGACACAAAGAGAAAGAAAGGCACAGAGAGAAAAAGAGATGAGGTTGAAGGCATAGATATTGTTCCATTGTTCCACCCACCCACACACACACACACACCCACGCCTGCTTCGGTAGTCGGTGGTACCGGTGTTACCGGGTGTTCAGGCATCATCCACGAGGGCATTACTCGCCCACCACCCCCCCCACCGGTTTATGCTTTGTTTTCTTTATAGAAATAGAACCCATTTAGTTCATTCTCGCATATCAGCGCAGCCCACATTCATCTCATAAAATAAAACGGACAGCAGAGCTATTGTATAGGTCTGTGCCACACAGAGTATAGCTTTCACTTTCACTTTTAGAGTAAAGAGGAGGAAGGCTCTAGTCCAGAGAGACGACGCGACGGGTTACACGGCGAGGCCGGAGGACGTGGCACTCTTTTGGATTGAAGTCCTGCCTGCAGCAGCGGACGCTGGACTGGACAGGAGCTCAGAGCGCCGGTCCAGTCCAACAACAGGACGTTTGGAACTAAATAAGGCTGTAGCCAGTGGTGCAGTGGTGGTCCCATGCGGTACCACGCCATCCCACCACTTTTCTGAGCAGAAGTACGCGCAGTCGGTCGCGCACGGATGTGCACGCGTGCGCGCACAAAAATGCGCTCCACTCGACTCCTGCGCTTACATTTATTAATTTAGTTTGTATTTACTTTTCTAGTTTAAGTTCATTCAATTCAAGATATTTGTAACTACAATTACATTTAAAACATTGTTTGTTTTTCCACCATATCTGTTGACACTATAATTTCTTTATATATTGAAGGCTACATCCTGCTACCTTTTTCAGCTTCTCTATTTCAAGGCAATATTTACAAAAACTAAACTAAAACTAGTAATTTCCTATACAAACATCTTTCCTACAATTTATGCATAATACTCATTCTAATCATAATGCTGGTCGGAGCTGTTCTGTGCGCACACGAGGGAACATTTATGCGCATGCGCGCGCGTGGTGTCATCCCCACCGCTTATTGCTTATTGCCAGCGGAGGAGTGCTGCAGAGTGCTTCCGCGTTTTCCCTGATTGGCTGCGACACGCCCCGCGGCAGGCGCGGCAGCCGCGGAGTGGAGCGGCAGAGCTTGCGGCATTATGTAGCCGTAATCCACAATGATTTTCATTCGAAGCTTAGCTCACCTGGCAGCGCTGCGGTCCTGCGGTCTGTTGGTGACAAGTTCGAATCCCATCATTTTTTAATTTTTTTACTTTTAACGTGTATTCTTTCGCCGGTTAAGGTTAGGCATGGTTAAGGTTAAGGTTAAGGTTAGGCATTGTTTCGGAGTTGGTTAAGGTTAGAAGGGTTAAGTTTAGGCGCTGTTAAGGAGCTGGTTAAGGTTAGAGTTTGTCTTAGAGAATGGCAATATTCTTTCTATGGTTAAGGTTAAGGTTAGGCATGGTTAAGGTTAAGGTTAAGGTTAGGCATTGTTTCGGAGTTGGTTAAGGTTAGAAGGGTTACGTTTAGGCGCTGTTAAGGAGCTGGTTAAGGTTAGAGTTTGTCTTAGAGAATGGCAATAGACAGCCTATTTCCGCACTGCCGCTCTCTCGCGCTGCCGCGGTCACATGGGCGTCGGTGACGAATGCGGAAGCATTCTTGCACTCTTCCGCTGGCAATAAGCTACACGCATCCCCACCATCCCACCACTTCTGATATTACCACTGCACCCCTGGCTGTAGCTACATTAATCTAGTCGATGAACAGATAGAAATTTGATATAATAGGTATATTAGGTACAAAAGGTATTAAAAGAGGACAAAGTGGGCAAGGCACTCGCCACCAATGTGGAGACGCTGGGTTCGCGTGTTCGAATCCAGCTCTCCACATTGTTTTCAGTTTGGCTGGTCGTCCGTACTAATACAATTGGCAGTATTAGAGGGTGGGAAACTGATGGGTGGGGATCGGGCGTTGTGGACAGCGACTCCTACAGGTCGGTTGGTGCGCCTGCGCAGTAGAATCAGGAAGTGTCGGGGGCAGCGTGAGCCTCCCACTCGTTACTCCTCGCCACTGAGAGATCGAGCTGCGCAGGTGAAAAGATGCGACTGCTGTTACCTCAAGTACCGGAGGGGACTTGTGCTATGTATGACTTAGTCCACATTGCAGCCGGCTTGTGGGAGGCAAGAAACAGCGTTCGTGACAGGGGAGGGTTGAATTGGATGATACGAAATTGGGATGGGAGAAAATATAGAAAATGGGAGAAAAAGTGGATAAAAAAAAAAAAAAAAGAGGACAAACATTAAAGCCGCTGCCTTTACAACACGAGACAACATGAGAGCATCACGGCATGTGGCACAATAATTGTTTTATCTCGATTCTCTTGTTTTCATGATTGTAGGGAGACAAAATATTTATAATTGAAGTTGAAACCCGATTAAAAGCCTAAAAGAAAAAAAAAACTCTGGGCCACTGTAGGAATGCAGATCAGTACTTAGTGAAGAGAGGCTGCTGTAGTAAGTAATACCAAACCACTCAAAACAAAGTACAGCAACCCAGCGGGAGATAGACATCTCCCTGCACCATGAATAAACCAGAGGCTTTTAAGAGCTACAATTAAACCCCTAAAGAACAGCGCTGAGTTCATATTGTTCATATGTAGATTGTTCTGTTATGTGATTTAAGTAAATACTCTGTGCATGTGTGTGTGTGTGCGTGTGTGTGTGCGTGTGTGTGTGTGTGTGCGTGCGTGCGTGCGTGCGTGTGTGTGCGTGTGCGTGCGCGTGTGTGTGTGTGTAGGCGTGGACCGCCCACCACTAGCAGCTCTTGTTGGCAGGGCAGAGTGAGTCATGTTCAGCTCTGGCGGTTTGTTCTGATACACTGAGGCACATGGTTTGATGGGAGAGCAGGGTTTTAAAACTACGCACAGACCCCCTCCCCCACAATCCTCTTCTAGTAACGAGCACAGGTCAAGCAGTGGTTGCACAGCGCAGGTCAAGCAGTGGCAGAACAGCGCGTTCAGTAGAAAGCTATCCAGCTGCAAGCTAGCCTAGTGTAACGGAGGTCCGTGAGTAATATCCACAGTCGTCACGATAAACGCGTGTGTTGAGAAGTGACTGTGGCGGTAAGCGGGGCTGCGAGTTAAACTCACTTCCCCATAACAGGGTTAAAAGACACATAGACACGGTACCCAGGAGTGAATTCACCTCTTAGTGCAGCGGTCTATGTTGCCGCCCACGGTGTGGGAGACCCGGGTTCTAAACTCCCTCGGGGCATTGACATTTAACACAACGCAGAAGGAGTACCATACGATCGGTCACACTAGCCATCACTGAACTGAACAATCACCCCCCCCCCCCCCTATTGCCACCACATCTACCTCACTATAATATATACTTATATGAGGAATATGACAGATGCTGGGACATGTGCAATAATGCAATAATGGTATTCGTTAATGTGCATTATTACATGGCGTTTTCACATTCGCCGAAATGCTTGCTTGTGATTGGTCAACAGCCCCCCGACTGCGGTCATTATTTTTCAATAATGACCGCAGATTTTTCAATAATGACCGCAGAGCGCAGCTGTTCGCAATCAAGCCCACTGACACACACTGTTTCAGTGCAATTAGACACTGCCGTGCCGGCGATGACAGGGGGCGGAGCGACGAGCAGAACACAGCGGAGCCAGAACACAGAGGCTGCCCGCGATAATAATAATCACTTTATTTGGGCTGACAGAGCCACAGAACAACTGCGATTTGTCAAATGAATTAGGTATATTGTTAGTAAGTTAGCGGGATAATGTATAGCGCTGCACTGACAGCGGAGTGTCAGCGGAGCCAGCCCAGAACAGAGGCTGCCCGCGATAATAATAATCACTTTATTTGGGCTGACAGAGCCACAGAACAACTGCGATTTGTCAGATGAATTAGGTATATTGTTAGTAAGTTAGCCATGTAATAAGCGGGATAATGTATAGCCTACTCGGTCATTGTCGCAAAATAATTGACCTTCACTACGTTTAAAACACCTCGGCGCGGCGCCTCGGTATTTTAAACTCCGTGTCGGTCAATTATTTTGCGACAATGACCTCGTAGCCATACATTATCCCTTACATATTTTCCACCGATGTACAATATATATTTTTTTGCAATTATTATAATTTATTTTTTTTACCTTTTTAATGTTCCTGTGAATAAGTGCATAGTGTAGCAGAGGGTATGTGTGGGTACATGAATGTGTGTGGTGTGTCAGTGAGTATGGGTACAACACATGTATGTATGGTAGTGTGTCTACAGGTACATCATGGATGTGTTGTGTGGTAGAGTGGGTATGTAGGTATCGTTATTTTAGGTGCTGCACGAACCAATCTCGTTGTACTGTATTGTGCAATGACAATAAAGCTTTCTACTCCTACTTCTCCTTCACAAAACCGTTCCCATTCATTTGTGCTAAGCTAGTCTAGCTTGCAGCCCAATAGCTTTCTACTGAATGCACAGAGAGGAAATTGGTATCTAGGCACCGAGAGGTGTCACTTACAGAGTCGTTTTAACTGCATGTGCAGGAGAGAAAGAAGGCTCTAGAGCAGTGGTTCCCAAAGTCGGGGTCGCGACCCAAAGGTGGGCCGCGAGCAGCCACGGATGGGCCGCGAGATGATTTAAAAAAATAAATAAAAAAAAATAAAAAAAAAACATTTTTTTTATTTTTATTATTTTATTAAATTTTTTTTTGTCAGGCCACTGAACTTAGAAGCAGGCCAGGACAGTGTTTCTAGTTGTATTCTAAAATTCTATTCTATTGTATTCTAAAATGTGACTATATGGTTTTATATTAACTTAATAAATAAACAAAAACGAAAAATCTACTTATTTCAACGAACATTTCAAACTAAATAACAGATTATGCACATAAAACGCTGAAAACAACTGAAGCAACAATAGTATTTTAATGAGGCTATTATTATTATCATTATTATTTTGCAACAAGTTAGCTCTCTCATAAATAGCACATATAAATGAATAACTAACTTGAACTAACTTAATAGGATTGAAGTGATATTTGGCTTAAAAAATCGGTCGCCTGGCAAAAAAAAAAAAAAAAAAAGCCAGACGATGTGCATTGGGCCGCGGCTCTCTGACGCCTTATTTTCTGGGCCCCGGCCTGAAAAGTTTGGGAACCCCTGCTCTAGAGCATAGGTGTCAAACTCACGGCCCGCGGGCCAAATGCGGCCCGCCACGTCATTTGATGTGGCCCCCCAAGAGCTCAGGTGAATTTTTTTTTTAAACATTAATATTGGGTTAAAAAAATAGCAGTGTTAAAATAATTGTGGGTTAATGCGTTAATAAAGCTTTGACTTTGACAGCCTTAGTTATTACACATTCTTACACATACATGTATGTTGAACATCTGAGGTATTGATGAAGTAACAAAGGAAAAAAGCCAAAAGCACTTACTCCTCAGACATTCTTTGACAATTTTACAGCCCAAAATACAAAAAAGATCCAGGCGGAATAGGTAACAAAGGGTTGAAGAAATATTGTCTGAACTGTCAGATGCAAACTGGCTGTGTGACATAACCGAGCATCTCGCTCAATTGAATAAGAAGCTGTAGGGACGCAAACAAGTCCCACCCAAAACTTGACCAATATAGTTGTGAACTGAGAACCCTTATTTTGTTATTTTTGAGTACAGTTACAGTTGTGTGCTCATGCAGACACATAATAGCAATTTCATTACGAATTGAAAATGGGGGACCCTGATGTAAACAAGTCGAAAGTCTTTCTCTGGTCTGCATCCCCTTAACAATTGTGTGTATTGAGCTGTACTGTACTGTACCCATTCTGCAATCTGTTAATTAAAGTTAATTAAACTATCTTCTATTAGTTGGATGTATGGCCTCTGCAAGGTTGTGTGCAGCCATTTGTTTTTGTAACATCTGCTACATCTGTCCCACGTGTTCTTTGCAGCTCACAGTTGTTAGTTCTGCCCCTCTTGACTGTGACAAAAAGGTTTTGAACAAACTTAATGTCATAGCTTGTATTTGATGATATTCTTCTTTGTTATTTACTTGAATGGTTTGATCATTGATTGATGGAGTAATATGGGGTTCTGATAAACTAAAATTATTTGTTAAAATAACATAAGCTAACATATATTTTTACATTTATGCAAATGCATATGCAATATGTATAACTTGAATAAGTAATAAATACAGAAACAACATGTTTAACAATATGTAAATGAGTAGCTACATTTATTTTATATTACATTAACATTTATACGGTCTTTGGCCCTTTGAGGGCAACCATAATGCTGATGTGGCCCTCTGTGAAAATGAGTTTGACACCCCTGCTCTAGAGAAACACGACACCTTACACAAGGATAGCGGGGGATTTGGGATACACCCTGCAGCAGCGAAAGCTCAACTGGAGAGGAGCTTACATGAACGCTGTCTGTCCAACAAATGGATACTAATCATTGGAAATGTACGTGTACCTCTTAACATGCAATGGCCCGTATACGGGCCCTCTTGAGGACGATTTGCCTACCGGCGCGACGCGCCACTTTGCCGACCTCTAGTGGCTCGGGTGTGCATATTTTTTAATGCAATATATATATCGAATTAAAGCCCTATTTGTTGCCTGTCGATCGACTGAATCATGACTGAATATACTGACCTCACACATCTGGAGCTGGAAGAGACGCCGCTCCTTCTCCATCTCCTCCGCGATCTCGGCCCCAGTGATCTCCGTGCGGATCATCCCGTGTTGCTTGGCGTGCTCCCGTTTCTCCTTCTCTATCTTTGTACTAACACGGAGCAGAGGACAAGTCAAATTTATACTTAGAAAAAGTATACTTTTAGTAAATTTTCTGAAAGCATACTTTTGTGTACTTTCTATACTTTTGTACTAACAAAGTATACTAAAGGTGTGTTAAATTGAAACAAATACGGACCAGCTAGCTCACCTAACACCTTTTTATGGGAAATTCACTGTATTATTTTACAGATTACTTTTGTTTTTCTACTTTAAGTGTAAATGCCATAAAAAGACAGTAAATTACCTTTTATCAAAATATTAACCATTAAATAAAGATTGTAATCTGTAAATGTATTTGATTTTACTGTAATTTGACAGTAAGTATTTGGCAACCATTGATGCCAGACATTTACCGTTTTCTTACAGCTTTTTTTCTTACAGTGTAGGCTAGTGGTCCGTATCTGTTTCCATTAATTTGTGCTGAGCTAGGCTAGCTTGCAGCCTGATAGCTTTCTACTGCACGCACAGAGAGGCAATTTGGTATGTATCTTCTTGTCTGACTCTGGAGAAGCTGGTAAGCACATTTCCCATAATTGGCGTGTTCCTTTAAAGCCCATATATGTAAAATCCTCAAAAATAATATATCATTGTCAGATTAGCTGTGATACCTTGGTATACTTACTGTAAACAAATCAGACCATTGCTGAAACAACTGGTAGCCTAATTATCATGCAAGGACCACATTTCCCATAAACCCTATTGCTTGCTGTTGCAAGAGGAGATGTTGCTGGTTGTTCCCACCCGTGTCAACTGGATTACAAGACGACTGCTCTACCTCCCGAGCCACTGTCGCTGGGGTTGTGGCTAGCTAACTGTTAATGTTAGTTGTGCTAACGTTACATGGACCCAAACAAAAATCGGTGTTTCCATGAGTGGAGAGACCTGCTGCAGACAAAGTTGAGGTAATGTAATTATTACTTCATTAATTATTGACTGACAATAAGCATTAAGCATCGCTGTGCATTGTTTTGCTGCCATGCTCTTTAGGCGTTCTAAAATTGGATTTGCATAACTCACTACTAAAGTACTACTCGAGTAAATCATGTGAGTACCCGATCTGGGAAAACATTACTCGTGCCCATCTCTAGTACATACAATACTAATAGTATTGACACAGTAATTACACACTTACAACTTGGCTTCATAGTCTTTCCATGCTTTGTCAAAGGGCTTCTTTATGTCCTGTAAGAAAAAAGGAAAAAAAGACAGACAGATTAAAAAACGACAGCGAGGCAAACACAGAACCGGTGTGATGTGAGTTGAGATGAGATTGGTTGTTTGATTTATTGACAGCTCCACCAGATAGAACAGTTGGATACAATAAAAGCAGAAAAGGTCAGGATAACACAATGGAGCCCTGGTGCTGACGGCAGCAAGACAACAGATCTACAAAGACGAGAGAAGAAGTACATACTGCAACTCGACAAGCGGTATATACATTTAACCCTTGCACTCAAGAAGCATATAACTTGAAATCAGTCAATCCAAAATCACTTGGTGTGTGAATGTGATACAGTATATCACAAGAAAGTACTAAACCTCTAAATAAGTCAATTATTTTATCCAAAGTGATTTTGCCTCACATTCACCCATGCACTCATACATTCACACACCGACGATGGAGGCAACCATGCAAGGTGGAAACCTGCTCATCGGGAGCAATTAGGGGTAAAGTGTCTTGATCAAGGACACTTCGACACGCTGCCCGGGAGGAGTTTGAATCGAACCAGGAACCTTCCGATCACCAGACGACCACTCTACCTCCTGAGCCACTGTCGCCTCATGTCTTTAGCTATGAATGAACACAACACTCTAACTCACCATCTTTAGATAATAAAGTACTCCACCTCTACTGTCTTTAACTATGAACGAACACAACCCTCTAACTTACCATCTTTAGATAATAAAGTACTCAACCTCTACTATCTTTAACTTTGAGTGAACACAACCCTCTAACTTACCATCTTTAGATAATACAATTAGAAAATATCGTTCCTCTGAAAACTTAAAACGGAGTCGCATACTGTAGTTCTTAGTCTGAGGTACTCACTTGTTGAAGTTCTTTACCTCTTTACTGCATACAATACTACATCAATATCACGGCAGTATACTAAGTCAAGGGAATAGATTTGAGGGGAGGGGGGGGCTCTCTGCTCAGTATTTATGTACTGAGTTGCCAGTGAGTGACCACGCCCCCCTCCTTGTCCCAAAGCCTCATGGGGTCACAGCCCATTTATCTGTGGTGCTGGCCTCAGGCACAACACAACCACACTGTTTATTCATCCAGAGATTTACAGTGTGATCTTTTAAACAGAGGCAGGCTTCCACTCCCCTCCCTCTCCCTCTCCCGTCACACACACACACACACACACACACACACACACACACACACACACACACACACACACACACACACACACACACACACACACACACACACACAAACACCCACACACATGCACACGCACGCACACACACATGCACATGCACATGCACATGCACGCACACACACAGTTGAAGAGATGAATGCAGAGAAGTGCTGATGCGATGGTGTGGGCCGTCTCATGAGTGTGGGGGGTGGTGGAGAGAGAGAGAGAGAGGGAGACAGGAGGGAGGAGAGAAGAGAGAAATGATTGTACAGTAAATCTTACCCCCTTCACTCCTTTCAGGTCCCCCTTCAGCAGCGAGTCCAGGGTGAAGATCACATTGTGGCTGAGGCTCTGGAGCTGAGGAGAGACACAAGTCAAGTCAAGTCAAGTCACTTTTATAAAAAGATTTTGATAAATCTTTTATTTTATTTTCAATTTTCAATTAAACAACATAACATAACACACAGTGATAATCCTAATAATGACAAGACAACAAGAAATAAGAAATACATACAGAATATCAGAACTTAACTAATAGATACAAAATACCAAATACAGAGTAAAAATTAAAACACCACAAACAACACAAAAGACATTAGACATTAGACACCCCAAGTAACTTTTATTTATATAGCCAATTTTAAACAACAGCAGTTGACAAAGTGCTGAACAATTAGCATACAAATCAAGGTACTATACTTAAAAACCATATCGAACTATTTAAAAACATTATATACATTAAAATCACATTAAAACTACAGTAAGCGGATACTCTGTACAAGGGATTTAGAAGGCCAGGCTGAAAAGATGTGTTTTAAGCAGCGATTTAAAAGTGGCAAGTGACTGGGCAGACCTAATACTAACAGGCATTTCATTGTATACTTGTATGCCGTGACAAATAAAACTCTTGACTTGACTTGACTTGACTAGATCGTCTCTGGTTTGTAGCCTTGCTCTCTGGAGCCTTTGATTAGAGGACCTCAGAACTCTGGACGGGGTGTGTGGACATGCAGGAGATCTGTGAGGTAGGGCGGGGCAAGGACAGTCATTTAGGGCTTTAAAAACGATCAATAGCCGTTTAAAATCAATCCTGCACTTGACCGGAAGCCAGTGAAGGGCGGATATAGGAGAGGTTGTAATATGTCCACGCTTCCTTCCGTGTGCCAGTCAGGAGCCGTGCCGCAGCGTGTTTAAAGGATAACTCCACTTTTTTTTTAAATTAGCTTATTTAACATCTTCCCTGGAGTTAGACAAGAAGATACATACCTTTTTTGTCTCTGTGCGTGCATTTTAGCTTTGGGAATAGAAGCTCCGTTAGCATAGCTTAGCTTCATCACTGGAAGTGGGGGAGGACAGTAGCCTTACAGTGCCTTACAGTGTATTGCAAGGTCTGACATTGACCAAACTTGATATGCATGACCTTGGTGGGCTCTAGGTCAACTCCTGAAAAGGGGGTCAATGTCAGACCTTGCAATCAAAAGTTAGGGGCGCACTGAAATTATGGCAAGGGTTATTAGCCCCCTAACTTTTGATTGCAAAGTCTGACATTGACCCCCTTTTCAGGAGTTGACCTAGAGCCCACCAAGGTCATGCATATCAAGTTTGGTCAATGTCAGACCTTGCAATACACTGTAAGGCACTGTAAGGCTACTGTCCTCCCCCACTTCCAGTGATGAAGCTAAGCTATGCTAACGGAGCGTCTATTCCCAAAGCTAAAATGCACGCACAGAGACAAAAAAGGTATGTATCTTCTTGTCTAACTCCAGGGAAGATGTTAAATAAGCTAATTTAAAAAAAAGTTTAAGAGTTATCCTTTAACCATCTGTAGGTGGCGTGAGGTGGACAGCTCAAAACCTATACATACAGGGAGTTACAGTAGTCGAGCCGGGAGGTAGTCAGGGCGTGGATTGCCGTCTCTAGGCCTTTACTGGAAGAAGATACAATTTAGCTTTTGCCAGCAACCTGAGCTGGAAAAAGCTCTAACAACAGAGCTACCCTGCTTCTCAAGCCTGAGGGAGCTCTCAAGGAACACACCAAGTTTTTTTTTTATAACAGGATGGTTATGGGAACCTAAGGGGCCAAACAAAATCACCTCTTGTCTTGTTTTTTTGGTTAATTTTTTTTTATTTGATTTGATTTGATTTGATTTGATTTGATTTGATTTTTATTTGTCTCGAACATAGAAACATAAAGTTTAAAAAACAAAAAGGTAAATAGTAAAAGACTATTTCCATACAATAAGTGTTCGAGAAGGAACAGGGGGAAGTAAAACAACTTGTCAAGCCCTGCCCCTTCCTTACAATATTTGACATTATAATGTAATAAAAATAAAAATAATATAACAAATAAAAAATAAAATAAAAGTACAGTTTTTTATATATATTCAAATGAGAAAAAAATAATAGGCAGTCACATTACTGCTCAAGCTCCTCTCTCTTATATGTGTCCATAAGTGCTTGTTTATAGCTACCTTTACATTTATTGATATTTTTGCTTAATTTTATATTCGCATCCAGACCATTCCAGAGTGATACCCCACAAACTACAATGCACATACTTTTAAGAGTTGTACGTACCGTACAGTCCACTTGATGCCTACACAGTGCTCAAGGCACCAAAGGAGGCACATTTGACGCAACTGATTCAGGCACAGTGCAGTGTAACAACACAGAAAGACATCAGGATAATATAATTTTTCAAGTAGTGATGTTGAATATGTTGTCTGATGTTAATGGGGGGGGGGGGGTCTTAGTTAGATGATTTGATTTTAATTGAAATGATTCTCCCTAATACCGTGATGAGGGGGGAATGAGACCAGACTGTTATTATTAAATACGTGTTTGAGCTGTGTAATGCCTTTTACAAATCCATAATGAAAAATGACGTGTTTTTTTTTGTTCATTGAGAAGTCAGGTTTGTTCCAGATGGGAGATCGTTTGGTACTGTAGGTGAGATAGTGGTGTTAGTTATTAGCAGGGGTGCGTTGGGCAACCGGGTCTGTGAGCAGAAGCACGTGCACGCACATGCACAGATGTGGGCGCGCGTGCAGACAAGAATGCGCTGCACTCGACTGATGCGCCAATTCGCCAAGTACCCACCTGGCTACTTTGCATAACAATAGCTCAGGTTATCACGTCAGGTGTGTTCAAATACGTCCTCAGAGACATCCACACAAAAACGTGTAAATGAAATGTGTTACATTCCATTCCTAGAGGCAATTAGGCATTGTCTGTATTCTGTGCGCACGCGAGGGAACATTCATGTGCATGCACGGGAGCGTGCGCACACGCCCGGGAACGCACGTGCACGTGGCGTTATTAAAACACAGTGCAACCAGGGATGAAATCACCAACTGGTTATTAGTGCAGCAAACATAACAATAATATATACAGTATTTTCTTCCATGTACAGAAGAAACTGTTATGGGACCAATTTAAGCGAAGGTAGGTACCAATTAGATATAGTTCAGTCTATTGAGGAATTAGCAGAAAGCTTGACGCTGCTAACAGATCACATTGTTATTGTGCTATTCAGCAACACACACACACGTGCACACGCACACACACACAGGGGCAGTCTCAAGGAAATAAACAACACTTAATGGGTGCTAATGTGCCTCTTAAGTTCTTCCTGCATGCAGCCAATGTCAGAATCAATCTTCTCTCTCTCTCTCTCTCTCTCTCTCTCTCTCTCTCTCTCTCTCTCTCTCTCTCTCTCTCTCTCTCTCTCTCTCTCTCTCTCAAACCATTACTGTGGCTAGTATGAGGGTTACAACGGTGAGTTGCAGTATGCTATTCCTTAGGGTTAGGATTATGGTTATGGTTATGGTTAAGGTTACGGTAAAGATATATATAAAATACCAAATTTATCTAAAGTGGTAGAGTAGTTAAAACACAGGAAAAGCATGATATTACTGTTCCACTGTGACTCGTTTACAAGATCCATAAGACACCAATTCAGTAATAATTTTTTGATATTTTTCTCATATCTACTATTATACCTATACTAGATCTATACCTGTTTAATCCTGATTGTGTTGTGTTTTGCGGGATTTTTGCTTGCTTGGTCGTTCTTCAGTAAACACATCTTTCGTACAGTAAACTAATGATAATGATAAATGTCCAGTAAAATCACATCTGTCATTCAATCATGTGGGTTTTAAATTATATAACACAGAATAATAATCAACGTTAGGCCTAATATTCAGGGAGGACAATTAGCCTATATTTTAAATGATGGGGGGTACTGGCCCAACAAAGGTTGAGAACCACTGTTCTAAGCAATTGTTATATTAGCATAATTATATAATTTTTTATCATTATTATTATTATTATTATTATTATTATTATTATTATTATTATTATTATTATTATTATCATCATCATATAATACTACTACTACTAATAATAAAAATACTAGGCTACATGTTTTATGTCTAATAATTATCATCTACTATAATGCATCATCTACTTAGGGATACATCCATTTTTGGGACATGGAAATGCTATTATGTCTCTACTACTACTATGCACTCAGAGTGAAGCACTCAACACTGCTAGATGAACGATGCCACTGACCCTCAGCTGCCAGAGGTCAACCCCTGCTGCTGACCTGTTGTACACAATTTGTAAGTCGCTTTGGATAAAAGCATTCAGCTAAACGACCAAATGTAAATGTATATACTTTGGCAATTTGCTTGTTGAACCATGTAGCAGGTTCTGCAGCTCACAAACAGGCCCTATAAAAGCAGAGAGCCTCCGCAATACTAACATAACACATGTAGAACATGTAGCAATACTAACACTACCCAATAACACATGTAGAACATGTAGCAATACTAACGCTACCCAATATCACATGTAGAAGATGTAGCAATACTAACACTACCCAATAACACATGTAGAAGATGTAGCAATACTAACACTACCCAATAACACATGTAGAAGATGTAGCAATACTAACACTACCCAATAACACATGTAGAAGATGTAGCAATACTAACACTACCCAATAACACATGTAGAAGATGTAGCAATACTAACACTACCCAATAACACATGTAGAAGATGTAGCAATACTAACGCTACCCAATAACACATGTAGTACATGTAGCAATACTAACGCTACCCAATAACACATGTAGAAGATGTAGCAATACTAACACTACACAATAACACATGTAGGACATGTAATAATAATAATAATAATAATAATATTAATATTAATATTAATAATAATAATAATAATAATAATAATAATAATAATAATAATAATAATAATAATAATAATAATAATAATAATAATAATAATAATAATAATAATAATAATAATAATAACTTTATTTGTATAGCACTTTTCATACAGAGGTTGCAGTTCAAAGTGCTTCATGTAGCAATACTAACACTACCCAATAACACATGTAGGACATGTAGCAATACTAACACTACACAATAACACATGTAGGACATGTAGCAATACTAACACTACACAATAACACATGTAGGACATGTAGCAATACTAACACTACACAATAACACATGTAGGACATGTAGCAATACTAACACTACACAATAACACATGTAGGACATGTAGCAATACTAACACTACACAATAACACATGTAGGACATGTAGCAATACTAACACTACCCAATAACACATGTAGAAGATGTAGCAATACTAACACTACACAATAACACATGTAGAAGATGTAGCAATACTAACGCTACCCAATAACACATGTAGAAGATGTAGCAATACTAACACTACCCAATAACACATGTAGAAGATGTAGCAATACTAACGCTACCCAATAACACATGTAGAAGATGTAGCAATACTAACGCTACCCAATAACACATGTAGAAGATGTAGCAATACTAACACTACCCAATAACACATGTAGGACATGTAATAATAATAATAATAAGAATAATATTAATATTAATATTAATAATAATAATAATAATAATAATAATAATAATAATAATAATAATAATAATAATAATAATAATAATAATAATAATAATAATAATAATAATAATAATAATAATAAATAATAATAATAATAATAATAACTTTATTTGTATAGCACTTTTCATACAGAGGTTGCAGTTCAAAGTGCTTCATGTAGCAATACTAACACTACCCAATAACACATGTAGGACATGTAGCAATACTAACACTACACAATAACACATGTAGGATATGTAGCAATACTAACACTACCCAATAACACATGTAGGACATGTAGCAATACTAACACTACCCAATAACACATGTAGGACATGTAGCAATACTAACGCTACCCAATAACACATGTAGAACATGTAGCAATACTAACACTACCCAATAACACATGTAGGACATGTAGCAATACTAACACTACACAATAACACATGTAGAAGATCTAGCAATACTAACGCTACCCAATAACACATGTAGAACATGTAGCAATACTAACGCTACCCAATAACACATGTAGAACATGTAATAATAATAATAATAATAATAATACATCTATTTTATATAGCGCTTTTCCAGGTGCTCAAAGACGCTTTACATGGGCAGGAGAGACAAACTATGGCAAAACAAAAAACAGAACAAAAATAATACATGACAAAAATAAAATAACACCGACAGAATTAGAGGTCAAAAGCAAGATTGAAAAGGTGAGTTTTGAGGGCAGCAATACTAACGCTATACTAACGCTACCCAATAACACATGTAGAACATGTAGCAATACTAATACTACCCAATAACACATGTAGTACATGTAGCAATACTAACACTACCCAATAACACATGTAGAACATGTAGCAATACTAACGCTACCCAATAACACATGTAGAACATGTAGCAATACTAACACTACCCAATAACACATGTAGGACATGTAGCAATACTAACACTACCCAATAACACATGTAGGACATGTAATAATAATAATAATAATAATAATAATAATAATATTAATAATAATAATAATAATAATAATAATAATAATAATAATAATAATAATAATAATAATAATAATAATAATAATAATAATAATAATAATAATAATAATAATAATAATAATAATAATAATAACTTTATTTGTATAGCACTTTTCATACAGAGGTTGCAGTTCAAAGTGCTTCATGTAGCAATACTAACACTACCCAATAACACATGTAGGACATGTAGCAATACTAACACTACCTGTAACTGAGGGGTACAATTCCCTGACTGTATTGATAAGTATGGTATCATTAAACCACTACCGCTTTATGTACTTTAACTACTGGCCATACAGTACACGATATATGAATATGATGAACACTTCCCACAATGAAATCGGTTCCAGTCAAAGGTATTAATCAAGTATTTAATGGAGCAAAAGGTACATATGATACTTATATTACATTTGATTGCACTTGTAAGGCAAATGAGTATTCGTAAGCAAATCAACACTGAATGTCCATTCTCTGGTTACGCAGGAGGCAAGTATACAACCTGGCTCTTAGGGAATTATATCTATGGTACACTTAATGATATAGCGGGATATACTGGAAGGGGTCCTCCCGGTTGTAAGCCGGTAGGGGGGGTAGGAGAGCTGTCGGTAGTAGAACGTCTGGTCAACGATATCTAGGGAGACTTCGAGTACAGAAGACAGTGCGATAGACTCTTGATCCGCAGACGAATACAGCTTGGTTCTCTTGTAGGCTGTAGCTCCACAGTGAAGAAGAAAACTAGGCGGCCTCAGGCTCTCTGAGCGCCGACTCGACCTTGACTCCTCTCGGGGGTAAATCCAACACTCACAGGCGTCGGCGATTATCCGCTCCACAAATCACAGTACCAAAGCAAATATATATTCCAGCCGCACAGGGCTATGCAGTCGTCGGGTAGGTAATCCAGTGTACATGTTCATTCGGTCCTCGCCTAGATCTCCTCGGATGAAAGCGCCATGTGGTCGGCCCAGCCTGGATAAGAATCTAGCTAACACAAGGAAGCGTTGGAGATGCTGGTCACTTTAGAACTCTAACCGCACGATGCACCATACACAATAGACTATTATTAACTTAATAGAAATACGTCGCACTCGACGGTACAGTGCCAAACTCTGACAATTCAGTTATTAATTCGCACGCGGTCTCAATGCTATTCTGGGGCCAAACAGGCCATACTTCACCGCACGTTGTATCGCGGGTGAGGCTTCTACTTAGGGTAACAACTTGACTTCTGTCTAAATAAGACTAAGTGCTTCTGTATTCACTTGCGCCATATTTATATGCACGGTGAACAAATAGTGCCACTCTCCTTTCTGTCGCCGTATCCCTGGGCAGGGCCGGGGCTAGTACAGACATGTCTTGTCGGTAACTTTGAACTTGACTCCGGGGGCTGGTCCCCTGGCGCCTGGTCCTTTGTCCAATAGGAGAATGAACTATTATGGGCTATAGTAGGCTAAAGGGATATTCCGTGTATATGTACAAGGAATATACAAGGGATATCAAACGATATACAAATACTATTCAATATATATCAATAAATAAATATATATACTCGGTTTAATCTGATCCTTCGTAACAGCCGCCCCCTAATTAGTCCCACCTAATTAGCTAAGCAGAGACAGATTAACCGCACTGTCCACTACTCAATGTCTGCTGTGAGGGTCAGTCAATTCACAAAGTCATGGGGTCATGGTCGTCATCGATAGTATCAGGGAGCCTTGGCAGTTCTATTAGCCTCGCCACGGGTCGGGTGTAGGTCCGCCCTTGGACGAGCACTTCAGCTGCTCGGACCTTTCCGTCGGCACCGGTGATCACTTTGCTTACGCGGCCAGCCGGCCACATAGCTCGGGTTAGTGACTGGTCGATAATCATGACGACTGTTCCTTCTGTCAAATTGTCTCTCTCTTTTACCCATTTCTGGCGGGTCTGTAGAGACGGTAGGTAGTGGAGTAGGAAGCTGTTCCAAAACTTGTCAGCCAATACTTGACTGTACCTCCACATTCTTCGGCCGTTCGCTTCTTCAGGCCTGTACATTGTCTGGGGTAGCGCGGGGTCCAGCCGCCCCATCAAGAGTGTGTTGGGGGTGACTGGGTCGACATCTGCTACATCACTTGAGACATAACCGAGGGGCTTTGAGTTCAATACTCCCTCGATCTCCGTGAGGACTGTCATTAGGACTTCTTCCGCCACGGTCTGGGCCCCAAGCACGGCGTACAGGGCTGTCTTTATGGAACGTACTTCTCGTTCCCAAGTTCCACCGAAGTGAGGTGCATTCGGGGGATTAAACTGGAAGTCAATCTGGGATGGAGCGAGGTGGGTCTTAAGTTCTGGGCCCATAGCTTGGAAGCTCTCTCTCAGCTCTCTTTCTCCGCCTTTGAAGTTTGTCCCGTGATCAGACAACAATATAGACGGTTTTCCTTTCCGTGATGTGAATCTTCGGAAGGCCATAAGGAATGAGTCTGTGCTCATGGTTGGAAGGAGTTCGATATGTATCGCTCTGGTGGTCATGCATTTGAATACAATACCCCACCACTTCTCGGTTCCTCTTCCTTTCTTTATATACAGCGGGCCGAAACAGTCCATACCGGTGGAGTGAAAAGGCTTGTCGCCGAGTCGGAGGCGACAGGGAGGTAGGTCAGCCATCCGGGGTATACTGGGCTGTGCTCGCCACTTACGACAGTCTAGACAGGTTCGCTGGAAGCGCCGCACTGCTTCTGTCCCTTGCAGTATCCAATAACGACGTCTGATCTCCGCGAAGACTCTCTCTGCCCCTGCGTGGTGCACATCCTCGTCGTATTTCTTTATGATCAGCTCTGTGACCTTGTGTCGGCTGTTCAAGACTATCGGGTACTTGACGTCATCCGGTAAGTCTGGGGCTCTCCGCAGACGACCACCCACTCTGATGAGACTATGGGCGTCGCTCTCGGGTGCTAGGTGGAGCAGTCTGCTGTCTGATGGGACGGGCTTTGCTCCCTGTAGACAGTCTAGCTCGTCGGGGAACGAGTCTCTCTGGGCTCGTTGTAGTAGAAGAAGTTCTGCTTCTTCGTAGTCAGCTGCTGAAATGTCAGTAGTGGGGTGAACCTCTGGGTGGTGCCACAGAAATGTCTTTAGCTGCGCACTCTCTAGGGTGAGGCAATCGTCTATGTCGGGGTCTGTGGAGACGAGTGTGTTCAATCCACAGAACATAGATTTCTTGTTTTCGGCCTCCTCTTTACTCGCCTCCCGTGGGGTGGGTGTAGGCCACTCTTCTTCCGGGAGCTTGAGAAACTCTGGTCCGTCACTGTATAGGTTGTGACGGGTGAGGTCATCCAGGGACATTCCCCGGGTGATGACGTCAGCTGGGTTGTGTTTTGTGTCCACATACCTCCAGCTCGCTACTTCTGTTAACTCTTGAATCTCTGTGACTCTGACTCCCACGAAGACCTTGTATCTGCACGAATCAGACCGGATCCATGTGAGTACTGTCGTGGAGTCTGACCACAAGATTGTTCTTTGCACCGGAATGGTGAGTTCACGTTGGATTAACGTGGCGAGCTGCGCTCCTGCTAGGGCTGCGCAGAGCTCTAGACGCGGGATAGATTGTTGCTTTCGTGGGGCTATTCTTAAGCGAGCCAGGATGAAAGCAGTATGTATTTCTCCTCCCTCCTCTCGGGCACGCAAGTAGGCCACAGCACCGTAGGCTACTTCGGAGGCGTCGCTGAAGACGTGCAGGTCCATCTTGCATGTCTCTGGCCTCACTGTGGGTGGGAAGTAGCTGCGGCGTATGTTAACACCTGGGAGTGAGCGGAGTTCCGTCTCCCACTCTCTCCATGTGGATGCAAGGTGTTCGGGTATGGGGTCGTCCCAGCCCTGGTCCTTGTCCCATAGTGCTCTTACAATCATCTTTGCCCTGGTGGTGTAAGGTAGAATACATCCCAACGGGTCATATTGTCTGGCGAGTGTTCTGTATACACTCCGTCTGGTGGTCGGTATTGCCGTCGACCTTCCCTGCTCCTTGGTCAGGGGTTTGTGTCTATAATGGAGCGAGTCTGTTTTGAAGCGCCAGACTAGTCCTAGTGTCATTTCTTGGGCTTCTCCTGGGATGGTCGCCATCCAGGTCTCGCTGCTCGCTGCCTTGTCCTCGGGGGAGAGGCTGCGCAATACTTGCGGGTCGCTGCTGGCCCACTGCCTGAGATCAAAGCCGCCTTTGATCAGGGAGGCGCGGAGCTTGAGTAGAAGAGCCTCGGCTTCTTCTGGCGTCGAGACGCTTTGCAGACAGTTGTCCACGTAGAAACTATTTCCTACACTTTGTCGGACCTCTTCATCTGCTGCTGGGTCCTCTGCGACGTGTTTCTGCAGTGCAAACGTAGCACAGCATGGGCTGCATGTGGTTCCGAAAGGGAGGACTTCCCATTGATAGATGGCTGGTTGCTCATCCCCGATCCTCTCTCTCCATAGGAACCGCAGCAGGGGCTTGTCCTCTGGGGAGAGGCTGCGCAATACTGGGGGGTCGCTGCTGGCCCGCTGCCGGAGATCAAAGCTGTCTTTGATCAGGGAGGCGCGGAGCAGCGCACGACGTCGCCAGTCAATTTTCTTCATGTGTCCCGCTGTGATTAGCTTGTTAATCTCAGCGCGGTACACAGTCTCTTGAGCGGGGTCTCTGGCTAGGCGCCGCTCTGTGTTCAATAGATACCGCTCCGTCGCTTCTTTTGTGGCGTGAAAGGTAGGCATACCCTCTCGCCTCAGGAGTGGAGTTGCGTATCTCATCACTCCGTTGACGTTGACTCTCTTTGTCCCTTGCTCGAGGAGGGCTATAGCGTAAATGTCTTCCTTGGAACGAATGTCTTTCTTTTCGTTCTTAAAGGGCATTGTCTCTAGTGTCCATAGCCTCTCGACATGCTGCAGGAGAGTGGTGTCTTCTTCTGTCACTCTGGAGTGGAGGCAGTTAGTGGCTGCTGTTCGGTTAAGAGACTTAGCGAGGGGGCCTTGTAATGTCCATCCTAGGCGGGTCTCGACTGCTGCAGGACAGCCTCTGGGTCCTGTGTGGACTCGGTCTATCGGGACTATGAGGTCTGCATGGTCGGAGCCTATCAGCAGGGTCGGGGTGGCACCGTCTATGAGCGGGATAGGTAGTTGACGCAGGTGCACATATTTATCCATCAGCTTGGCGATGGGGTATGTGTACTGCGATAGGCCTATTTCTTGGCTGGTGAAAGCATTAGTAATCCTATACCGTCTCTCTGGCTGCCCGCTTGCTGCGATAGTAAAGGAGACATTCTCGCCCTTTATCGTCTTTAGATCTCTTCTTATTGTCCGAATCGTCATCTGGTTTTCGCTCCCCCGCAGCCCCAGCTGGGCCGCAGCGGACGCGAGGAGAAGGGTCTTCTCTGACCCGTCGTCAAGGACGGCGTAAGTGTCCATGACCTTATCTTGGTAACTCAGTGTTACGCGGACCACCTTTAAGAGCACCTGGGCGCCCCCGCTGCTGGTGGGGTCAATGTACATAACACTTGCCTTTGTGCTGCTGGAAGGTGCAGGCTTTCTTCTGTTACTGTCGTGTAGGACATCTAGGTGGGCTCCGTCACACCGACTACACCTCTTCTTTAAGCGGCAATCGGCTGCCATGTGACTGCGCGCACATCGGTAACAGCGTCGGTTGGACTTTATCCATTGACTCACTTCTTCAGCGGTCATCTTCTTGAACAGGTCACATTGTGACAACCAGTGTTCCTTTTCGCAGTACGGGCACACCATCTTCCACTTCTCTTTCATCGAGGGGGTACTGTGGTTCTTGCTGCTCGGTACTGATTCTGATTGGTGCATGACAGTCACCAATCTTCGGCCATCGTTTGCTCTCCTAGGTCCCTCTCTGGAGCTTGGTGTGCTCCGCACGAACGTATCCAATCGTAGGCTGCTGACTTCTCTCGCCAGGAAGTCGGCTAGGTCTAGGAGGGATGGCTCGGGACCGTTAGGATCACGGTGGTCTCTTTGCCGCCTGAAGCGCTCTTGTCGGGCGGGCGGCAGCTTCTCTAAAATCCTCTCGACATTAGAGTTTGCGTATAGTTCGTGCATACCCTTTTCTCGTTGCGCCCCCAGCATCCCTACCAGGGATTGTACCTTGATAGACAGGTCGTCTAGTGAGCGATTGTCTGTTGCTGGGGGTAGGCGGTCAATATGCCTTATCTCTTGTATTACGTAGTCCCATATGCGTCCATATCTTTGGTCGAGTGCTGCTAGAGCCGCTGTGTATGGGGTAGTAGAGGTGGCATAGGCCAGCGCTATATTGTGCGCTCGGGGCACCTTCAGGTGCTTCAATAGGATAGCATACTTGTGGCGTTCATCAGCTACGTCAACCATCATTGTCTCTAAGCACATCCGTAACTCCGTGTACTGTGCTCGGTTCTCATGGGTGAAGTCTGGAAACGTCGGTGTGCCAATGTATGACGCCGTAGATGGCTGGCACATCGGTGAGCGTTGGAAGAGAGGCCTCCTAGGCGAGTCTCCTCTTACGCCTCTCGGTGGGCTGGTACCGGCAGGGTACCATGGCCCGCGTATCCAGGTGCTATTCCTCGGGACTGGTCGTGCGTCATGCTCACCCGTGAATTGAGTCGGGGGTCTGTAGCGCAGAGCCGCGGGGGTAGAGCCTGGGCTGTACTGGACCTCCTGGTCCTGTGGAGTACTGTGCTGCTGTCGGGCTTGACTCTCCTCCTCTCCCTCTTCTTCTTCCTCTGTCAGGTCATCTAGATCCTGTAGTCGTCTATTTAGCCTCTCCGCGGTGTACACCGTTCCTTCCTTGTAGCTGGGTCTCACTGGGACCGGTCGGGGAAGGGGTTCGGAGGGGGGTATAGGCTCTCTCTGGTGGTCGGGCTCAGGGTCGCTTGATCGGTTAGGGGAGGGTGCCCTTGACCCGTGTCTTGACGAGGCCCTGGAACCCCGTGCGGAGGGAGGGGGTGTTGCCCTGGCGATCAGCTGCTCCATTAGCTGCGCTTGTAATCGAACGCGCTCGGCTTCGCGCTTGGTGAGAGCGATGTCGCGCTCTTGGTCTCTTTGGGCACCGGCAGCGGCGCGCTCGGCTTCGGCGGCGGCGCGCTGGGCTTCGGCGCGGTCCCTTTCCATATTCTCTTCCGTCTGAAGGCGTCTAATCTCCAGACGTATACGATCTTCGTCGCTCCGTTGCTGCGCTTGAATGCGTTCTCTTTCCATGGAAGAATGTTCGCGCTCACTAAGCGTCTGTGCTTGGAGTCGATCGCGCTCTGTTGAGGCTGCTAGGCTGGCGAGGAACGCCTGTGCCAGCATCTTGTCCGCCTCGCTGGGGGAAGACGCTGGTTGAGGTGATCCGCTCCTGGCAGTACTCGTTGGAGATGCGTTCTCCTGCGGGGAGTCCTGGAGCTCTATCTCCTGGGCGCTCTCCTCTTCTTGTACCGTGCAGAGTTCCATCTCTGGAGGGTTGTCTTCCTCCCGGAGCTCTCCGGGGACTACTTCTTCGGTCTTGGCGGGGGGTAAAGTCGTGTCAGTTCCCTCCTGGTCCCCACCGTGAGCTTGGTCAGTTACATTAGAACCCACTAGGGCCTCTGTTGTCGGGGTATCCTGGTTGATAGGGTCGGACATAATTTTACTTTCTACTTTTACCGCGTTTACCGTCTGTAGAAGGCTAGGTAGTATACTGGCAGCGTAGTCCTCTAAGTACTGAGGTGGCTGCCGTCTACGCTGCGGGCGATCTACTTTAGGAGGACCGTTTTGTGGAGTGTTCATCATAGGCCATTTCAATATTAATACCACTATATTAATATTACACTAGTTACCCTCCGGCTCGAAGGACCAATTGTAACTGAGGGGTACAATTCCCTGACTGTATTGATAAGTATGGTATCATTAAACCACTACCGCTTTATGTACTTTAACTACTGGCCATACAGTACACGATATATGAATATGATGAACACTTCCCACAATGAAATCGGTTCCAGTCAAAGGTATTAATCAAGTATTTAATGGAGCAAAAGGTACATATGATACTTATATTACATTTGATTGCACTTGTAAGGCAAATGAGTATTCGTAGGCAAATCAACACTGAATGTCCATTCTCTGGTTACGCAGGAGGCAAGTATACAACCTGGCTCTTAGGGAATTATATCTATGGTACACTTAATGATATAGCGGGATATACTGGAAGGGGTCCTCCCGGTTGTAAGCCGGTAGGGGGGGTAGGAGAGCTGTCGGTAGTAGAACGTCTGGTCAACGATATCTAGGGAGACTTCGAGTACAGAAGACAGTGCGATAGACTCTTGATCCGCAGACGAATACAGCTTGGTTCTCTTGTAGGCTGTAGCTCCACAGTGAAGAAGAAAACTAGGCGGCCTCAGGCTCTCTGAGCGCCGACTCGACCTTGACTCCTCTCGGGGGTAAATCCAACACTCACAGGCGTCGGCGATTATCCGCTCCACAAATCACAGTACCAAAGCAAATATATATTCCAGCCGCACAGGGCTATGCAGTCGTCGGGTAGGTAATCCAGTGTACATGTCCATTCGGTCCTCGCCTAGATCTCCTCGGATGAAAGCGCCATGTGGTCGGCCCAGCCTGGATAAGAATCTAGCTAACACGAGGAAGCGTTGGAGATGCTGGTCACTTTAGAACTCTAACCGCACGATGCACCATACACAATAGACTATTATTAACTTAATAGAAATACGTCGCACTCGACGGTACAGTGCCAAACTCTGACAATTCAGTTATTAATTCGCACGCGGTCTCAATGCTATTCTGGGGCCAAACAGGCCATACTTCACCGCACGTTGTATCGCGGGTGAGGCTTCTACTTAGGGTAACAACTTGACTTCTGTCTAAATAAGACTAAGTGCTTCTGTATTCACTTGCGCCATATTTATATGCACGGTGAACAAATAGTGCCACTCTCCTTTCTGTCGCCGTATCCCTGGGCAGGGCCGGGGCTAGTACAGACATGTCTTGTCGGTAACTTTGAACTTGACTCCGGGGGCTGGTCCCCTGGCGCCTGGTCCTTTGTCCAATAGGAGAATGAACTATTATGGGCTATAGTAGGCTAAAGGGATATTCCGTGTATATGTACAAGGAATATACAAGGGATATCAAACGATATACAAATACTATTCAATATATATCAATAAATAAATATATATACTCGGTTTAATCTGATCCTTCGTAACACTACCCAATAACACATGTAGTACATGTAGCAATACTAACACTACCCAATAACACATGTAGGACATGTAGCAATACTAACGCTACACAATAACACATGTAGGACATGTAGCAATACTAACGCTACACAATAACACGTGTAGGACATGTAGCAATACTAACACTACCCAATAACACATGTAGAACATGTAGCAATACTAACACTACCCAATAACACATGTAGTACATGTAGCAATACTAACACTACACAATAACACATGTAGTACATGTAGCAATACTAACGCTACCCAATAACACATGTAGTACATGTAGCAATACTAACACTACACAATAACACATGTAGTACATGTAGCAATACTAACGCTACCCAATAACACATGTAGGACATGTAGCAATACTAACACTACCCAATAACACATGTAGGACATGTAGCAATACTAACACTACACAATAACACATGTAGTACATGTAGCAATACTAACGCTACCCAATAACACATGTAGGACATGTAGCAATACTAACATAACACATGTAGGACATGTAGCAATACTAACGCTACCCAATAACACATGTAGGACATGTAGCAATACTAACGCTACCCAATAACACATGTTTGTTTGTTTATTATTTGTCACAACAAAATACAGAATACTTTATGATGAAATGCTTGTTTCTGTATGAGCCCCTGAGAGTGTGCTACATACAGTAAAAAAAGTAAGTAAAAAAAAAAAGTATTAAGAAGTAAGTAAAAAGTAAGTAAAGGAATGTTCAGTCAATTTAATACAGTATACAGAGTAAAATGAGTAACAGTGAGGTACAATGCAGAAATGAAATGAGGTACAAAACTTAGGGTAAGGAGCCTGGCGGTCGGGTGGCGTAGCGGAGATTGCGCTCGTCACCAATGCAAGAGGCTGCGGTCTCGACTCCCGGAGTCAGCATTGCCCTGCGGCTTGGGCCAGTCGTCATACTAACTCG